>NC_080166.1:123526047-123870895 GCF_950295315.1 Erinaceus europaeus | reverse complement strand
TCTCTCACAGAAACTGGTGTATATCTAGGTTTTGGGACTTTGTTAGAAAAAAATTTTTACTTATAAAATGGGAACACTGACAAGACTATAGGATAAGAGGGTTACAATTCCACACAGTTCCACCATTGTAACTCCATATCCCTGATAGCTTTCTCTGTTCTTTATCCCTCTGGGAGCATGGACCCAGGGTCATTATGGGGTGCAAAAGGTGGAAGGTTTGTCTTCTGTAATTGCTTCCCCGCTGAACATGGGCATTGGCAGGTCAAACCATACTCCCAGCCTCTCTCTCTCTTTTCTTAGTGGGGAAGGGCTCTGGGAAGGCAGAGATCCAGGACATATTGGTGGGGTTGTCTGTCCAGGGAAGTCAGGTTGGCATCATGGTATCATCTGGAACCTGGTAGCTGAAAAAGAGTTAAGATAGGAAGCAGAGCAAATTGTTGAATAATCATGAACCTAAAGACAAGAATATTATGGATGAAAATTTGGGGGTCTCCATTTTGGAAAAAGCTAGTAGGTCTATTCCAGGTATATTCCAAGGCACACATGACCCAACTGGTTTTTGCCTGTGCCTGACATCTAATATGCAGGTGACCTAAGCTATTGTCTGGGTGGATGGTGTTATAGTTGGAAAAAGGACCAGAAAGCTGGATCAGGGAAGAGAATAGCTCCCAAATATGGGAAAAAAAAATATAAATATTGCTAATTGTAAACCCCATCAATTTGGTCTGGGGTCCATAGTCAGCACAGGAGCCTGTGTAGCCTCTGCATCCCTGTAGGTCTGAGCTTGCATTCTGTGGTCACAGCTAGGAACATATCAGGCTGCACTAATTTCAGGACCCATCTTCCTCGGGTAATATCTAGAGTTGTCCAACCTCCCTTCGGATCTAGAGAGATGCAGAGGTCACCTAGGCTCCTAAGTTAATTATGGGCCCCAGATCACATCAAATTGATGGGGTTTACAGTCAACAATATTTGTACCCCTTTCCCAAATTAGGGAGCTACTCTTTTCCCTGATCCAGCTTTCTGGTCCTTTTTCTAGCCATGACATCATCTCTCCAGACAATAACTTGGATCCACTGCATATCAGATTTCAGGCTCAGGGGCAAAAAGAAAAAGGAAAAAAAAAAAACTAGTATAGCCACAGGCCCTTTGGAATATAACTAAAATATGTCTACTAGCTATCTACAAAATGGAGGACCCTCCAACTCTTCATCCGCACTATTCCAGCCCTTAGGTCCATGATTGGTCAACAATTTGTTTGGCTTTGTATGTTAACTCTCTTGCCAGCCACCAGGTTCCAGATGCTAGCATGATGCCAACCAGACTTCCACGGACAGACAACCCCACCAGTGTGTCCTGGAGCTCCACTTCCCCAGAGCCCTTCCCCACTAGGGAAAGAGAGAGACAGGTTGGGAGTATGGATTGACCTGTCAATGCCCATGTTCAGCAGGGAAGCAGTTCCAGAAGCCAGACCTTCCACCTAGTGCATCCCACAATGACCTTGGGTCCATACTCCCAGAGGGTGAAAGAATAGGGAAGCTATCAGGGGAGGAGTAGTGGGTATTGTATGAAGCTGTACCCCTCTTATCCTATGGCCTATGGTCTTGTCAATGTTTCCTTTTTATAAATAAAAAAATTAAAAAAATCTTAACTTAAAAAAATTAATATAAAAAAAGAAATGACCAGTGTAAGTAAACTCAGTCTTGCCCACCCTTTCCCAGTTAGAATAGCTGGCCTCACAATTTAAGATGGAAGTATTGCACTGGAAGATAGATGATCTTTCATAATTTTATTCCTGGCAACTGTGAACAACCATCTGAAAGCTCTCAGACCAAATAAAGGCCCTCGCTAATCTGCTTTCTTCACAGGGTGGAAAGAGGAAGCTGATTGTGAAAAGGATAGAGTAACTTGCTAATGTTTCAGAGCAGTTCTTATTAAATAAGGAAGACGATGTCATGAAGATTCCGGTAGTGTTTAATTTAGGGAATATCATTACAGTCTCACAGAAACAGAAGCTAAGAGTCCCTTTTCACACTGACTGGTGTCCTTGGATTTTTCAGTTTCCCAAACTGGAAATTATTAAAATTAGGCCTCCCTTTCTTCTTTTAATAATTGTTATTATTTATTTATTTATTTATTTATTTATTTTTTACCTGAGCATGGCTCTGGGATTGAACCTTGGAAATCAGAGCTTCAGGCACAAAAGTTTTTTTTCCCCCATAATCATGATGCTATCTCCCAGGCCTTTGAGTCCCCCTCTTTATTTTACAAATAATAGTAATAGTAATAGTAACAGTTACAGTAATAAGATGAAGGCAAAGTAAGGACAATATGCTTATCACACAAATGCAAGAGCAAAATGATGATGCAGACCAGACTCAAAAACCTCTGAGGGAACCAATACGTCCACCCAATTTTGCTGGGGTGGATGGAGCTTGACAACTTGTCCTTTAGAGTCACAGCTGCCGCTTCACAGCTTCCAATTTTCCTCAGCAGACAGAGATCTTTCTGTTTGTTAGTGTTCAGACATCAGGACCGGTTAGGGAGTGCTGGCAACTTCAGGGTGAATGCATAGACTGATGAGCTATTCACACTGAAGTGGCACAGAATCAAACCTGAGTTCTGGACTCTGCGGACTCTGGGCTAACGGCAGACTAGAAACATCGAGGGTACAGATTAAAGTGAAAACTCCCTGTTTCAAGAGGTTTATTCATTTCTTTCTTTCTGCCCTTTTCTTTTTCTTTCTTCCTCCCCTCCCCCAGCCTATTAGTAACTGAAAGAGTTTACAGTTCTGCATACTGGTAGGTAGGGTCTACAGTAAACAAACTGAGCAGCCATTCTAAATGAGGCCTTTATATTCAGTGGCTCGAAACATGTAATTACATTGAGAACAGGACATGTGAAACCAGGAGCTATCAAGCTGTTTGGCCCTAACTGCGACTGGAATTCAGTGAAGGTGAGCTAGGGCTGAGGACCTCAGGAGAAAGAAAATGACTGCCATCGATCATCTCTTCAGTCTGAGCTGGAAGGAAGCATTTCTTTAAACAACAAATGGATTGAACTCTTATTCTTTAATGAGTTCTGGGCTGTTCAAATAAAGTGTAATGAGTTGTATTTATTTATTTTTTTTCATCTCTCTCTCTCTTTTTTTTTCTTTTTCTTTTTACCAGAGCACTCACTGCTGAGTTCTGGCTTATGGTAATGTGTGTGTGGGGGAGGGAGGGGGTGGATTAAACTTGAGACTTTGGAGCCTCAGGCATGAGGGTCCCTTTGCAATAACCATTATGCTCTCTACTCCTGCCCCACTTTTTTTTTTTTTCTTAGCAGCTGGTCTTAGGCTATCTTGCTTCATGTTAGGAGATGATGAACACAAATACTGTCTGAACAATTCTGTTTGAAAAGCAGAGGCCCGAACAGAATTTTTCTTTTAAATTTTTATTTATAAAAAGGAAGAACTGACAAAAAACATAGGAGAAGAGGGGCACAACTCCACACAATTCCCACCACCAGAACTCCATGTCCCATCCCCTCCCCTGATAGCTTTCCTATTCCTTATCCCTCTGGGAGTATGGACCCAAGGTCATTGTGGGATGCACAAGGTGGAAGGTAATTCTGTAATTGCTTCCCTGCTGAACATGGGCGTTGGCAGGTAGATCCATACTCCCAGTCTGTCTCTCTCTTTCCCTAGTGGGGCAGGATTCTGAGAAATTGGAGCTCCAGGATACATTGGTAAGGTTGTCTGTCCAGGGAAGTCTGGTTGGCATTATGCTAGCATCGGGAACCTGGTGGCTGAAAAGAGAATTGACATATAAAGCCAAACAAATTGTTGACTAATCATGAACCTAAAGGGTGGAATAGTACAGATGAAGAGTTGGGGAGGCAGGGCCTCCATTTTGTAGATAGCTAGTAGGTACATTTTAGTTATATTCCAAAGGGCCTGTGGCTATACTAGTTAGATGGTTTTTTTTTTGTTGTTGTTGTTGTTGTTTTTCCTCTGAGCCATAAATCTGATATGCAGGTGGATCCAAGTTATTGTCTGGGGAGATGATGTCCTGGTAGGAAAAAGGACCAGAAAGCTGGATCAGGGAAGAGAGTAGCTCCCAAATATGGGAAAGGTGTATAAATATTGTTGACTGTCAACCCTATCAATTTGATCTAATCTGGGACCCACATTCAGTTTAGGAGCCTATGTGACCACTGCACCCCTGTAGATCTGAGATCACATTCTGTGGTCATGAGTAGGAACAATCTAACCTGCCCCAATGTCAGGACCCATCTTCCTCAGGTGTAGCATAGAGTATGTTGTCCAGCCTCCCTTTGCAGAATGGAACATTCTCTACCTTTGTTGATCCAAGTTGAGGGCAAGGTCCTATGGGGGCCTACAAAGGGGTCTGTTTTGTTGTTGCTGATAGAGATGACTGGTAACAATGGGGAGAGGGATTTATTCGAGGTCTAGGCCCATCATGTCTGTTTGGGAATCTCAGGACTCCCTGACTAGGGCCCCAGCTGATGGGGTTGCCTGACATTGAGATACCACCTCACTCCTGTGAGAATGGCATATATCAAAAAGGACAGCAGCAACAAATGCTGAAGAGGCTGTGGGAAGAAAGGAGCCCTTCTGCACTGCTGGTAGGAATGTAAATTGGTCCAGCCTCTGAGGAGAGCAATCTGGAGAACTCTCACAAGGATAGACATGGACCTTCCATATGATCCAGTAATTCCTTTCTTAGGGATATACCCCAAGGACTCCATAACACCCAACCAAAAAAATATGTGTACGCCTATGTTCATAGCAGAACAATTTATAATAGCTAAAACCTGGAAGTATCCCAGGTGCCCAACAAGAGATGAGTAGCTGAGAAAGCTGTGGTATATATACACAATGGAGTACTACGCAGCTATTAAGAACAATGAACCCACCTTCTCTGACCCATCTTGAATGGCGATAGAAGGAACTAGAACAACAAAGACAAGTATGGGATGGTCCCACTCATAAACAGAAATTGAAAAAGAAGAACAGAAAGGGAAACTCAAAGCAGGATTTGACTGAATTTGGAGTAGGGCACCAAAGTGAAAACCCTGGGTTGAGGGAGAGGGTGGATGTTCGGCTTCATGGGGTGGTGGGGGAGGAGAAGGGGAGGCTGGCATGGGACAGTCTTTTGGTGGTGGGAATGGTGTTCGTGTACACATCTATTAATTTGTAGTCATGTAAATCACTATTTAATTCATATGAGAGGGGAAAATTGATTGGATGTCTCAAACTTTTTAATGCACAGGCCATAGACTGAGTCTTTGATATGTTGACTCTTTTAAAAACTTAGACCAGGAAGAACAGAAGCAACCGGTGGCACAGCAGAAAGTATTTTTAAAGAACGTACTCTTGGTTTCCAACAACCCTGAAATTAAATGTGGACCCTGTTGGGAATTTCTCCTCATTTCAAGTTATGAAAACATCACTGGGCACACATGCCCAAATTGTATACCTGAAACTGAACAAACTTTGAATAGGTCATGTTTGAAAAATTCATATGCTAATGAAACTATTGCAAATTTTAAGGTCCTTATTTCTGAGTAGATTGCCCTAAATCTAAGTTAATTAGTAATGTTAGCAACCTGAAAAACTTCATTGTTGTATGCTTTACATTGGGTTCTAGTTCTCCCCCGCCAAGAGAATTAGATCAGTCCAGTTAATTTCGCGGGCCTGCTTGGCCCCGCCCCTAGGAGCCCCGCCAGAGTTCCTGGGTTCCTGAGTTCCAGAGTAAGAGAGAGTGCTTGCGCTGCCGCAAAGAGACAGCAGAGTTCTGTTTGGTGATTAGTTTGTCTTAGTTTATGAATCGTTGTTCCTGAATAAAGAAATACAGCTTCCCTGCCCAGCCGTTGTCTCCGTGTCTCTGTTACCCGCCTGTGAAGCTAGACCCGCCGGCTAGAGCTTACAAATTTTAACAACACTTCATCAGTTTCCTCATTCTTCCCATGACTGCTTCATTATTTCACAAGGAGACTTAATGGACTCTCATATTATTATTATTACTGTTATTATTATTTTTACTATTTTGTCTACAGGGTTATCACTGGGCTTGGTGCCTGCACTATGAATTCACCTCTTTTGGCAGCTATTTTTTCTTTCTTTCTTTCTTTCTTTCTTTCTTTCTTTCTTCCTTCTTTCCTTTCTTTAAAAAAAATTTGATAGGACAGAGACAAATTGAAAGGTGAGGGGGAGACAAAGAGGAAGAGACACTTGCAGATCTGCTTCACCACTTGTCACATGTCCCCACTGCAGGTGGGGAGTGGGGGCTGGAACATGAATTATTTAAAAAAAATTTTTTAAAATATTTATTTATTCCCTTTTGTTGTCCTTGTTGTTTTATTGTTGTAGTTATTATTGATGTCGTCATTGTTGGATTGGACAGAGAGAAATGGAGAGAGGAGGGGAAGACAGAGAGGGGTGAGAAAGATAGACACCTGCAGACCTGCTTCACCGCCTGTGAAGCGACTCCTCTCCAGGTGGGGAGCCGGGGCTTGAATCAGGATCCTTAAGTAGGTCCTTGCGCTTTGCTCCATGTGTGCTTAACCCTCTGCAATACAGCCCGACTCCCAAGAACCTGAATTCTTGTCTGGGTTCTTGCTCATAGTACTATATACACTAAATGGGGTGTGCTATCACCCAGCCCCACTCAGTTTTAATTTTTAAGAGGGAAACACAGAGGCAGAGAGAGATAGAGATAGAGATAGGGATAGGGAGAGGGAGAGAGAGAGGGAGAGGGAGACGGAGACGGAGAGGGAGAGTGAGAGAGACTGTAGCACCAAAGTTCACAGTTTCCTTCAGTACAATAGGGGCCACTCTCAACCCTGGGCTATGCACAGGGCAAAGCAAAGCAGCACGCTATCCAAGTGAGCTAGCCTGCCAGCCTGAAGTCTCACCTGGTCCCACAGCTTTTAGCAGTGAGCACCAAGGGCTTCTTGTTGATCTATGGAAATACATCTTCCATTTGTCCAGAAGCCCTTTAGAGTAAGGCCCACACTTAACTTTTCTCTGTTGGTGATGGTTTTGGGTCATGCCAGTTATTACTAGTGATCATCTTTTCTATATAGACCTGGAGTGTTTATTGAGCTGGAGCTGTAGCTGGAGCTGGATAACCACATAGAGAAAAGCAAGGAAACCCATGTAGAAGCAGGACGTGGGTGGGGCTGACACTGCCAACCAGAGCACAAGCCGCTCAAATGGGTCCTGGCTACACAACAGGACTTTTTACTGCTCTTCAATGGTCCTTCATCAGCTCCTTTCTGATGATGCTTGTGAGTGCCTCTCTCTTTCCTCCATGTTCAGCTTTCCATGTTGCTATCCAGTCCTTATTATTGTTTTTTCTTTTTATATTTTGATAGGATAGAGAGAAGTTGAGAAGGGAAGGGGAAGACAGAGATGTAGTGAGAGACAGAAACACTTGTAGCACTGCATTACCACTCTTGAAGTTCTCCCCCCACACACACTACAGGTGGGGACTAGGGGCTTGAACCTAGACCCTTGAACATAGTAACGTGCTCTCAGCCTGGTGGGTGATCACTTGGTCTCCCCTCCAAATCTCAAGCCACTTTTGTTCACCAAGACTTCTCTCATTTACTGTTTCCATTCTTTGAGACAAAGCACTTCTTTTAAAATTTCCCTGTAACCCCGGCAGTGATGCACCGTGTCGAGTGTGCATGTTCTCATGCAGCAGGACTTGGGGTTCAAGCCTCTAGCCCTGGCTTGCAGGGGGCAAGCTTCATGAGTGGTGAAGGAGTGCTGCAAGTATCTCTCTCTCCCCCTTTTCGGATTTCTCTCTGCCTCTATCCAATAAATAAATACATAAGTATTTTAAATTTCGGTGTTACTTTTGGTGTCCGGTATTCATCCTTCCTATCCCCTGTTATCTAGGTTCTATAGGGTATCTACAAATCTTTTGAAAATAGCATTGCTTCTTATTTGTAACCTTTGGTGAATTTTGCTTATGATCTGTCAAAGAGGATGTGCCTGGAAGATATTTGTTGACAGAGATGAGAGGAATTGGTTAGAAGATACATTTATATCTTTTTTACATATATATATATATATATCATAGCATATGGGCTATTCTTATTATCTTTGCTCTCTCATCCACTCCTAAACATGGTTGAAAAAAAAAAGGATGACAGATGACGTAGTGGGGTTGTATTGTTATGTGGAAAACTGAGAAATGTTATGCAGGTATAAATTACTGTATTTACTGTTGACTGTAAAACATTAATCTCCCAACAAAGAAATTTAAAGAAAAAGTGGCCATTTTTACTGCAGATGTTCTGTGAGGGTTTTGCTGTAAAAATGGCCACTGATATTTTTAATATGCAATAGTAGAGCACTGAACTGGAGTGAAACAACAGAGGCTAAATCTGACTCTTTCTGTTAGACCTGTGGCCCTGATTTTTCCAGTGGCAGTTTGGGAAGTTACCAAGGCAGACATCACGTCACTGACAACCAGGAGGCCATGCAGAGCTATGGGAAAGCCAGACAGTCTTCAAAAGGAAACCTCCAGAATAATAGAATGGAGGGTCTCAAAAGTCACCAGCATGAATGCCTTTTCTGTGGGCTCATTTCCTTCAAGGTTACACTTGCATGAAAGTCCTTCTTTAAGGAGATAACATGAAAAGAAATAAGTGGTGGCAAAAATAAGTCCACTCATGCCATGGCCTTGTATATGCTTTGGCTATTTCAACTCCATGTTTATCTAATAAATAGCATTTCAGTGCTAAACAGTGGAGCTGTGTCTTTACTCCTGTGCCAAAGGCGGGCTTTCCTTCAGGTCTTGCCATGCTCTTTCTGCTGAAAAAAGTTCTGTTTTAATGAAAAGAGATACTTTGTGCCTGGAGCCAGCTAAGGCAGGCAGCTTAGCATTTTCCTGCCTCTGGGAAGGATCTAAGTCTACAAACAGAACCATTACATCTCTTTTTCTCTCTGTATGCATGCATACACACATGCATATGCAGTTTCAGCAAACCCCCCCACAGAATTTCAGTAGTAAAAATACCCAGTGATATTTTGATTTTTTATTTTAATTTGCTTTTTCCCCCTTTTGTTGCCCTTGTTTTATTGTTGTTGTAGTTGTTATTGTTGTTGTTGATGTCGTCATTGTTGGATAGGACAGAGAGAAATGGAGAGAGGAGGGGAAGACAGAGAGGGGGAGAGAAAGACAGACACCTGAAGACCTGCTTCACCACTTGTGAAGCAACTCTTCCTGCAGGTGGGGTGCCGGGGGCTCGAACCCGGATCCTTACATTGGTCCTTACACTTGGTGCCATGTGCGCTTAACCCTCTGTGCTACATCCCGGCCCTCCCAGTGATATTTTTAATATTCAAGTCTTTATCATTCCTTGGGTCATTCCTTCTTTAAGAGTGAAAGGGATCTGTTATGTGTTTTGGCATTGTGTATGATAACTGACTGATTATAATGTTTCTACTCAAAAGGAAGAGTGACGTATAGTTGTAAAGGTTTCATGAACTGCTCATTGCAGGACAGGAAATGAAAGTTGTGTCCAATTACCCATGTCAATCTTTCCAAGGGTGGGGAATGGTCTATATGGTCATATAGACTTGCAGGCCATATAGAGCCCTCAGAATAGTTTGTTCTGGCCCTCCCAAGGCAACCACAAGAAGGACTTGAAATTCAATGAATATGAGAGTTCTATTTTTTTATAGCAATATAAAGTGCTAATTTTTAAGGGAACCAATATGTATGGCCTTCAAAGGATCCTTGTGCTTAGTGCATATGTGTGTGCACTTCTGCCTGCCCTTGCCCCCACCCCCCTTCGGAAGTTAAAGTTGCTGTCCCAGGAGAGTTCCTGCTGCAAGGAATTTGAGGATACCCTCTGTCACCTGAGGAACACAGATGGCTCCAGATGCTGTGAAACATCTTTTAGCAAGGTGATGGGGCTGGCAAATAGCTCACTTGGACAGTGTGCTGCTTTGCCATGTGTGGGGTGCAGATTTAAGCCTGGCCTCTTCTTTTCTTGTCTTGTCTCATCTTGTCTTGTCTCGTCTTGTCTTGCCTGGTCTTGCCTGGTCTGGCCTCCCCTCCCCTCCCCTCCCCTCCCCTCCCCTCCCCTCCCCTCCCCTCCCCTCCCCTCCCCTTCCCTTCCCTTCCCTTCCCTTTCCTTTTAGCTTTATCTCTCTCCCTTCCTTCTCTGTATTATCTTAAGAAATGGTGATGGGGACCATTCTCTGGGAAGTATGGAGAGAGGCATTTCTTTTTGATGTCATTAAAATAAACTGAGAAAACAGCACATGAAGGAATTTTGTATGCAGATCGGTGATGCTTCATCTTTGCAGTGCTAAAGAGTTTGCTGTTTAACTTTGGGTCATTATATTAGAATAAATAGTGTTCCCCTGAGCATACAGGCTATATATAATTAAAGATAATTAAAGAAGGTTGTAAAACCAATGGAAAAGATTCTCTGATCCTCATCAACAGTTCTGTTTAAAAATAATGAACTGTAAAACTAGTTCCAGGAGAAGACTCACCTGGTTGACTCTGACATATGTGAAGGTCCCAGATTCCTGTCTCTAGCACCATATGGTAGCACCATGCCAAAGGAAGGCTCCATGAATGGTGGTGTGGTGCTAGGTGTCTCTCTTCCTCTCTTTGTTTGTGTCTTTCTGGAATTAAAAGGGGAAAGTTAGCTGAGAACAGTGGAAGCACACAAATACCATGCTTTGCTAGCAAAAAGAAAAAAAAGTCAGAATGAAGATTTTTGGGCTGAGTTCTCATGTCTTTAATTACTTCAGCTTTCTGTTTGATGTTGTTTGCTTGGTATAGCATTAGCCCAAAGGAAGCTTTAATTTCATAGTAATGATTCCAAGGAGATTGCTGTTACCTATCACATCCTGCAGTGATTTCTGTGAGTAGAGATCTTAGCCTACATGCTCACTAAGAGTCCCAGCTGCTGCGACATGAATATTGGGCTTGTTTTAGGTGACACGATAATAGTCCAATCCCATTCCACTTCCATGAGTTGAAATGAAGTTTCCTCTAATTCTGTCTTTTATATAGAGCCCTGGCATTGCAAGGTCCCTACTGTAATATGTCAACTTATTATACTTTTTACTACTTGTAATATGATCACTTCACCATGTATTACTCTCCACTGGATCTGTTTTCCTATCTGTCAATCATCCAGCTATCTATCTGTCATTTATCTATCTATCTATCTATCTATCTATCTATCTATCATCTATCACTTGTCTCATAAAATTGAATACAGTTTCTTGAGAAATCATAGGACATTCTATCTGAGAAAGAAACCTCTGCCAGAATTTTTTTTTTTTTTTTTGTCATCACTGGGATTCATTACTCTGGGCAGACTTTTCAGATAGAAAAAGAGAAAGACAGAGACAGAAGGTTAAGGAGAGACACAGACATCGCAGCACTGAAGCTCTTTTCAGCACCTTAGTTCTCCCATGTGAGATACTGGGGCTTGAATCTGGGTTGTGCACACTGCAGGTGCAGTCCCAGATGAGCTGTCTCCCAGATACACTTTCGAGACTGTGCTCTCGTCTTGTGATACAAACGTGCGCAAGAGTCATGCTCCACGTTGACCGTGAAGCTCTGCACCCACATGCTAACAAGCAGACATTCACATGAAAAAAACCAAACAAACACGGAAAACACTCTCAGCAACCCAAAAGGTCCTGAAGCTCCAGATGTTTGGCATTACCAGAATAAAACATCTGGATCACAATGAAATGGTTTTAGTTATCACCAGGGTACTTTGCTCTACAGAAGCCTATACGATACTACTAAAGACATTCTAAAAGAAAACAATTTTTTTTCTCTGATCATTGCTTCCACAGTCAATGTGATCAAGGTCACAGCAATTTTCAGTGTGGGTTGTCTCCTGCTTTTCAGCAGGGATCAGTGTTGCTAGCTATGGCCTCACACAAATGCAGAGGCTGGGTATTTCTTTGGAATGTGCTGCATTCCTGTTTCACAAGTGGGAGCCTTAAATAGCTGTTTATCATTATGCCAAGACTCCTCATGGCTTTTCCACCAATAGGAAGGTCTACAAGAAACAAAGTAATGCTGCATCGCCACACTGCCCATAACCTTACGGATTCTTGATTGTTAAACTCCACAAGGTTGCTGGGACTGTTTAAAAGATAGACTCTTTAGGAATTGGCTAAACAGAAGAGTTTACTGACAACTAATTCTAGTGATTTCCCAGACTGTAATGTCAGATGTGAACAACTTCCTTGCAGTCCTGTGGCAGTATATAAAAATAGCTGGCTGGTGATAGGGTTGGGTAGTGATGCACTTGGTAAAGCCTGCATGTTACAGTGCACTAGGACTCAAGTTCAATCCCCTGTCCCTCATTTCAGGGGGAAACTGAGAGGGAAGGGGGAGACAGAGAGGGATAGGTAAAGAGGAATACCTACAGCAATGCTTCATTACTAGTGAAGCTACCCTCCTGTAGGTGGGGAGTGGGGGCTTGAACCCAGATCCTTGTGCATAGTAATGTGTGCTCAATTAGGTACACCACCACCTAGCCTCCAAAATAACCCTTTAATGTATAATGTCTATAAATAAAGGGTGCTCAGGATTTCTCATTCCCCAGAGGAAATGCTCCTTGAAAACACTCCCTAATGGCTTTCTGTAGCACCTCCCTCACCACCTGAAATGAGTTGATGCTCTGAGTTATTGTGAGATGCGTTAGGAAAGTTAGCTAAATCTAGATGTTTGGAGGATGAGACAGGGACCAACAAAATTCTCCTTATCCATTTGAGTGGTTGTTTGGTTGTTTGTTTTGAACTCTTGTAGGGTCGTTCTCTCCACTTCTGAGTTCTAGTAGGGGTGCCATTTGTCCTGAGAGAAGCTTTTCTTACATTGGCCTTCAAACCCAGGAAGAGAAGATATGTCTTCTTGTATGTGTTGCAGTCCAGACTCTGGAGACAGAATCTGTGCCTGAGCCATGGCCCTTTTGGGTGGTCATCCAAGACAAGCCAGAAAACCTTTTTGAGGTTCTTCAATTGTTACTTATCACTCACCATAATTCTTATAATGATAGGTCTGCCTGATATGATCCTTGATCCATTATGCTCTGTACAGATATCAGTTTTCCTAATGTACAGTTTTGCTCAGAGTGATTTATGAGTCGCGGTATCACAGAATTAAAATCAATCAGATCATTTGCTTTCCCTCCCTTTTTTTTCTTTTTTTTTTTTTACAAATATTGCAGAAATTACCTCTAAGATGAATATTATATATACCCTTTTCACAGTGAGCTTTGATTCCTTTCATTGGGTTTTAACACAGTAGGATGTATTAAAAAATAAATGCTCCCCCCCCACTAGTTAAGAGCTCCCCCCCACCCCAAGATTTGTTTAACCTCTTGCTGTGTGCAATTGCTAAGGGCTTCCATTAGAGCTTTGGTTGGCTGCTAGCTAATACTAAGAGTTCCCAGTCATTCAAACTGCGGGAGTGGTTTTGGGCATGCAGACAGAGGGAAAGACAACCCCAGCAGAAGTGCTGGAGGATTGTTACATTTTGTCTGCTTCCATTTTTATAAGTCTTTTTGGAAGATGATAATTCAGGCATTGTTCATGCTGAATGCATGTGATACAGGACAGTTCCCACCCCCACCCCCACACTACCCCCACCGGAATGACTGAAGTAGCTCCTTTCAATGGTTCCAGGATTTCCCATGCAATTACAGTAAAATCCACACTATTTCCTGTGGCCCAAGGGCCTACATGACCAGACCCCATACATCCTGTTGCCCTTGGGTTAGTCTCCATTTAGTCTGTCTTTGGAAATGCCACACTTATGTCCACCTCAGGGCCTTTGTAAGTCCTTAAACTTCTCAACTTCTGTCACTTTCCCAGAATGCCCTGTGTTGACCTTTGACCATCTTTCTAAGATGGCCTCCACCAACCAGATGGTACATATACAACTCTTTGTTATGCCTGAAATTATTTGCCTGTTTGTGTATAGTACAGTTTGAGTCTCTTGACTTTGAGATGAGATACCTGTTCTGAATCCTGGTATCACCACTTCCTGCACAACCTTGGGAAAGTGACTTAACCCCTGGGCTCTGTTTTTTTTTTTTTCTTTCTTTATTTTTTTCTTTCTTTCAAATGGTGACAGAATTAGCACTTACATCGCACATATGGTTTCAACTGAGCCATGTGTGGACTATTTGATGTCTGGTGGTGATAAGTGGTACATAACTCTTTGCTCAGATTGCTAGTATAAGAAATCAAAGACTTTCAGGTTTTAGGTAGAGTAGGGTGTACTTTGCCTAGCTTAGCTGGTTTGTCTCTGGGAGGACATATGGATCCAACCTGAATATTATTCTGAAACCTCACTGCATCTTGTTATGGAGGGAATGAATGAGAGCACTGTATCCTTTGGAAAGTTCAGAAGTGAAGACCATGCATATCAGGGGTTGCTAGGAAACACATTCACTTCCTTGGGGCAAAAGCAGGTCTGCAAACACAGCAAAGGCTGCAGAAAGTAGGAGAGAGAATTCTGCAATTCTTTGAGTTCCTGATTCTAGCTGTACCAGAAGACAAGCTATTATTGGAGTTTTTAGTTATATGAGCCAAGTAAGACTCTGTTCTTGCTAAAATTACTTAAATTGGGTTTCTGTCATTTACCACAGAAAAGAATTCCAAGGACTGGGCACATTTAGTAGAATGTACACACCCCCATGCCTGAGGGCTGTGGTTCTAGCTCCTGGTTCTCACTTTCGGGGTGGGGAGTGGGTGGGAGCTTCACAAGTGGAGGAGCAGTGCTGCCAGTTCTCTTGTTCTCTCAGCTCTAATCAGAGAGAGAGCTAGAAATAAAAAGACAAAAGTGGCTATCAGGAATGACAGAACTGAGCAGGTAGCGAATCCCAGCGACAATCCTGATGGCAAAATAGAACAACACCTGCAGAAGGACACAAAGACATGGTCTAGGTCTGCCAAAAGTCATATTATTCCCTTCCTTCATCACCCTCCACTGTCAAGTGCATGAATGGTGCTCCGTGGTCTGGTTAATCTGTGACTCTTATTGTCTTGGCTTTAGTGATTGCTGCAGGGACAGCTCAAAGAAACTGAATTCAGGGACTTCCACAGGAACAATTATGAACATGAAGCCAGTTGTGCTCCAGAATTGTGGTGCTGAAGGAAGCCAGTCTGGAATTGGGGCTACTTTTGGGGAAGGGCCTGTCTGGACATAAAACCCATAAAGAGAAAATCTGAACGTTGAGAGATTAAGGCTGATGACATCACGGCTGAGAACAGCTGAAGTTAGAGCTCCCGAAAGCTCAAGAACACATTAAAGAGAATTATTAATTATCTGCAGTGCATATATGTTTAGAATCTTGCCCAATCACAGTCAACATCAACAAGGTTTTCCTAACTGGCTTTGAGTTCTGAGATGACAAATGTAAGTGCTAGTAAAGGAGACCTTATTCCTCTTCCCGCCAGCATTTGTTTTATTATAGAGAGTGATCAAGCTCATTTTTATGGAGCATGATGACAGAAACAAAATTCTAGAGTGGAAATTGACCTTAGCATTTACAGAGGCTGAGAGTTTCATGAAGATTGTGTAGTCCGTAGTACAGGTCTTTAAACCTATACATGTCACAAACTTTGCCCTGCACGTAAAATACATCAGGTATTTCTCAATCTCTCTCTGTCTCTCTGTCTCTGCCTTTGACACACAGAGATGTATAGAGATTCTGCCATAATTAGTCATGTCAAAATTCATTGAAAATCTGGATTAAAATAATAGTGTCTGGGAGTTGGGCTTGTAGCACAGAGGGTTAAGCGTACATGGCATGAAACTCAAGGACTGGTTTAAGGATTCCTGTTTGAGCCCTTGGCTCCCCAACTGCAGGGGGTTGCTTCACAAGCAATCTCTGTCTTCTTCTCCTTTCTCCATTTCTCTCTTTCCTAACCAGCAACGACAACAACTATAACAATGACAATAATAACCACAACAATTATTATAAGAAGGGCAACAAAAAGGAAAATAAATAGATAAATAAAATATTAAAAAAACTAAAAACCACAGTAGCTATTGTTCATTACATTTTCTTCACCAGTATTAAGTAAAAGTATATTCTTAATCTTTAATAGATGAGGGGAAGGTGTTAGAAGAAAAACTTTTGAGATGAACAGATCTCACTTACCTGAAAAGCTTTAAACACACACATTAGCTAGATCTAAATATTGTTTTCTAGCAATGACCTGTCTAGTCATTTGTGGGGATCCTGTGACAATTTCGTTACAGAGTGTGGCTGTTAAAATGTTACTTCTGGGGCCAGGCAGTAGAGCATTGGGTTAAGTGCACATAGTGCAAAGTGCAAGGACCAGCCTAAGGATCCTGGTTCAAGCCCCTGGCTCCCCACCTGCAGGCGGGTCATTTCACAAGCGGTGAAGCAGGTCTGCAGGTGTCTTTCTTTCTCTCCCCCTCTCTGACTTCCCTTCCTCTCTTGATTTCTCTCTGTTCTATCCAACAGCAATAACAACAAAGAACAATAACAACAATAACAAGGACAAAAAAAAAGGAAAAATGGCCTCTGGGAGCAGTAGATTCGCATTACAGGCACCAAGCCCCAAGAATAACCATGGAGGCAAAAAAAAAAAAAAAGTTACTGCTTGGCCTTGATGTTCATATGGGGAAGGAGAAAGAGGAGAATATGACTAACTGCCCATTATATGTACCTGTCTTCCTCACCCCACAAGTACCACCATCATCTTGCCCAGGTTCTATAGCCTCTGCTGCCTGTCTGCTTCCCTGTCTCTGCAGTCCTGTGAAGACATTTCTTGTAGTGTTTTGGAAAACTTCTGTTGTCTGTTGTCCCTTGCCTCTATCTGTAACACTCTCTCCACTCCCCTTCCTTCCTCAAATTAATGCCTCCTCTTTCTCACCTCTCAGCCCAAGAAGTACTTCCTCAAGGAAGCTGGTTCCAGCTCCCTGCCAAGTCAAGCTCTTTGTGACTCCCATAGAGATCACTGGAGTTCAGGGCCCTTCCCTCAGTTCCTGTGCTGCTCAGTTCCAGGCTGGACTCATCCACCATCTTGGAAGTGCCCTCAGAGCAGGGACTAGGCTTATATTTGTGTCCCCTGGCTTTTTAGTGCTGAACACCTAGTATAGTTTGCTGCCCAGATGGAACAGCCAGCTGAAGTGTCATAAATCCTGGCTTTGCTTGCTCCTCTGCCTCCATTAGGCTTTGCTTTACTTTTTTTTTTCTATTTAATTTTTTTTTTGGTTACATTTATATGTCTGCTTTTTGCTTTTTTTTTTTTTCTGTAACTGTCACTAGTCTTAGAACTCTTCAAGGGCAGAGACTGCATGCACTGTATTTATCTCTATACCACCAAAGTAGGTATCTATTTTTATCCAAAACGTGAATAGAAAGCACACCTGCAGGATTGTGACATAACTAGCAAACTATGTCCTATATCCAGTCCTGTTCTAAAAATAGCCAGGCACATGTTCCCGTCTAATCTGACTCAGATGCTTCCTATGGGTGCGTTTTAGGAATAGACCTGTCTTTATATGCTGGGTAAGACCCAGGCATCATGCTAGTGCAATTCAGCAAAGGTTAAGAGAAGAGCCAGTCTCCTGGGTTAAATGAAAAGGCGCTTCAAGCCTTGTGTGTTCTGTCTGAAGCCCCCCTTCTCTATTTAAGCTAAAGTGAGAGCTAGAGGAATGAGGGGTCTGGGAAGGCCACCCAAGGAAACCCCACAGCGTTTACCACAAAGCAGAAACATAAAAGTCAAGAGTAGCACACCCTGGGTGTGAGCCCTGACTTTGCTGCTAACTCCTGATGGTGTGACCTTAGCTTAACTGCTCTCTCTCCTCTTTACTTTCTCAACTATTTTCTTCCTGGCTAAGTGGTGCGAACAATAGTAGCTAGCTCACAGGTGAAACCACACAGGTAAAATGCTGGGCCCAATGCCAGACAGAAGCTTCCGGATGTAATACTCACAGCCTCTCTTCCTTCCTCAGAAGGTAGTAGGTGGGTGGGATGAACATCCTGCATTGGGCAAAGTCGCCTCTTCTTTTTCTGCGGCCTGAGTGGTGACTGAAAAGGACTGAAGCTCTCAGGGTACAACCCTATCCATTGGCCATCTGTTCTTTCTCTTGGGGCAGGGGAGCTAAGGGGAGGTGGGGGGAGGAGGGTGGCTGAGGAGGGTATATCATCTGTGGCAGTTTCAGGACAAATAAGGGATAAATGACTGACACACAGGAACCACAGTGTTTCAAATAAGAATCAAGGATCCTAGTGTGTTGCCTTGCCAGGTGCATGATTCAGGTTCATGCCTGACCCCCACCATAATGGAGAAAGCTTCAGTGCTGTGGCCTCTTCCACACTCTTATCTTATCTGCTTATCTCTAATATATATTCATAAGATATCAAAACACCTTAAAAGACAACAGAACAGATACATTTAAAATGAAGCTCAGGGGGCCAGGTGATGGTTCACCTGTGGGTGGAGTGTTCATGTCACAATGTACAAGGAAAAACCCAGTTCAAGCCCCTGGTCCCCACCTGCAGGGTGGGAAACTTCACAAGTGGTGAAACAGGGCTGAATGTGTCTCTCTCTTTCTCTCTCCTTCTCCCCTTTATGTCTGAATTTCTTTCTGTATCTACCCAAAATAAATAAAAATATAAATACAAAACATGTCTTTATTAAAATATAAATAAAATGCAATTCAGTCCAGATCCCACAGCAGGCAAAGTATTCATTGCTTCTGTGTCTCCTGGCAGCTGCAGACTGCTGGAATTTGTATTGTATATTAGAGGTGGGGGTCGGGCTTGTGATGTTGTCTTTGCACAATGCCTCACTTACAGGCTCATTTCCTCTAGAAGCTGACACGTTAATTACTGTCTTTCTAGCTGGTGCTGGATTCAGATTGGAGGCTGGAGAGAAAGAACAGTACAGAGCATAAAGAGCAGCCCTTATAGAAAGAAATCATTATTGGGTTGGGAATATAGCAGAAGGGTTATGCAAAAGACTTTCACACCTGATAGTCTGAAGTCCCAGGTTCAATCTCCAGCATCACTATAAGCCAGAAATTAATAGTGCCCTGGTGAAAAAAATGAAAAGAAATAACCATTTCTGCTTTTAACTCTGACAAACCTGTGCTGATACCCTTCTAGTTCACTCTCCAGATTCTCCAGGCGGTGGGGAAACTCACATCTTGACTTAGCTTTAGGTCTCACTCATTTCAGTACGATGGCTATAACTGTCATTCTCTTTAAATTTGTAAGTTATTATTTTTTTCTTTGTCCATACTTCTAGGGATGCACTGGGCCTTTGTGCCTGCCTGATCCCATCTCTCCTAGTAGAGTCTTATTATTTTAATAGAGGGTGCAAGGCAGTGGCAGAGAGCTAAGGGGAGAGATATCACAACGATACTTAAGAATTATTATATAAATGACCATCATGCCTAAGACCCTGAGGTCCCAGGTTCAGTCTTTTAACACCACCATAAGTCAGAGCATGGTACCAAAAAGCAAGAGATCTTTTTCTTATTCCTTCCTTCCCTGGTTCTGAGTTCTGCTCCTCAGAGGGCACTACTTCAGTTTTAGCTCTTTACTCCCCCCTCTCCAAGTAATTGGGTTATATGTAAGTACTATGCTCATAATTTTTGATTTGATTAATCAACTCTGGTGATACTTGCTTTCAGCACATAGTCTCACACACCTGTGTAGGTAAACAAACCTAAGGAACTATCTGTACTTCTTAAATCATTTGATAGTCGATTCTAAATGAAGCATATGCCCCTCTTACTCCTTAATATGTTAGTGTCTATTTCTGAAGAATTATTAGGTAGTTGGAAAAGTTATGATACATTTCCTTTTGAATAGAAAAATACATCAGGGTGGATAACATAATAGTTATGCAAAGTGACTCTCACATCTGGGGCTCCAAAGTCTCAGATCCAATCCCCTGCACCCCCACAAACCAGAGCTGATCAGTGTTCTGGTAAAAAAAAAAAAAGAAAAAGAAACACATCAATGACTTTTCCAACACCCAGTAGGATGCCTTCTTAGTTAACTGTTATCAAACCTGGGAGATTGTGTATTGGTGTGTTATTATCACCCAGTTTTAGGCCATTTGTCATTTTTATCAATTGTTTTAATAGCTCTCCCACAGATTTTTTTTTTTTAGCACAGTCCAGTACAGAATCAATGTTGTATTTTTTTTTTTTTTGGAGGGGGCTATGTTTTTTTTCTTCTCTTAGTCTGGAATACTTTCTCAGTGTTTCTTTGTCTTTTATGACACTGGTGTAGACAACAGATGATTCCGGACCGCTGGCTTTATAGGGTCTTTCTCAGTGTGTGTTTTCTGATGCTTTGTGTTGATTTTGGTTTGGTTGTGCAGTTCCAGTTTCAGTGAACTCATCAAAGGGGTGTTGTGTTCTCAGGGCCACACTTCCGGGCAGCCTCATTCTGATCCTCTGGTCAGAATATTTTCCAGCTTTCTCAGTCAGCACAGCCAGTATTTCTTCCTTCCAGCTAATGCGAAGTCCATGGGTCACATAGTAAGAACATGTACGTATTAGCCTCTTCATCAAACTCTCTCCCCTGATAGAACTACTGCTGATAACTTTTGCTTCAGTTGGTCTGTGCAAACTGGGATGTGTGCAAACATGGTGATCTTCCTTATTTACTAAGCGCTCGTTTTTTTTTTTTTAATTAAATTTTTAAAAAATTCGAGATAGAGACAGAGTGAAAGAGACCACAGTGTGGTCACTTTTTTTTTTCTTTTTCACAGTAGATGAATGAGGGAGAGCTAGAGAGACACAGAGAAGCAGAGAAGGAGAGACATTTACAGTACTACTCCACTGCTTGTCAAGCTTCCTTCCTGCAGGAGACTGGGGGCTTGAACCGGGGTCTTTGCACATGCTCATATGTGTACTCTACTAGGTGTGCCACCACCTGGTGCCTACTTAAAAATTTACTTACAGACTAACTGTGAGGGCTCACAGAGAACTCACTGGGTAAGGGTGTGCTCACGGCGCCCGAGGAAGCTTCTTTGTTGCAATAGCTCTCCTTTCTGCTGTCTAAGTTAAAAAGCAGCTCAAAGTATAGTTTCATTTTCCTTTCCTTTCCTTTCCTTTCCTTTCCTTTCCTTTCCTTTCCTTTCCTTTCCTTTCCTTTCCTTTCCTTTCCTTTCCTTTCCTTTCCTTTCCTTTCCTTTCCTTTCCTTTCCTTTCCTTTCCTTTCCTTTCCTTTCCTTTCCTTTCCCTTCCTCTCCTTTCCTCTGTTTTCCTCTCCTCTCCTTTTTCTTTTCTTTTCTTTTCTCTTCTCCTCTCCTTTTCTTTTCTTTCCTCTCTCTCTCTTCTCTCTCTCTCTCTCTCCTCTCTCTTTATTTATTTATTTATTTTTTATTTTTTGCCTCCAGGGTTGTCACTGGGGCTTGGTGCCACACTACAGATCCATGGCTCCTGACAGCCACTTTTTGAATTTTACTGGATAAGACAGAGAGAAATCGAGAGAGGAGGGGAAGACGGAGAGGTGGGAGAGAAAGATAGACACCTGCAGACCTGCTTCACTGTTTGTGAAGAACCCTCCTGTGGGTGAGGAGCAGAGATTCAAACTGGGATCTTTGTGCAGGTCCTTACACTTCATACTATGTGCGCTTAACCTAGAGTACCAGTGCCCAACCCCCAAGCTTATACCATTTTTAATTCCTGTTACTGTAAATATTCTTGTGGAACACATCTTTTTCCATGTATTTCGATATTACTTCCTTGGGAGTTGTATCTAAATTGTGAAGTCTGGATCAGATGGCACAAATACATTTATGGATCATGGTTTCACTTCTAAACTACATTTGAAAATGAGTTGTGGGTACACAATGCTGCCAGAAGTGTGAGTTTACTTGTCACTTGGCACTTCCCTTTTTGCTTGTTTGTTCTAAATAACTCCTCATTGTTTTGAGACCTTGGAGTTTTTAGTTTTCATCTGATGATGGAAAACTCAGTGGAAGAAAAAAAATTAGTCTCTTTTAAACTCATTTTAAGTATTAGGATAAAGAAAGTTAATTCTTTTACACGCCTTATCATGAAGTTGTAGTCATGATGAATATCAGCATCATTTCCTAATAGAGGTGCTATTTCTACCTTGTTTCAGTTCCTGAAACTTGTTGCTATGCTAATAGGTCTGGTGGATGACAAACCATCAGTCTTGTGTTGGCCAAGGAAATAACCCCATTTCTGCAGCTGTCTACCACATCTTGACTAAATATAGGGTCGAGGTGACAAGTGCTTCAAAGGTTTCTTATTCGCTAATTTAGGAAGAAGTGGAGTTCTTTGCACAAGCAAGTATAAATGATTCACATTGTACTCTTAGTACCTCTAGGCCCTTTGATTAGAGTTTTATGTAAGGGAACATAAGAAATATTTGGCTTTTTTATTTTCTTCTTTGGTCACATAAAAAAAATTGTGGCATGGCAAAATGAGATTCTAAATGAACTCCCAGGCACAAAGTCTACTTTTTCAAGAGAACTATAAATTTTGTTCTCAAAAAGTTACACGGATGACTAGTCAAATGGTTCCACCTGCCTCAATATATCATTGAGTAATAGGGTGGGGAAATAGAAGACTTAATTAAAGGCATCATCATGATCAGAGAAGGAAACCAAGCGATGTGAGTTCTCAGGTTAAGATGGTGTCCACCTATAATTCTGTCCTGTGTGACTTCATCACAAAGTAAAGTGGAGACATCTAGTTCCACCTCAGTCAACCTCCCAATAGACAGAACTATTTCTTATGGTACTAACACTGGATGGGTTTTGTATAGATGCATCTATTTTTTAAATTAATTGCCCTTTTCTTTCCTTCATTCTGACTAAGGCAGAGAAACATAGAGGAAGAGAAAAGGAGAGATACCCACAGTGCTGTTCCACCACTCATGAAGCTTACTCCTTGCAGGTGGGGACCAAGACCTTGACCCTTGTCCTTGAGCATGGTGACATGTGTGCTTTACTGGATGCACCACCACTCAACGTTATTTTGAGATAAGGCTCAGTTTTTCCAAAGGAGTGGTAGAAATGCAGTACATTAGTTTTGATAATTTTTCTCATATTTTGGGGTAGGAAGAATGTATATGGCTTTTCCTTATAGGTAAGGAAGGAAACAATAATTCTCAACAAATAAGACTTTGTTGTGGGATATTCATATTCATTTTATTGTTGTTTCTTCTTGCTCAATCTTAGATCCCCTTTGACTTCTAGAAAATCTGTATCCATTTACCAACTGGCTAATGTAACTCCCCATGCCAGAACTTAGACATCTCCTTACAAAACATAGGGGTCCTCTTCCCTCTGGTGGAGTGGTGCTGGGAAGCATTTTCTGCTGTCAGTGTTGTTCTTTCAGGGGCTTGTTTCATACAATTTCTGGTGGGTAAATAAATGAATTGACACATGGAGTCAAACAGTGGTGGCACTGGTGGTTCCTTGCAGTGATCTACCTGCCTCCACTGATCATACAGTAAGAGTTATAAACCACAGCAACACCTGCAACAACAATAGCACAGCCCACCTTGCCTTTGAGCTCTGAGGCTGCTGTACCTGGGGGTCAGTCAAATCTTTCCTGTTCAGTGACAACAAACTCCCTTAACCACTCTTCCTTTCAGTTAGGACTTGGGATTGGGGTGATGACGTGGAGGGCCAGAGAGGATGTTGTGTGTCTGGTGGCTGGTTATCCTACTGAGTTCTTTATCTTAGCCTTTTATTATATTATTTCTTGTTCTGGTCTCCCCTTAACAACCCCCCTTTTGCATGATTAGCTTGCTCTCCTCATCCTGCTGTCTTTAGTGTCCCAGTCCTATATGCTGCCATATTTTCCCCATTAATTTTTTTCCCATTCCTGTTTCTTTTTTTCTTTTTAATTTTTTTTAGTGATTTAATAATGATTAATAAGACTGTAAGATGGCAGGGGTACATTCCCATACAGTTCCCACCATTAGAGTTTCATAGCCCATCCTGTCCACCGGAAGCTTTTCTACTCTTTGTTCCTCTGGGAGTACTGACTACAGTTCTTTATGGGGTACAGAAGATGGTAGTCCTGGCTTTTGTAATTGCTTCTTTGCTGGGCATGGACATTGCAGGTCAACCCAAAACCCCAGCCTTTTCTACCTCATGGGGTATGGCTCTGGAGAGCTGAGACTTTGGGAAACATTGGTGAGGTCATCTGCCCAGGGAAGTCAGGATGGCATCATAGTAGCATCTGCAACTTGGTGGCAGAAAGGCTTGGTAAGATATAGAGTAGCACTTTTTTTTTTTTTTTTAATAAACAGAATACCAAAGGTGGGAATAGAGCAGATGAAATTAAGGACCTTTCTGTGGGCAAAAGCTAGGAAGTCTATTTTGAGTGTGTTCTAAGGGACCCATGACTTTAGTAATTTTTACTGGACCCTAACAGCTAACAAGCAGGTGGACTAAAAATATAGTCTGGGAAGATGGTGTCAGAGTTTAGAATAGGGCTAGAAAGCTAGATTAAGGCAGAGAGCAGCTCCTAAACATGAGGAACATATATAATTACCATTAACTGTTTACCCCACTGATCTGAGCTAGGGCTCATAGAGATTCCCATTTAGCACAGGAACCTGTATGACCTCTGAATTCCATTTCTAACTGACAGACCTCTTGGAACTGGGAGTCTTTCCCTTTTTGTATGTGATTTTTGGCACGTGAAGATTTCTTATGCTCAGAGTGCACATTAGCTTAGTTTCCTTGAAGAAGATGAGTACCTAGAATGACAGCAGAGTCTTGTTACTCTTCTTCTGCCCTGGTGGTTCATCCTGTGGCTACAGCTGCCCCTCTGCCACCATTTGGTCATACAAGGAAACCCTAGTTGGGCAGTCAGTGCTATGCTGTGATTGAGTCAACTTTCGCAGGGACAGTCTTTTTGACTTCAGTGTTTGGATTCAAGGGCAAGGGCCCCCCTCCTTGGAGTCTGCATGCAGGGAACTGATTATGCCAACAAATGGTACAATGTGAAAATCTGTATTTGTAGAAGAAAGTGACTGTAACCACATGACTGATTTTCTTAATGAAAACACACATTTCTGGCAACAGAGACTAGGAAAACGAATTTACTTTTTGTTGAGTCATTATTTAATAGGAAATATTCCATATCAATATTTGCAAAAAAGGTAAAATAGCAATTTATTCATTTATTCATCCATTTAGCCAGCAAATATTATTTGAGCATCTTTTATGAGTTGGATTCTGTACTGAAAAATGGAGATTCAGCAATGAATAAAACAGCTCTCATCCATAGGGATGTAACCATGCAGGAGAACACAGAGATACAGTAACAGCAACAAGTTATTTGCCACCGATGTGAAATGACTATTAATAGGTTATAGAGAGAGGACAGTGAGTGTCAGTAAATGGGTGATGTGACCAGTTCTCATTATGCAATGCAATGAAAAGCAAGACATTCCACAGTGACTTTGCTATTTATAGCATTTAAACAATACTCCTATCAAGACGTGCTATTGTTGATCTTTCTCTCTAAAATGGACAGGGGTTCTCGACAATTCTCCTAGTAGAGTGTGGTGGAAGAGATTTCCCAAGTTAAAACACAATGGCAATGCTGATTTATCAGTATTATTGTTGTTGTTGTTGCCACCAGGATAATTGCTGGGCTTGGTATCTGCATCACTCCACTGTTCCCTGTGACTTTTTTTCTTTTTCTTTTTCTTTTTCTTTTTTTTAAATAGAGGATGAAAGACAGCCACACACACACACACACACACACACACACACAGAGAGAGAGAGAGAGAGAGAGAGAGAGAGAGAGAGAGATTGACATGCAGCACTCCTCCACTGCTTGGGAAGCTTCCCTCTGGCAAGTGGGAGCTAGGGCCTTGAACCTGGGCCCTTGCACATGATAACATGCACCCTCTCCTGAGTGAACCACCAACCACCCACAGCCTGCTGGTCTTGCTTATTGCAACACCAGAAGAAACCTCCAATTAGCCAATGTAAAGACAGTTCATGGAGAAGCCCAAGAACTGTGTCTGGAAAGCCTTGCCAGTCCCCCTGATGCCCCAATGCCCCTGCATTTCCAGCTCTGTTCATTGTGTGACCAAAATCACTAGTAACTCCTCCCGTGCACAATAAACCCACAGAGACCTTTTTTTTTTTTTTGCTGTTGTATCAGAACTGTTAAGGAGATTTGTCACACAGTGGCAGACAAATGGAAGAGTTTTCTTTCTTTTTTCTTTTTTTTTTTTTTTGAGGTTGTAATGAGGGAGTTTCTGCTATCACAAAAACTGAAAACATCTGGCATCATGTTGGCTTTGGGTCTGGATGGCATGTGGATGGCATGCAGATATCAGAAGAGACTTGAAGAAATGATTAGCAGAGCACTGACCTTGAGGAGCAGGGTGCAAATGTTTTCAACAGAGGGAGGGAATTCTTGTTGAAAACTAGAGGAAATTAGAGCTTTGTGAAATGGTGGTGGAAGCCAGGCAAGATAACCACCTATAGTTGCATGTAAACTAAAAATGTATCAGATAAGCTGATAGGCCTGGCTGACTAAGAAAGTGTGACTATATATATTTTTTCTTTTTAGATGCGTGCGCTAAGGTACAATAGAACCACACCAAAATGCAACCATTTGGTTTTTGATAAGAATATAGAGGAAATGGTAAGTTGCTAAGACTGTATTTGAAAATAAAGCTGCTTCTTATTCTTACTGTAACCATCAAGATCTCAAATTGAGTAAGAGCTTTAGGGCAAAGATCTGATTTCTAGTTGTCTTTTATATCCACACACACATACACACACACACACACACACACACACACACACACACACATTGTCAACACCTCTGGAAGATACTTGTTCTTTGTCAATGCTCCAAACAGACTTTAAAAAAATTTATTATCTTTATTTATTTATTGGATAGAGACAACCTGAAGTTGAGAGGAATTGAGAGAGAGGGGGAGGGATAGAGAGATACTTGCAACACTGCTTTATCACTCGGGAAGTTTTCCCCCGGCAGGTGGGGGCCAGGGGCTTAACCTAGGCCCTTGTGCATTGTAACATGTGCACTCAACCAGGTGTGCCAGCACCCCCCTCTTTATTCTTTTTAGATATAAACAGAGACAGCAAAACAGAGATAGGGAAAGATACCACAGCACTGGGGCTTCCTTCAACAGAGAGTGGAGGCTGATCTCAAATCTGAGTGGCCCACGGAACAAAGCAGATGTACTATCCAAGTGAGTTATTTTGCTAACCCTTACATCCTTGCATGCAGACAAAATGTCTTCTATCAATCTTAAGGTCATGCTTCACATAGCCTTGCTGTTAAGCAATAAGACTTTTAGGATTTTAAAGGGAATTTCCCTAAGGAAAACTCATAGGATGCCTACAATATCCTATGTTGACCTTAAAAAGATTTGCATAGCTTTTGTGTAATGAAAGTGTATTATGAGATCAGAAGAGAAAACACAAGTAGAATCTGAACTGGAATTGGCATGATACAGCAAAGTAAAAGACTCTGGGGTGGGTGGTGGTGGTGGTGGGAGAATACAGGTCCAAAAAGGATGACAGAGGACCTAGTGGGGGTTGTATTGTTATATGGGAAACTGGGAAATGTTATGCATGTACAAACTATTATATTTACTGTTGAATGTAAAACATTAATTCCCCAATAAAGAAATTTTAAAAATTAGTAAAAAAAAAATAACAAAAAAACAGAAAGTGGATTATACTATAGTATGTAAAAATCCTACAACAATTTTAGAGGCACCATGAAAGCTTCAGCAGGAAAAAAAAGGGCAAAGACAGAGCAAAATGAAAGAGAGCTTTGTTCCTTCAAACTAATATGGGGGAAAGAGGAGACTGAAGAACCCATTCAGCTACAAAAAGGTAGGTTTTATGAAAAAGTTAAAAAGCAACTTGGAGGGTAAAACCCACTGTTTAGGGAGGGAAGGCAAGAACCACAGAGAATCCTTTCTTGGAAAGAACTGGTCACATGTACTCAACTGGATTTCAGAGTTGTCCTGAATTGGAGCTTCTTATTCTCCCAAGTGCTTCCTGTTTGCCTCCTTCATGACTGGAAGTGTCAATCTTAAATCTGCCGCACCATTGTGTGTTAGGTGTGTGGGACAGACAAGTTGTCATTGCGTCATAAGTTTTCAGGCTGAGACTTTACTCAGGGAGTCATGTGTAAGGAATGCCATCAGCACTTTGATGGAGACAGTGAAAACCTTCACCTAACCCCAATGCTTTCATGTAAAATCAGCCTCCAGGGGCTCGTGGGCGAGAGGGATCACTGTATTTTTCTTTCTTTGTTTTTGCCCAGGAAACTAGACTTGGTGGTTTGAAAATATGTCTGCAAATACTTTAACACTTCTGTCAAGAGGTTGGTTCATGTTCCTTCTTCTTGAAACTAGGCGGTCATTTGAAACTGTTCTGTTAAACAGTGGAGGGAAGAGGGCTGCTGTGTGATGGTCAAAACCAGCTGCTAAGTGGTAAAGCAATCTCTCTCTCTCTCTCTCCTTTGCTAGAAGACTTGGATTTAGGTGCTGACTGCCCTGGCATCACCAGATCTGTGAAAAATCTAATTCATGAGCAGGCTCTAAGTTCTGGATCTTCCCTGGGAGACTGAAGATGTTAGTCAAGCTGAAACTGTGTGGCTTGCAATTGCTTTGGGGGAGGAGTTGTTGAAATGTATCCTGTATTTTAGAAAGAGATAATATTGGTCCCTTCATGTTTTATCTTCCAAATATTCTTCTGGTATAAGCATTTTGCTTATCATGCTATTGTTCATTTTTCTTGCTTTCTTTGAGATGTTTTTCTCCCAAGAGAAATGTGATTCTAGGTTATTAGGTCATTTCCTTTTTTTTTTTTTTTTTGTAGATTTATTTATTCTCATATGGAGGGGAGAGAGAGAGAAGAGAGGAGAGAGAGAGAGAGAGAGAGAGAGAGAGAGAGAGAGAGAGACTTGAACATTGCTCTGCTTTGGCATACCCTTGTGTTAGGAATTGAACCTCAGAGCTTCAGGCATGCAAGTCTGTACTATGTCCCTGGCCCTCAAAGTCATTCCTAACTCCTCATTTACTTGGTTTTAAAACTGCTGGGTTATTAATGCCTTTATTCTAAATAGATGTGTGTTAGTCCCCTGTCTTTCCTAGAACTCTGCACACAGAGCTGTTCTTTCATTTTGTTTCCTCCACACAAGTGTCATCACTAATGTAAATACCAGGCCTTTAGCTCAGAGGAAATGAAGGGAAGTAAGGATTCTAGTCACATACAAGCTCAGGTCAGGGGAGATCACCTAGGTATCCTGGGTGCTGGGAATCCGGTGTTTAGTGAGTAGCATAATTACATCACTACAGGATGTGTATAGCACCAAAGGAATTCTAACACTAGCTCACACATATCAGAAAGGCAGAGAGGGCATGTGCTTCTGGATGGCTGCTCAGATGTGAGGTAGTTGGAATATTCTTTTGAAGGACAATTTAGGGCTTTCTAGGTGGAGCAGAGGGTATTTCAGATAAGGAGATGTATTAACCAGCGAGTGTGTGCATTCATTCATTCATTCTTTTTTTTCTCTTAATCCTTATTTATTTATTGGATAGAGATGGCTAGAAATAGAGAGGAAGGGGAAAAGAGAGAGAGAGAGTATGAGAGAGAGAGACCTGCAGCACTGCTTCTCCACTTGTGAAGCTTCCCCCATGCAGGTGGACTGGAAGCCGGGTCCTTGCTTATTGTAACATGTGCACTCAATCAGGTGTGTCACCATCTGACCCTAGTTCATTCACTCTTCCTTTATCAAACACCTTTCTATGCCAGTAACAGGCTTGGTAATGGTAATATAAAGTGGATAAGAAGAATGCCCGCCCTTAATAATTTCATAACGGATAGAACTTTTATCCTGTGCTTTGCCACTTAATGAATATAAAGATTTTAAAAGGGAAGAATGTTTTTTTTTTTTTTTTTTTTTTGGTATGTTCTATGATGGTAGACCTTGGTGAGGTGTTTATGTTTGTTTTGATAATACTCCACATGGTATCATGATACTAAGGAAAGATGGACTTACTTTGATAAGTAAAACTGTTTTAAGAAAATTTAAGTGTTGGGTTACAAAAGAACACATCCCAGAGACTAGCTGTTTATACTGTAGAGAGCAAAAATAAAGTACAAGAGAATGGAATTATTTCTCTTGCCCATTTTACAAGTCCAGGGAATAAGACTTGTATGTGTCTTGAATTTCATTTAAATTGATTAAGAAACTACCAGGTAGGATGTACAACAAGAGAATAGGAGTTTGGATTGTTAAATCAGACCACTTGTGTTCAAACCTCCGTTTTATGAACTATGGGTACTGGAATGGCTTGATGTCTTTTGCTTCTTTGTAAAGTGGGAGCAAGAATAATTGCACTTATATGTAGAATTCTTATGAAAATTAATTGAAAAAAATGTCATATAATTCTTAGTTCAAATGGATATATATGGAATATGATCAATAGATACAATTTATTATAAATGCTACAAAATCAATGATCTACTTTCAGGATGAAGTATAACTCTTAACTTACAATCTGCAGTCTGTTTGGAGAGGCAGGACTCAGATAAAGTCATGGACATATGGAAATAGCACAATGATTGTGCAAAAGACTTTTTTTTTCTTTCATCTTTTTTTTTTTTTTTTTGGTTTCCAGGGTTATTGCTGGGGCTCAATGCCTGCACTACAAATCCACTGCTCCTGGTGGCCATTTTTTTTCCAGTTTAAAGGATAACACAGAGAGAAATTGAGAGGGGGTGAGAGAGAGAGAGGGAGAAAGATAGACACCTGCAGACCTGCTTCACCACTCGTGAAGCTTCTACCTGTAGGTGGCAAGTGGGAGCTCGAACCGGGATTCTTCCACAAGTCCTTGCACTTAGTACTATGTGCCATCAACCTGGTTCATCACCATCTGCCTCCCCTCCTCCCCCACAAAGACTTTTTTGCCTGAAGCTCCAATCCTAGGCATCACCACATATCAGAGCTGGCAGGAAAAAAACAAAAACAAAAACAGAACACTCAGCTAGTGTAGGAATGAGTGTTGTATTGTACTTATAAGAGGAGATGAGGCTAGAGTGATTAACAACGATTGGATGGACTCGAGGACTTTTTAGTCAAGGGTCACATTTGATTTAGACCTTGGAAGAAGATGAGGAGTACCACAAATGGAGAAGCAGAAGTGAAGGAACCAAACACAGGCACAGAGACATTAATTAACAAAGATTCCTCCTGAGTTTGACAATAGGAAGGATAGAAGGCGGTAGAAAAAGTAGTGATACAAAAGGTTGTAAATATCAGATTATAAGAGCCTCAGGAAGCTAAATCAGAGACCGGACTTGGCTCTACTTATTCTGTGTCTTATGACTTTTTCTTATTGGTACTCTGAAAGAGTCAATTTGGGGAAGAACTCATGCAGTTTTATTTCCCTTCCTCTGGAAAAAAAAAACCCCACCCCAAACCAACAAACCACCCTTGTAAATCATTAATGGCCTATTTAAAAAGGATATTATAGTCCTAAAAGTTACTATTTTTCTATTCAGCAGAAAAAGAAAAAGTAGCATATTGAATTATGTGCAATATGAATTGGTCTCTGTGTTCTGCTACCTATGTTGGACAGATTCATAAATACTGAAATCATCTAAGTGATCATTGTTCAGTTCCTTTCATATTAAAGGATATTGACTAGCAGAAAAAGGAGAATGGAAGGAAAAAATTTAAGAGAGAATAACTATAGTTCAGAATTATCCTTGTGTTACTCTGTCTCATTTATCTCTAACTAGTGTTCAACAATCTTCTATTATTTACCTGCCCTGCCAATTCTTAGATTGCTTGAGGAACTGAGTTTATTTTCCTCTTGTTTTAGTTCCTAATATAGCTAAAGAACAATAGAAGATCTTGGAATTATTTGATCAGTCTTCATAGTGCAGGTCACTGCGGTAAAACTAACATCAAGAGAATTTCCAGAAAAGATTTTGGAAAGTTCTTTACACAGCAAGAATATTCCCAATGTGATACAGTATTACTTTCTTTGGAAGCTTAATCTGATGTCTCCTAAAATAGTACTGAGGGACAGTACTGGAAAAGAGAGGCTAAGTAATTATTTCAAATTCCAGTTTAGGCAAACAATACTAACAGCCTTGAAGAAAAAAAAAGTATAAAGAATTACACATTGGGGGACTGGGTGGTGGCAGACCGTATTAAGCCCACATAGTACGAAGCTCAAGGACCAGTAAAAGGATCCCGGTTCGAGCCCCTGGCTCCAGTGTTTGCAGTGTTCCAAGAGCATCTAATTCTTTTAGAAACATTTACCTCTATCTTACTTGGGAATGAAATTGTCTGTGGATTGTCCAATTGTGATTAAAAAGAAATTAGACATCAGAACTCTTGACAAGCTATTTATTTTTTAGTGCAGGATAGGAGGTACTCAGAATTTTATTTTAAACACTGCCCAGGTCTCTTCCTCAGTGGAGAGTCAGCACTAACATTCAGTCTCCTATTATGACTTTTCCCCAGTCTTAACCCTCTAAAGAGGTTCTCTTCTTTCTTCATAATGAATCCACCTAATGTCTCATTTCCTTGTATCACTGATAAGTGACCAGAAGTTCTGCTGAAGTAGTTTTTGGAGGTAGTGCTCCTTCATTTGGTGTTTATATAAATTTATAACTATCTATCATATACAATTCATTCACTTGAAAAGGAACTGTGAAAATAGTACAGTACAGACATTAGAGCTCTAAATCCTGAGTTTAAATTCCAGATCTCCTCTGAACTTCCCATGAGCCTCTAATAAACTGGGGTAACTTTTCTGAGCTACAAGTGTCTCCTCTGTAAAATGGTGAGGGAATACTTTTCACCAGACAAGGTTATTAGGACTATGGAGATTTGCACACTATAAAGTGTCATTCAAATATTATTTAAAAAAAATTACTAACTCCTGCAGTGGGAACACTTGATTACCCCAATGTACTCTTTTTATAGAACAAGTCTGAGGCAAGCAGGCAGGCAGAGCTGGGGATATTCTTAAGGATACGTGGCCGATTGTGAGCTACAAAGATGGCTCTTATCCAATGTGCTCTTCTTGCAATATGGCCTTGACTATCTTTCCACAGGATGCTGGGAACTCTGTTTCTTCCCATTGAACCCAGACACTCTTATGACTGTCTTAACCTAAAGCATATGGCCAGAGTGATACAGTACAACTTCTGAGGATCAGTTGTGCAATATCACACACCTACATTTTATTCTCTTGAAACCCACTCTTAGAACCCAGTCTCAGTGCTGCGAGGAAGCTCACATCAACCCCTCTGACAGAACAACATGGCAAGCAACCTTGCTGAGGTTTCAACTGACATCAAACACAGCCAGTAACTGAAGATGTCTTCCAATGCTTTCAGCCTCCAGACTTTTTGTCTCTTCAGAGAGCAGAGGAATATCATCTTTGTTGGTCTGCTCCAAATTTCTTTTTCTTGATTTTATCCGCCCCCACCTTTATCATCACTAGGGTTATTGTTGGGGCCTGCTGTCTGCATGATAGAGCCACTGCTCCTGGAGGCCATTTCCCCTCTTTTATTAATTTTATTAATAGGGCAGAAATAAACTGAGATAGTGGGAAAAGATGGAGGGAGAGAGAAGGAGAGACACCTGCAGAGCTGCTTCACCTCTTGTGAAGCTTCACCCTTAACAGGTGTGGGGGGGCTCTAATACAGATCCTTGCACATGGTAATGTGTTCCCTAAAATGGGTCACTACTGCCTGGCCCTCCTGTTCCACCTTGGTACCCTACCCAAATCCATGAGCAAGAGTAGGTCAATTATTTTAGGCCATCAAGTTTGGAGGTGGTGGCTTGTTATATAGCAGTAGCTAACCAGAAAGAGATAGGGAGATTTATCTACTGCAAACCAGTTTAAATTCTTTAGTGTTGTGACCCCAACAGGAATTTGGGACAATTAGCATATGAATGACAGCCCTAGAGGGAGCACACTCACAAGGGAGTGTGGGAGCAGGGACTCCATAAGCAAGGACTTGCCTCAGCTCCCTCTCTGGACTGGATCCCCTTCACCAGGGCGCTCCCTGTGGGCGCGACTCCAGATTGATCCTGATCTCCTCACATGGTGGTCTTGGGTAACTTAGTTGTGGACTTTGGACTTTTGCCTATTTTCTTTTTTTTACTATCTTTATTTATTCATTGGATAGAGATAGTCAGAAATGGAAAGGGAGAGAGAGGTAGAGATACCTGCAGTCCTGCTTCACCATTTGTGAAGCTTTCCCCCTGCAGTTGGGGACTGGGGACTTGAACCAGTGTCCTTGGGCACTGTAACATGTGCATTCAACCAGGTGTGCCACCACCCGGCCCCTTGCCTATTTTCTTAACTAGACTTCTCCCCCTCACATTTACTGTGATTTTTATGAATAAGCCCCTCTTTCGTTTAACCTTAAATGGAGCCACATGTTGTTTATAACATTTTAGTTATGAGGAAAATGAAAATTATGGACAGAGAGGTGACTGAGTGGGTAGAGGTATAGGACTTTTATGCCTGAGACCCCAGGTTCAGTTCTCAGCACTAAATATGCTAGAGTAAAGTGGCACCCTGAATTCTTTCTCTCATTCACGAAACAAATAAATAAACAAATAAGTATTTTTAAAGGAGGGGGTAGGGAGGTGATTCAGTAGGTAGAGGGCGTGTTTTGCAAACTTGAGTTCCCTAATTTGATCTTGATGTCTAGGCGGTACTCTAATTAGCCAGTCTCTCTCTCCCCTCTTCTCTTCTTGAAAACAAATAAATAAATCTTTAAAAATTGTAATAATTTTATTCCTATGATTTTAGTATCCTTACATTATTACTTTTTCATTTTTAAATTTTATTAGTTACTTAATAATGATTACAAAATTATGCAATTACAGGGAAATAATTACACACTGTTCCCACCACCAGCATTCTGCATCTTCTTTCCCTCTACTGGAAGCTACAGTAGTTCTCCCAAGGTCATATATATGGATTGACTATTATTTACATAACTCTCTCTCCCCTATTATATATATATATATCCATCCCCCCATAATCTCATGTTTTTCTTCCTTTCTAAGTCACACTTACACCTGTTACTACTTCTGAATGTCCTTCCTTTTTTCCTCTTTTCTCTCCAGGTCCTGATGGAGTTGGGGTTCTGAGTCCTCTGTTCATCTTCTCCCTATCATTTCTCCCATGCTGGGATAATAGCCTTACATTATAAAGAAAATGTGTGGACTGCTTGCCAGGACTCTAGAACAGAACAGAAATTAAAAAATAGTGTGGGACTGGGGAGACATCTCAATGTCAGAACACGTGACTTGCAAGCATAAGATCCTAAAGGTCCCAGGCTCAATCCCCGGCACTACCTTATGCCAGAGCAGAGCAGTGCTCTGGCCTCAGATTCTCTCTTTTACTCATTAAAAAGAAGTAAACCTAAAGGTTTCAATAACATCTTGTTTTTCTCCAGTAGGGTCATATATAATGATGGCAAAGGCCAGAATCATACCCTCATCATTTATCCTCATAAATGCTGAATGGAAGGGCTATTTTCTTGGCTGTTTTCACTGTCCCAGGAAGGAAATGTGGTCCTCTTTCTCCAGAATGGAATTCCATGTGAAGAGCTCTGGTGCCGCTCTCTCTGCAGCCCACCTCTTGGGATGTGTGGCAGCCAGAAAGTAGGTGCTCTGGGGGCTAATTTGGGAAGTGAATACAGGAAGGATTTTTCCCCTCTTTGCAGCTTTATGAGATACTTTGCAAAACTGGTTTTTGCTGAGCCCAGATGTTTCAGTTCTGTCACACATCTCCTCGTCCAAGGGGATTGCAAGCTCTCACTCAACCTCCAAGCCTTTGCTTAAATGAGTTGTTCTATCCAAGATGGCTCCACACACTCCTGGGGCTCCAAAGCTTCCTACACATGGTCCTTCTTGACAAAAGTTTGATCTGTCAGAGGTAATACATAAAACTGTTTAGCATGTTGGCATGTCTCTTAGAATTCCTAATTGCCAATGCCACTTTTCCTGGTTAGGTTTCCCTGCTGTTTGTGGTAGGGTCGCCATATTGCTGCTCCTCTTGAACCCTACGTACTGGGGTTTCTGAGGAAATGCTGGCTGAACTACAGAAAGTAGCCCGATGGACAGAAACTGTAAAATCAGGACCCTTGGCTCTCAGTCTTCACGTTTGAGTTGGCTCTGTCAATAAGAAGACCTTGAAAATGGTGCCATCGAGGGCCAAGTGGTGGTGTTTTCAATTCAGCACACATATTGCCATGTGCAAGGACCCAGATTCAAGCCCTTCAGTCCCCATTGGCAGGAGTGGGGGAAATTCATGAGTGATAAAGCAGTGCTGTAGGTCTCTCTCTTTCTCTCTCCCCCTCTCTTTCCCCTTACCATCTCAGTTTCCCTCTGTTTCTGTCAAATAAATTAATAAAAGATCAAAAAAAGGAAGAAAAAAGAAAATGGTGCAACAACTGTGTGTGTGTGTGTGTGTGTGTGTGTGTGTGTGTGTGTGTGTACATTGACCTTACTAGTTTTGGTGATTCCTCTCTTACTGGTGTCTAACAAATGATGTCTGTACTCATAGGTATATTGATTTTTATGAAGACAAGACATGGAGACATGACTGAGCCATTAACACTTTATTGCACCTGCCATTTCAGACACATTTGGTAGTGGCATTATTTTGCCTTATCACAGACCCCATGTTATGTTCTGTAATACGAAAGGAATCTACTTTCTGAGGAAATGCCTGGAGTTAAAAGGAGACCTGGTGTTAGGAGATGACCAAAGATCAGGAAATGCAGCCCATCTCGTGAAAGCTCTGCAGAGTTCTCAGTAGTGGTGAGAGAAATGGCGATTCTATCATTGTGTCCATGGAACAATGATAACCCACTTCCCTCTGCAAATGGTCTCACCTCACTGAATGAGAAAGCAATTAGCATTACTGCACCCCAGACAGAGCCATGTGACCATGTGTGCAGAATACCTCTTGTACCCGCTATCTTACCTCCAGCCCCCTAAAGAGTTATGACTCCTGATGGGCATGATTGATCTCCTCAGGTTTTCCTAGCACCCAGTTTTGCAGGTGTTTTTGAGGGCAGGGCTTCTTCACACAACACAATTTAGTTTTATTCATTGGTGCTCTGTCTTCCAGTTTCTGCCTAATCTGCTGTTTTTTCTTCCATGACTGTTCTAAAGCACGCCCCTTCCCTCCCCTACCTTCTCCTCTTCCCTCCCCTCTTTCCTTACCTCCCCTTTCTTCCATCCTTCTATCCTTCCTTCCTTCCTTCCTTCCTTCCTTCCTTCCTTCCTTCCTTTCCTTCCTTTCCTTCCTTCCTTCCTTCCTTCCTTCCTTCCTTCCTTCCTTCCTCCTTCCTTCCTTCCTTTCCTTCCTTCCTTCCTTCCTTCCTTCCTTCCTTCCTTCCTTCCTCCTTCCTTCCTTTCCTTCCTTTCCTTCCTTCCTTCCTTCCTTCCTTCCTTCCTTCCTTCCCTCCCTTCCTTCCTTCCTTCCTTCCTTCCTTCCTTCCTCCTTCCTTCCTTTCCTTCCCTTCCTTCCTTCCTTCCTTCCTTCCTTCCTTCCTTCCTCCTTCCTTCCTTTCCTTCATTTCCTTCCTTTCCTTCCTTCCTTCCTTCCTTCCTTCCTTCCTTCCTTTCCTTCCCTTCCTTCCTTCCTTCCTTCCTTCCTTCCTCCTTCCTTCCTTTCCTTCCTTTCCTTCCTTCCTTCCTTCCTCCTTCCTTCCTTTCCTTCCTTTCCTTCCTTCCTTCCTTCCTTCCTTCCTTCCTTCCTTCCTTCCTTTCCTTCCCTTCCTTCCTTCCTTCCTTCCTTCCTCCTTCCTTCCTTTCCTTCCTTCCCTTCCTTCCTTCCTTCCTTCCTTCCTTCCTTCCTTCCTCCTTCCTTCCCTTCCTTCCTTCCTTCCTTCCTTCCTTCCTTCCTTTCCTTCCCTTCCCTTCCTTCCTTCCTCCTTCCTTCCCTTCCCTTCCTTCCTTCCTTCCTTCCTTCCTTCCTCCTTCCTTCCTTTCCTTCCTTTCCTTCCTTTCCTTCCTTTCTTCCTTCCTTCCTTCCTTCCTCCTTCCTTCCTTCCTTCCTTCCTTCCTCCTTCCTTCCTTCCTTTCCTTCCTTTCCTTCCTTCCTTCCTTCCTCCTTCCTTCCTTTCCTTCCTTTCCTTCCTTCCTTCCTTCCTTCCTTCCTTCCTTCCTTCCTTCCTTCCTTCCTCCTTCCTTCCTTTCCTTCCTTTCCTTCCTTCCTTCCTTCCTTCCTTCCTTCCTCCTTCCTTCCTTTCCTTCCTTTCCTTCCTTCCTTCCTTCCTCCTTCCTTCCTTTCCTTCCTTTCCTTCCTTCCTTCCTTCCTTCCTTCCTTCCTTCCTTCCTCCTTCCTTCCTTTCCTTCCTTTCCTTCCTTCCTTCCTTCCTTCCTTCCTTCCTTCCTTCCTCCTTCCTTCCTTCCTTCCTTCCTTCCTTCCTTCCTCCTTCCTTCCTTTCCTTCCTTTCCTTCCTTCCTTTCCTTCCTTCCTTCCTTCCTTCCTTCCTCCTTCCTTCCTTTCCTTCCTTTCCTTCCTTTCCTTCCTTCCTTCCTTCCTTCCTTCCTTCCTTCCTTCCTTCCTCCCTCCCTCCCTTCCTTCCTTCCTTCCTTCCTTCCTTCCTTCCTTCCTTCCTTCCTCCTTTCCCTCCTTCCTTCCTCTTTTTCTCTCTTTCTTTTCCTTTCCACCAGAGCACTGCTCAGCTATGGTTCATGGTGGTGCCAGGGATTGAACTTGGAACTTCAGAGCCTTAAGGCATGGCAGTCTCTTTTATGACCACTATGCCAGTTCAATGACTCTTCCCCTTCCTTTATTTCTTTCAATTTCTGAGGGCTATTTAAGCTGCAGAAGTTCATTTGCTTATTCTTGCTTTAGAGTCTCTTGCAAATGGAGTTAAGTTTTGAAATATGTCTTTGTTGTTGGCAACCTGAAGTGTTTCACCTACCTTTTCTTCTATGTATTTTACATTTTTGGGTGCAATAGTCCAATTTCAGATCCATTCCAAGTTTATTTTGGTGTGTGATATTGGATCTAGTATCCTTTCTCTACATATAGTTCTCCATTTTCCCCAACTTCATTTATTGAAGTGGCTTTCTTTTTTTCCATGTGTAAATCTTTGACTTTTTGGTTATATTTTAGGTGTCTGTGTATGTGTGGACTAATTTCTGGATTCTGTTTTCTGTTCTATTGGTCTATTTTTTTTTTATACCAGAGCACCTGTTCAGCTCTAACTTATGGTGGTGCAGGGAATCGAAACTGGGACCTCTGAGCCTCATGCATGAGAGTCTTTTTTGCTTAACCACTATGCTATTTTCCCCACCCTCCATTGGTCTATTTTTTGATCCAATACTACACTGTTTTTTTTTAATTTTATTATTACTCTTGCTTTGTAGTATAGTTTGAAGTCAAAGGTCATGATTTCTCTCTCTCTCTCTCTCTCTTTTTCTTGGAATTTCTTTTCATATTCGTAATCTGTTGTAGCTCCAAAAAAGACTTTAGGATTGCTTGTTCAGTTTCTTTAAAGAATGACATTAGGATTTTGAAAGAGAGTGCATTGAATTTATAAATTGTTTTAGGTAAGATGGCCACTTTAGCAATATTTATTCTTCTAACCCATAAACATGGTATAAGCTTCTATTTGTGTCTCCATTTATTTCTTCTAACAATGTCCTATAAATATCTTTGTAAAGGCCTTCACTGTTTCTGTTTGATTTATTGCAGGTATTTAACCTGTTTCAGTTTCATTGTAAATGCGATCACTTCCTTCATTTCCCTTTCCTCTAACTCCTAGTTTGCATGTAGAAATGCTACAGATTTTTGTATATTGGATTTGCATTCTGCCACCTTACCAAGCTTATCAAGAGGTTCTAGCAGTTTTTTGGTGTAATCTTTAAAGTGTCTGTGTATATTATCGTATCATCTGCAAAGAATGACCATTTAACCGCTGTTTCCTGTGTTTCTTTTTAATTTCTCGAAAAGTTTCTTCTAAAACTTTGCCACACATTCTGAATAATAGATGCCCAGCACTGAACTACCTGATGCGGGTTGTTTTCCTAGGTGGATGAGAACTCAGACATGTGTTTACTATAAATTTCTGGCCAAATGAGAACTTTATGGGAAAGGTGGAGAGGAATATAAAGTCACTAATTCTACTACCCAAAGAAAAGTATGGTCAACATTTTGGTGAGTCCATTCCAGTTTATTTTCATAGGTGTGCGTGACTGTTTTTCTTTCACAACTTTGGAGTCATCCTACACCCTTTGTTTTGTTTCTCACTTAATCTATTGAAAACACTTGTCTAAATCATTAGGTGTTCTTGCATGGCATGATTTACAGGGTTAATTTTGTTACTTCCAGTGGATGTGCAAAGATTTCTTTGACCTGTCCATTATTGTTGGCTATGTAGCATGTCTTTTATTTTTTGATATTTTGCTATTATAATAGTACTCCATGCCATTTTTGAAAGAGTGATTCTGATTGTTTTCTGAGGGTAGCTTCAAAATGTAACTGCATGAGAGCAAAGCTTACATTGGGCTGTCCACTGCTGGCCTCTCAGTGCCAAGAGCAGTGCCCATCTCCTGATGGGTAATGGGAACTCTTGGTGACACTGAAGGGGGATCATTGTGTGAAGGGATATGCAGAGTCTGGAGACCTAGTACTTGCTGACAAGTACCCTTTGAAAGGCCAGGCCTGATTCATTCCACAGAAAGTCACCAGCTTGGAACTGGCCAGCTGCCTGAAGAATTGTGTAGGATAGGGCCTCCAGGCTACACAGCTGCTGGGGGTCATTCAACTGATGGAATTTGCCTTGTTGCAACTGTGAGCCAGCTGGACCAAGACTGAAGGCTCTGGTTGTGTGGATGCCTATGAAGTTCACTCCTTCTCTACCCCCACCCCCACCCCCACCCCCACCCCCACCCCCACCCCAACACACACACACACACACACACACACACACACACACACACACACACACCAGGACATCCACTGACTGCTCTGCAGAGGCTCTTGTAGCTCCTTGGTGCCAAGTCACAGGCCTTACACCAGCTGGAGAGAGGCTGTGGGGTGGGTCCTGCTGGTCCCTAACCTTTTCAGTGAAGGTTTCAAGAGTCCTCATCTTAAAGCTTCTGAAAACAGAGGACTTTTTTATTTTTTAATTTGGGGCTTTTCAGCTAAACTAACAAGCTGTATTCTACATCAAGGGTGAAAATTCAAAAGCTCAAGGAAAGACTCAAATTGGTATTAAGAAAAGTCTGTCTTTTCTGGTAGAGGAAGATACTTTCTTTCCTCCATGACCAGCTGCCAAGGCTTAAATGAAGTGTTATTTTAGAAGGTGAGGCACCCCCAGGGAGCAAGAACTTTGGGTCTTATTGTTTATCTTTGGATTGCCTAGACCCCAAGAGATGGCTGTGTGTCACAAGCTGAGTCACAGCAAAATGCCAAGAAAGCAGAAGCCACAGAGACAAAGTGGAATGCGGAAGACCAGCAGATTTTGTGCTGGGGAGTGAGCGAGTATCAGGAAGCTTCTGGATCTTTTCTGAGTCCTGGTTACTCTTAACAATCCCAGATGACTTAAAGTACTCATAGAACTCACATATGACTTATGGTTCAGGTGTTATGCATTCAGTGTCAGAAAGAACATCATAATAGGGGGCAGGCTGCATATTCACATCTTAGTAAGCACTAAGGAGCTTGGTGGGTCGGAGAGACAGTATAGTGGTTAGTTCACATAACTTGCATGTTAGCAGTCCAGATTTGATCCTTGGCACAACCAATAACTAGAGCTGGGCAGTGCTCTGGTCAATAAGAAAGAGAGAAAGAGAGAAAGAGGGAGAGGAAGGAAGGTAAGAAGGAAGGAAGGGAAAGAGAAATCTTTGGAAAGACAGGTTGGTGGAATAATTCATTTGAATAATGTGCTGCTTCACACATATATGCCACTCAGGGTTGGGCCTGGATCCCATCACAGCGAAGGAAGCTTCTGTGCTGTAATCGCTTTCACTTTCCCTCTGCCTCTTGACTCCTTCCTTCCTTCCTTCCTTCCTTCCTTCCTTCCTTCCTTCCTTCCTTCCTTCCTTCCTTCCTTCCTTCCTTCCATTCTTTCTTGCCTCCAGGATTATTGCAGGGGCTCCATGACTGCACTATAAACCTACTGCTCCTGTTCCTGGTGGAGATTTTTTAAACCCCTGTTTTATTGGATAGGACAGAGAGAAATTGAGAAAGAAGAGCAAGATAGAGAGGAGGAGAGAAAGATAGACACCTGCAGATGTGCTTCACTGCTTGTGAAGCGACCCCACACCTCCGCAGGTGGGCTTGAACCATTATCCTTGAGTGGGTCCTTGCGCTCGGTACTATGTGCACTTAACTTGGTGTGTCACTGCCCAACCCTTTTATCACTCTATTTCTGTCTAACAATATAAATGTATTTGCAACACAGCTTGTGATTGGATCATTCACATTCCTGGCCTGTGCTTTCTCTATGATGCCATTGTTTCTCCTGGGTGGGGTGTGTGTGTGTGTGTGTGTGTGTGTGTGTGTGTATGTGTGTGTGTGTGTGTGTGTGTTGAGGGTGGGGTGGAACCGGGGCCCTTGTTATGCATCCTGTTAGAGAAGTGTGTTCCCTGCATCTGTAGGACTCTCTTGCTTCCACCTCATGGTGACTTTCTGCTCTCGCCTTTGGAATATATACTGTTAGTCAATCCCCAGCCTTCCCTCAGCTATGAGTTAACACAGCATTAGGCTCAGTGCTACAGGACACACGGAAACAGAAAATATGTCTTTCTCCTGATGCCTTGGGTTTGTGAAGTTTTGACACATCTGACCTAGGAATACATAGGCCTCAGAGAAGTGGCTTGAGTGTGGGGTTTCCCAGAGGACAAAGCCTGAAAGTGAGTCCCAGCTTCTAAAAATGAACTTTAATGACTAGATCTTAGTAATTTGCCAGATTCCAGGCTGATGCTTTCTCCCTAAATTCAGGATTGTTGGACACTGAATTTCTGGCTGAACATTTCATTCATTTCTCCTTCAATCACCTGTTGGGGGAGGCTAGTCAAGAGACTTCATGATGTGTGCTATCAGACAGCTTGTTAAATTCACTCAGATAACTTCCATTTTGTGGGTCTTATCCTGCTTTTACAAAAGACCACTCAGCCCTCTATTTTTCCTTATTTGATTTCTTAGATTATCTTCCTAAATCTTTTTTGTCTCAGAGTCATCTGTTCCAGATTGAAAAGACTCAGTTTAAATTCCCTAGTACTTTGCAGTACTGAATGCTTTTACTTGGGGGAGAATCTCTGTCTGGGAATTTCTTAATAGACAGCACAAAGAACTCACCATTCCAGGATGACATTTTCATATAGGTAGGTAGATAGGTTGATAGATGACAGAAAACAAACAAACAAACAAACAAAAACAAAGAGGTAGAGAGAGAGCAAGTGAAAGAGACCACAGCACCAGTATCCTCCAATGTGTGGTGGGCTGACCTTGACCCTGGCTCACATGTATAGCAAAGCAGTGCAGTATTTACATGGCATCTTTTTACTAGCCCCTGAAGTCTCCTTAAAGTTCTAAATTGACCAACATAACCAAAACTGTTTTAGCATTTCAAGGAGACCATTTAAGTAAAGCAGGGTTCTTCTGCCTCTAGTTAATAAATGACTCTCTCTCTCTCTCTCTCTCTCTCTCTCTCTCTCTCTCTGTAGTAATTTATATGAATTCATTTCAACTAACATGAGCTTACCTAGCCTCTGATGTGATTCTGAACTTGTCCATGAGAGGTGTTAATACCACCTTTTCAGAAGCATCACTCTGAATAAGGAAACAGGCTCCACCCTCCAGTACACCTCTGCAGACTTTGCCCTGAATTGAAAGTCACACCAGCTAACAATCAGCATTCTTTGGCTTTTCGCTTCAACCACCTGATTCTTCCTACGGGTCATCATCTGTAATCACTTCCCAAACATAAAGGCCTTCAGTTAAGCAGATTGGAATGTGGAAAGTAGAACCTCTCTACACCTGAGTTTCATCAGCTGTGCACCGTGGAGAAACATTTCCCTACTAGACCCAAAGTGAGGGATAAATCAGATAATTAGATACAAGTTGAACCATAGTGCCCAGCAGATGGTGAACATCTAATAAAATATCTGTTACTGAGTATATATTTCACTTTTCCATCATGCACAAAGTTTAAAAATTTCACAGTCAGGAACCAGGCAGTAATGCATTTGTTTGAGAACAGATGGTAAAATGCTCCAGGACCAGGGTTCAAGCCCCAGTCCTCACCTGTGGGGAAAAGCCTCACAAGTAGTGAAGCAGAGCTATCAGTGTCTCTTTCTCCCCATCTCCCTCTTCCCTATCAATTTCTTTTTAAATTATTATCTTTATTTATTGCATAGAGACAATAAAAAATCAGGAGAGAAGGGGGTGGTAGAGAGGGAGAGAGAGACAGAGACATCTGCAACACTGTTTCAACACTCTCAAAGCTTTCCTCCTGCAGGTGGAAACCTGGGAATTGAACCAGGTCCTTGCGCATTGTAACATTTATGCTCAACTAGGTGTGCCACCACCTGGCCTCTCAATTTCCCTACCTCTATCTCTATACAATAAGCAATTATAAAAATTCCCTGTGACCTTTAAAAAATACAATGAAATATCAAAATTGCAGTCTTTTTCTGCCCTTAGTCTGCTGGAGCTTTCCTCATTTTTGAAGACTTCTGAAAGACTAATTGGCAACAATCTTGAAATGAACCTTAGAGACTTGTTTGAAGTAGCAGCAGAGAGCAATTAAGACTTCCTGTAGAGCATTAGATTAGCCTAGTGACAAATACAAATACTGCCATTAACTTGGTTATGGGGAGAGAGAAGGCCATTCTGACTTCCTAGGAGCTGAGAGGCAAACTGGGAAGTTAGATAGCAGTTCTAAACAGTTTGACTAGATAGTGGTTTGCAGCAACTGGTGACTAGGCAGGAATATTTTTGTCCAGTTAGATGACTGGATATTCAGCATGATTCAGGTATTTATTGCTGCTTAGAGTAGGGTGGCTGATCTTGTCTTTACCTTTGCGCATCATTTATTCAAAAGCATCATAATGAGGAAAGAGCACACTGAATCCCTGAGTTTAGTGTTAGTTTGCTCATCATGTAAATAGTGTTAAGAATATCAAGTAGAGGGGCAACGAAATCGCTCTCTTGGATAGTATGCTGTTTTGTCATGGGCATGAGCCAAGTTCAAACCTGGCCCCTACTGTACTGATGAGGCTTTCGTGGGTGGGTCTCTTTCACTTCCTATATCTCTGCTTCTCTGTCTCTGTTTAAAACCGACTAACAACCAAACAGCTAAACAACCAATAGGCTAACTAGCCAACCAACTCACCTTAAAGTGGTTTGAGGATTAGAGAAGAAAAGAGACCTAAAATATGGACTTTGGTTCCTTGTCTATGTTAAAGAAGTGCTCACTGAGTGGTTGCTATGAGTTCGACCATGCTAACAGGAAATTTCACCAGCACACTATTCACCACACATCAACCATGTGGAAGACTGAGAGCCGTGCCTATTTCAGAAAGCTTGCATTTCTTCACATCAAGGGCCTAATGACAGCAAGAGAGTGCTTTGTACCAGAGGCTCAAAGAATTCCCTTTCACTGAAATTCAGTTTGTTAGCAGCCTGGTAACTTCTAGAGCCAGGAAAGCATGTCCCACCCATGGCACCATTGTCAAACAGAAAGGACAGGCATTTCAGGGTTTCACTGCACTGGGACTTAACAGCTCCTAAAGGTCTGATCTTATTGGTTCATTGAACTGTGTCTCCCTGTAGCTAGTGGTAGTGAGACTGTATTAACCCCAGCACATGACTATCACAAAGGGAGATGCTGCATTTGAGAGAAGGACAGGTGACATCTTCGGATGGCTGTGGTTCCCTGGAGATGAAGACAAAGACATGTTTCCTTAATATATCCCTTTGCCTCTTTCTGTGTGTAGCTTATTTGCAGGAGAGTGTGAAATTTTACATCTTCCCCTCTCTCTGCCTTTAGTCTCTGTTTCCTGAAGAACACTGTTTAGATTCAGTGCTTAGGGTGCTCAGTGTTCTGGAAGCATCTGTGGCAGCAACCACCCCTGGGACAGTAAGAAAACCTGCTGGGAAATGTGGAGAAATGATGCTATTCTCCTTTTCAGTGAAGCACTTGAAAGTATTGCTTTCATTTCCTCTTCCTCTTCTCTCTAGTGTCCCATGTATGAAATAGTGGGAATAGAGGTTACTCCCTCTGATGTTTCCAAAAGAATTGTTACTCATCCATTTGGAGGAACTGTGATTCCTTGCTGACTGAGCCTCAGGGTTCCTCATTTACCTATTACTCTGTTGGTTGCTCAGTAAGTAATTGTAGGTCACCCCTCTTTTCTCCAAACTCCCTTGGACTCCATGCTATTTTGAGGATAGATGTGCCTGGTTAGGAGTAACAGTCTTGTCACCATTAGTAGAAAATGTTTACTGAATAACAATAAAATGGTCTTCAGAGCCATTCCCAAAACATCTTCCAAGGGTGATGTCTCTAGCTTCTCTTAATAGGTACCAGAAATGAGCTCTGTAATGATTTATTCCAGGTCTTTGTTAAGCTTATGCTGTATGATGTGTGCTCATTCCTACCTCTAATAATGTTCCTGAAGCTGGAGACTTTGATTCACCCAAAGGGAACAGGGGACACTCTTCTGGGTTTCTGATCTGTGTGTAGCGTTGCTCTAGAGTATAGTAGCCACTGGCTGATATATTGGATGGTGAGATGCAGAGACTTTCTTTCTTCGTTGGACAACACTTTGTTAGATGGCCAAAAGAGTAGATCTATTTTCTGGTGGCCAAGAGATGTCTATCAGCAGACGTCAAGAGAGTTCTGGGGAATTCTTCTGGTTCCTATAAAATGAGCCTCAACCTGCGCGCTCCCTGATAATGTTTATCTCCTTGTTAGCTCTTCTGTTGCCTGGGGATCACCAGAGTTGCTTTCATCATATCACGCAGGCATGAAGCCCAGGACTGTCCAACCCTCTTCATCTCTTGGCTCAAATCCTCCTGTGACTGATTCTACCATTTTTCCTTGAAGGCTTTCACTGTCCCTTAGGAACTGGACACCAATAGTCAACTTAAGCTCCTATGACCTGATCTCACTGAATCTTCTCTTCATTTCTTTACTTTCCCCCAAGAAAACTGTTTCTACTGTAGTATTCGTAAGAGCTGTTTTTCTGTTTGTCCGATCTTTTCCTAATGTAGTAGGTATGCTCTGTGGCTCCTCATTTGTAACTCTAGACCATACCCTCTCTCTCCTCACCAGCATCATCATTAGTGTTTGGGCCTCTGTCATCATAGACAAAATGCCTGCTAGTCTAGATTCTGTCCATGACATTCAGCATAATTTGTTCTCATCTTTAGCACAAAACAATGGCTTTCCAGTGGCACATTCCTATTGGGGGATTCTACCAGGATAATGGCATTCATTCTTCATCTTAAACCCAGCACTGCCTCTGCCCCTTATTCCCCACTGCCTCCCAAAATCCATTTCCCTTTTTAAATAACATTCTGCTTTTCTATCTCCTTGTTCATGTCATGCCTACCATCCAGTTTGCCAATTCCCATGATCAAGGGCCATCTTCCCCTCTGTGGCTTGTTAGAGGTATTTGATGTAGCAGGGTGGTATCTCTGTCTTGGAGAGTTTGTACAGTTAGCTTCTAGCACATCTACTTTTCTGGCTTCTCTTTTCTCCTCCTCCTGCTCCTCCTCCTTTAGTATCTTACTCTTCTTTTTATTTTTATTATATTATATTTATTTATTTATGCCCTTTTGTTGCCCTTGTTGTTTTATTGTTGTAGTTATTGGTGTTATTGATGTTGGATAGGACAGAGAGAAATGGAGAGAGGAGGGGAAGACAGAGAGGGTGAGAGGAAGATAGACACCTGCAGACCTGCTTCACCGCCTGTAAAGCGACTCCCCTGCAGGTGGGGAGCTGGGGCTCGAACCGGGATCCTTATGCTGGTCTTTGTGCTTTGTGCCATCTGTGCTTAACCCGCTGCGGTACCACCAGACTCCCCTTATTCTACTTTTTAGACAGAGATAGAGAAGTGGAGAGGCAGAGAGAATGAAAGAGACCACAGTACCAAAGCTTTTAATATGGTGGAGGTTGGGTTTGAACCTAGGTCATGCACATGGCAAAGCAGTACACTATCTAGTTGAATGATTTCACCTTTCCTTTCTTGTTTCCTCTTACCTACTCTTCTCCGTAGTGATTTTCATTCCTGCTTCTTCCTCATCTCTAACCTCTACATGCTAGAAATCTCCAGAGTCAATGCTTGACCCTCATGCTCTTCATCCGATCATTCAGATTGGTTTGTTATGTTTTAGAAAGATGTGTTTGTTTGTTTGTTTCTTTCTTTATTTCTAATAGGGAGACCAGAGCACTGCTTTACCTTGCCATATGGTGGTACCAGGAACAGAACCTGTGGCCTCTGGGAACTCAGGCAAATATATCTAGTGTCTACCATTGTGCAATCGACATTTTTGATTCCTCCCCCTCTTCTCCATCTGACCTTACTTGGGGATTTCACAACATTTGTATGCTGATGATTTCTTCACCATCAGGGCTTCAGTGGGCCATGCCTCCATGATTCCACTGCTCCTGGTGGGCTTTTCTTTCCTTCCTTCCTTCCTTCCTTCCTTCCTTCCTTCCTTCCTTCCTTCCTTCTTGCTTTTTTTCTTCCTTCCTTTCTTTTTTCAACTAGAAGGTGAAAGGCAGAGTGGAAAACAGAAGCAGAAATGGAAGAAATACATCGCAACACTGCTTCACTGCTTGTGAAGCTTCCCCTTTGCACAGTGCTCTTAAGTGCTGACCTGGGCCTCAGATCTGGATGCTCACACATAGTAAGTGTAAGCTTTACCAGGGGAGCGTCTCCTGGCCCTGTGCTGGTGGCCATTTCCCCTTCTCTGCCTCCTCCTCCTCCTCCTTCTCCTTATTCTCCTCCTTTTTCTCCTCCTCCTTCTATTTTATTCAATAAGATAGAGAGAAATTGAGAGGGAAAATTTCAGACTCTCAGGCAACATTTTCTTATTTCTTTCTTCTCTGCTTAATTTTTCTCCAACAGGATGCCTTATTGTATGTTACCTCTTCTTTCTTAAATTTGACTCTCTCATAGAACCTAAGCTCCATGAGAGTAGGACATATTTTCTGTCTGCATTTATTTTATAAATAAATTTTCTCTGTTGATTTTCTCTTTTTAAGAGGTGTTTTATTTATTTATTTATTGGATAGAGACAGAGAGAAAGTGAGAGGGAAGAGAGAGACAGAGATAGAGAGAGACCTACAATATTGTTTCATTGCCTGTGAAGCTTCCTCCCACTCCCCCTGCAGGGGACCAGGGACTAGAACCCAGGTCTTTGAGCAGTGTAATGTGTATGCTCAACTACGTCTGCCTTTCCCACTGTTGATTCTCTAGTTCCTGCACAACATGCTAGTAGATCCTTCCCCAATAAGTGACAACACATCTTTGTTGAGGGACAGCAAGGAACAAGGACTGGTTGACCCATCTTTACTGAATGACTGGTAATCAGAAGGAAGGTAGGGAGGAAATGGCCATCACTACCTTTTTCAAGAGACATAACTTACTGCTTAAGTGCATTGGTTTGAAATCCTATCTGCATGACTTTTGGTAAGTTACTCGATCTGTTTCCACCTGTATAAAATGCTGCCTGTCATAAGAGTCCTCCTGAATAGGGTTGTTGGAGGAGGAGTGAGATAATAGATGTGAGGAGTTACATCTAGACTGGGCACTAAGAGATGGGTTATTAGGACACATGCACAGCGAGCCTTCATTCTCATCATTATGGCTGCCCTCTGCTCCCATCACATCATATTCCATCCACATCCCTCATGGGTTGTCAGAGCATGTAACAGAAGCCCACTTACAGGAAGCCGGACCTCCCTATTGATTATTTGCGGGACTTAAGGCAACTTGGGCAGCCTTTCTAAATTTCAGTCATCTCATCTTTAGAAGAGAGATAATGGACGCTGCAGAGTGGGGATTACATGCAAAACAATGCTTTTCTCTTCCGTCTTTCCCTGACACATACATACAATGTGTTCTTAATTGCATTGTGGGGGTACAGATTATAAAAGAGGGGGGACTCTAACGGAACAAAGTGGTCCACGTGGTGGAGTCAGCTGCAGCTTCGCTAATTCCGGTTCTTCTAAATTGGAGGTTATCTGAAAGCAGCCTGTGCAACCACAGTCTGCCTTCTGGCTCAATTCTCCCATCTCCTTACTGAGAACACTTGAGGTTATTTTTTTTTCATTAAAAGCAGGCATTGCAATTTTTAGAGTTTATTTCAATGTGATTCTTCTTCTTTTTTTTTTTTTTAAAGAATTTCTTTTTTCTTTCTATCTATTTATTTTTACCAGAGTATTGAACCTGGAACTCAGAGTATCAGGCAGGTGTGTCTCTTTGCATAACCATTATGTTGTCTTCTCTGCCCTTGCGATGTGTTTCTTTTTAGAATTCCCTGTCTCCATAAGATCTTTTCTCTGATCTCCAACCATTCTACTTTAAATCTCAGAGAATATTCATGCACACATACACACTTATATGCACATGCATGCGCACACCACATACACGCACACACCACACACACACATACATACACACACACATCATACACACCGCACACATCACACACACACACACCACACACACACACTGCACACACCACACAGACACACACATACACACACACACCACACAGACACAGACACAAACACACGCACACACACACACACACACACACACACAAACACACACTGTATCCATTTTTTTTTTCAACTTCAGGATGGCACTCTTACTCTCTCTGAAGGTTCCAGTCACTTTCTTTTCATGAACAAGTTCTTCCTGGTTGACTGGAGCTACACGTAGAGCAGAAAACCCACCCATCTTCCTCTTTACCTTTGAAGTGCCCAGCAGCAAGACTGCCATTATTTATAGATTACAGGGCAGCTGTGCAAAGTTGTCTGAACTGACCTGTTTTAACCTAATGTTCCCTCCAGCCAGATTTACCCAGCTTTAGCACAATTCTGAGAAGAGCTGACTCTTCAATATCACCCACTCTTACCCTTACACATTCTTCAGAATGGTTGCCCAGACTCATCTGTTGTCCTGCTCTCAGAAGAAACTCCCATGAATGGAAGAATCCCTTAGGGGACAGAAGTGAGAGTTAAATCCTCCACTAAATGCATGAGCTCATCCTCTTAGAATCCTGAAGAGTAGGGAATGGAATTTTGCCAACTTTTTACATTGACCAGACAAACATTATATGTTGTCCATTTCCTTTCTCTTACATGGATTTAACTCCTTTTAGAATAATAACCTACAAGGAAATGACAGAGGGGAATAGCCATCTTCATCTTTGTCAGAGTTTATATGTGAAGGAGGTATACAAGGTGAAATAGTTTGACACAGAGAAAAGCAACTAATATGATTTTAAAAAATATTCTTCCCCAAGAAGTCCCATGTATAGAGGTTGGGTGATAGCAATTCTTGAGGCTAATTAAAGGAATTTCCAGTTGTGGACTATTTTTGTGCTACTGGGTGCTATAATTCTGGAAGGAAGAAAGCTGGTTGCTAATTAGCTTGAGCTTAATTTGTGAAGCCAAGCCTCTTCAGAATTTTGTTGTGTAAAACAGTCCCTCTTTTCTCTACAGAAGTGAAATAAATACTGATTGAAGTGACAGTCCCCGTGAAGAACTGCCCCCCTGAATATGTCATCTATTTTTAATGTGATTCTTAAATACCCATTCAGATACCACTTCTCCCACACCCATCGAGCTAAAAAACAGAAATGGAATTTTCTGAGTGGTTGTGAACATAAGAAAGAGGCAACAGTTTTGGATAATCAGCTAACTTCTCCAGAAACTTCTAGCAGACCTTCTATTGGGTAGGTCCTGCTGTGGGAAGAGTCAGACTTCAGAAACCAGGGCACATTCTTCCAGAGGTGTTGAGATATCAAGATTACTGGAAGCTCACTCCTCTGCAAGGTAACTGAATGTTTAAGGAAAAATTCCTCCCTCTCATTTCCTGGTGAAGTACCCCACTCCCCCCACCACCACCCCAGAGGTGGGAACTGACAGCTTGAGCCAGGGGTCTTGCTCACTAATTATAACATGTGTGCTCTACCAGGTGCACCACCTCTTATATTCACTTTAACCCTCGGCTGTGGCATCCACCACCCTCTAAGGGCTTACTAATTCATCTCTTCAGCTGGATAGTCTCAGCTTATGAAGAGTGACTAAATCTTCCTTTTAAAAATATTTTTAAATTTATATATAAAGCAGAAATATTGACAAGACCATAGGATAAGAGGGCTACATTTCCATACAATGCCCACCACCAGAACTCCATAGCCAATCCCCTCCCTTGATAGCTTCCCTATTATTTATTCCTCTGGGAATATGGACCCAGGGTCATTATGGGCTGCAGAAGGTGGGTGGTCTGGCTTCTGTAACTGCTTCCCTGCTGAACATGGCATTGGCAGGTCAATCCATATTCCCAGCCTATCTCTCTCTTTCCCAAGTGGGGCAGGACTCTGGGGAGGCAGGGCTCCAAGACACGTGGTGGGGTCATCTGCCTAGGGAAGTCTGGTCGGCATCATGGTAGCATCTGGAACCTGGTGGTTGAAAAAGAGTTAAGATATAAAGCAGAGAAAATTGTTGACTAACCATGAACCTAAAAGCAAAAATATTGCAGGTGAAGATTTGCGGTATCTGTTTTGGAAAAAGCTAGTAGATCTATTTTAGGTATATTCTAGAGGGCTCATGACTTTACTAGTTTCTGCCTGAGCTTGACATCTAATATGCAGGTGGACCCAAGTTATTGTCTGGGGAGATGGTATCATAGTTGGACAAAGGGCTAGAAAGATGGATCAGGGAAGAGAGTAGCTCCCAAATATGAGGAAAGTACATAAATACTGTTAACTGTAAAACCCACTGGTTTGATCTGGGGCCCATATTCAGCAAAGGAGCCTATGTAACATCTGCATCCCTGTAGGTCTGAGCTCACATTCTGTGGTCATGACTAGGAACATTCCAGGCTGCACTAATTTCAGGACCCATCTTTCTCAGGTAGTATGTAGAGTCGTCCAACCTCCCTTTGGAGAATGCAATATTCCCTACCATTATTGATCCACATTGAGGGCAAAATCCTATAGGGGCCCACAGAGGGGTCCATTATGTTGTCCCTGATAGAGATGACCAGTGACAGTGGAGAGAGGGATCTATTAGAGGTCTAGGCCCATCATGTCTGTGTGGGAATCCTAAGATTCCCTGACTAGGGCCCCAGGTGATGGGGTGGCGCTATAGTGACTGAAGAGTCATCCTTAAGGTATGCCAATTTCTTGCCCTTATTCAGACAAGGTTAGCTTTGGAGTGATTGAGGGATGTGTAATAGGAGGTATGTAAAGAGGGTATCTAGGACTAAGTAGAAACTGTTTTACTGGGTACTTTAAGGTGACTTTTCAAGTCTTTCTACTTGCTTGCTTCATTTATTGACTTGCTGAAAACTATTGTGTATTTTTGCTTTAAGGTCTATATTTTCCCCTAACTTATGGATACATGTACATATGCCCTATCTCATGGGCCCTGACTACATCTAGGTTTTGAGGTTTTGTTAAGAAGTACACCATCTGAAATGGAATTAAGGAGTCCTGTGAGCTAGGAAAGGTCTCACCAGAGTACTGAAGCTGAAAGGTTGATACTCCATGCCTGATGTCTCTGGAAAAAGTCTGAAGTGAAACATGCTGTGGTGGTACTGGTTGCATTGTTTAGGTTGGAATAGCAGATGCAGTATCAGTTGGTATGACTTGAGAGAAGCATGCAGGAAGGTGAGCCCCACCCTAGAGGTTTCAGGACTGGGACATGTATGGGCTTTATAGAGAAAGGGGAAGGTTCCTGCTGTCTTAGGGTTTAAGAAGATAGTTATTGCTATAACCAAATTATTTTGCATTTGGGTTAACTTTGAAAATCCCATTGTTAGGATTTGCTTTATCATACATGACCTCACCATAATTTATGTCTTATAATGCTATATATATATAGCATTATATATAATAATATGATATAATATATAAAATAATTATATTATATAACATAATAAATATATATATCTTTTTAAAAATTTATTTTCCCTTTTTTGTTTTTCATTATTGTAGTTATTTTTGTTGTTATTGATGTCGTCGTTGTTGGATAGGACAGAGAGACATGGAGAGAGGAGGGGAAGACAGAGAGGGAGAGAGACAGACACCTGCAGACCTGCTTCACTGCCTATGAAGTGACTCCCCTGCAGGTGGGGAGCGAGGGGCTTGAACCGGGATCCTTACGCAGGTCCTTGCGCTTAGCGCCACCTGCACTTAACCCACTGTGCTACCGCCTGACTCCCCGTATATATATATGTACCTTATAATGTAACACCATCAGTTGTTTCTGTTTTCCCTGGTCTAAACTTTTAGGAGATTTAATATTTCAAAACACAAGTAATTATTAGAAATGTATTAACAATTTGAACCCACTGTTAAAATTCAATCTGATTACCAATTTGAAGTCCTAAGTGCTTCAACTGAGGGAACATATACTCAACCTATTGTCTATGCATCGAGAAGTTTGAGACAGTCAATCCATTTTTCCCTCTCATATTAATTAAATAGTTCTTTGTGAGACTGTAAGTTAATAGGATTGTATATTAACACCATTCCCACCACCAAAAGTCTCTGTCCAGTCCCCCCCTCCAGTGAAGCTGAACATCTACCCTTACCCTCCACCCAGAGATTTTTCTTTGGTACCCTACTCCAAACTCAGATTCTGGTTTGAGTTTCCCTTTCTATTCATCTTTCTCAACTTCTGTTTATGAGTGGGATCATCCCATACTCATCTTTGTCTTCTGAGTTATCTCACTTAACATAATTCCTTCTAGCTCTATCCAAGATGGGTCAGAGAAGGTGGGTTCATTGTTCTTAAGAGCTGTGTAATCTGAGGAAGATGGGTCGATATTAGGGCATCTTGGAATGTTCCTACGCATGACCACAGAATGTGAGCTCAGATCTACATGGATGCAGAGGTCACACAGGCTCCTAAGCTGAATATGGGCCCCAGACCACATCAAATCGATGGGGTTTACAGTCAACAATATTTATACCCCTTTCCCATATTTGGGAGCTACTGTCTTCCCTGATCCAGCTTTCTGGTACTTTTTCCAGCCATGACATCATCTCCCCAGAAAATAACTTGGATCCACTGGCATATTAGATTTTAGGCTCAGGAAAAAAAAAAAACAACTAGTATAGCCACAGGCTCTTTGGAATATAACCAACATATGGCTACTAGCTATCCACAGAAAGAAGAGCCCCCTCCCCAACTCTTCATCTGCACTATTCCAGCCTTTAGGCTAATGATTGCTCAACAATTTGTTTGGCTTTGTATGTTAGCTCTCTTTTCAACCACCAGGTTCCAGATACTAGCATGATGCCGACCAGACTTTCCTGGAACAACAACCCCACCAATGTGTCCTGGAGCTCCAATTCCCCAGAACCCTGCCTCAGGGTTTTCTCTTGGGAAAGAGAGAGTCAGGCTGGGAGTATGGACTGACCTGTCAATGCCCATGTTCAGCGGGGAAGCAATGACAGAAGCCAGACCTTCCACCTTCTGCATCCCACAATGACTCTGGGTTCATACTCCCAGAGGGTTAAAGAATAGGAAAGCTATCAGGGAGGGGATGGGATACGAAGTCCTGAAGGTGGGAACTGTGTGGAGTTGTACCCCTCTTATCCTATGGTTTTGTCAATGTTTCCTTTTCATAAATAAATAATAAAGAGCTGTGTAGTATTCCATTGTATAAATATACCACATCTCTCTCAGCCATTCATGATTTCCTGTTCTTTATCCCTTTGTGAGTATGGATCCAGGATCATTATGGGGTGCAGAAGGTGGAAGGTCTGGCTTCTGTAATTGCTTCTCTGCTGAATGTGGCTGTTGGCACATCAATCCATACTCCCAGTCTGAAAGGAGTGACTAAATCTTAAACATCTTCTTTGGAGGTAGGCATATGCATGAGGATTTGGTCTTCAAACTCCTATGGCAGCCTGTTGGCCTTAAGTAAATTGATGCTCCCTGTGCCACCAAGCCAAGTCATGCTGCTACAGCCTTTCTACTATGGATTGTCTCCAGAGATGCCAATCCTCAGATGTCAACCTTTGAATTTCTTTTGCCTGGTGAGATCTTTTTTAACATAAGGGACTATCCAATTCTATTTCAGCTTGCATATTTTCCAACAAAGTTACAGATCCTAGATACAGGCACGGGCCATTAGTATTGCATATATGTATGTGTTTATGTCTTCATAAATTGGGGGTAATTCTATGCTTTAAGGCAAAAGTGCTTAATAGTCCTCTGTGCTTAGACTTGCACCTAATAAGCTTGGCAATCTGATAGAATGGTCTAAAGAAAGAACTATAAATTCTTAATCAAGTATTTATTACTTAGGCTTAAACATCTTCCTCTCCTATCCTTATGTTACTTGCCCTATTCTCTCTCTCTGTCCAAGTAATTATGTAAGAGATAGTAAGATTTACTTTTCCATCTTTTATTCTCTTCCAGCAGGACATAAATGTTATTGTCACCCCTTGTCAATCTTTAGAAGAAGCATTGTATACAGTTGGCCAAGAGATATTCAAGTAAAAGAAAATCATTGTCCCTATGACAACCTTTATTATAATTATCAAATAAGTTAATGTAAAAAAAACTTGAGGCTAACTTAGACCCCACTAAAAACCTAGGTCTATTTCCTCTCTCACTCAAGGCTAGACTCTAATTCCAGCTTGAATACAACAAATAACACCCAAGGCCTTAACAAATGGAAGAAATTCTAAGCTTGTCAGACAAAGAAGGGATGACAAAAACAGGAAAGGGACTAGAGACTGGCTCACTTAATGGTGGCTGCCTGGAAGTTGTAGTATGTGTAGGTGTGGCTTAGGAAGGAAATGAAGGAAGGGCGGTAGAAGGGAATAAACACACACACACACACACACACACACACACACACACACACACACACACACACATTTTAAATCCTTATCTATGACCTTGGAAGAATTATGGCAACTACTGTGGGAGGAGGATGGAGCACAGAACTTTGATGGTGAAAGTGGTGAGTTATTATACCCCTTTTATCTTATAATCTTGTAAATTACTATTAAATAAATAATAAAAAATAAAACAATTTAGAAATAAATCCAGTGGTAGAAACATCTGGAATATGTGGCCCAAAGCAGATTCTTAGGCTTCATGAACATGGATTTTAATAATTGCCTCCAGTGATACCTATACACATCAAACCTTGAGAAGGACAGATGCCTGTTGACGCATCTAGACAGCATTCCGTGGATATTCCGATTCTTCTGGAATCAGTCTTCAAGGAGCCAGCAAGCCTAGGTCAAGGGTAGACCTGGTCCATGCATTCACTTAGCCATTGTTAAGCATGAGCTTACTCTGCTGGTTATGGGAGCAAGTTGGGAGTATTAGATAAGATCATTCTCTGCCCAAGTGTATTATCATATAATTTAAGTCACCTGGAGATTCCTAATAAATTCACCTTTGCTTCATTTCTCCTTTTCTGCCTCAAGTATTTCATGAGTCTGTCTTCCCATCCAAGCTCACTGATAAACAAGACAAATAAAGGCCCTTCCCCTTTCTTAGAGTTGACATTTCAGTGAGAAGAAAAAGAAAATAAATACCCTCCCCCCAATTGATCTTAGATTCTGACCATTGCAAGAAGTCAATAAACAAAGCAGTGTGTGGAAAGAGACTGACTTCAAAGGCCGGGGGCCTCCAAGAGGTGGCATCTGAGTGGGATTGATGGAGGAAGGTCTTTGGGTCAGAACTGGGAGGAGGCAGGCCGATGAGTCAGTCATCTGAGGCATACATTCCGCTGAGAGAGAAATGGTGGAATGATATGACAGTTATTATTTACCAAGGGCTTACTGTATCAAGTGCTCTCTTGTATTGGAAAGTCTGGGAAAGAAACCCAGGAAATAGGTGTGAGTTTATCTTTTTTCTTTTGAGGAAATAGAGGAAACTCAGAATATCAAGTGACCTGTTTATGGTCACACAACCCCACATGGCAGAGTAGACAATTAAACGGAGCTCTGAAAGATAGCCAGTCTGGAAGTCTCTTCACTGCATGATTGTTCTTTTTGGTGGCATGTGGCTACAACTCAGTGCCAAGGGAGCACCATGAAATAGAGAGAACACAGGCTTGTTACGATGAGGAGGGCTAAAATTAATAGAATAGTAGTAGTGTTTTTTAATGTATTTCTGATAGAAGAAGTAGTAGAGATAGGACTACCTATAGAACTATTCTACTGCTCACGAAGCTTTTTCCTTACAGGTGGAGACTGGGGGCTAGAACCTGGATCTTTGTGCATGATAGTGTGTATGTTCTACAAAGTAAGCCGCCACATGGCTCCAGAAAGACTACCTTTCTCCTTCCTTCCTTCCTTCCTTCCTTCCTTCCTTCCTTCCTTCCTTTTCTTTCTTTCTTTTTTTCTTCCTTTCTTTCTTCCTCATCTCTCCCCTCCCCTTATATTGTGCCTTTTCCTCAGGGATAGTTCCTGAAGCTCATGACCTTTTCTTTTTTGCCTTTGGGACACTTACTACACTCACTGTGTTTTTCTCCCTGTCTATGCTGATGTATGAGAGCTGACAGCTATTAGCAGCTCACTGGCCATGTCACAGGTGCATTTGCCATTCTGGTCTATCTTTAGAATGCTGTCAATCCAGTGTTGCATCTCTGTCAGTCATTAACAAGACATCATGGGCTTGTCTGTCACCATCTTTCCGTAGTTGAAGGACAGAAGGACACTGAGTTGGCGTGGCAGAAAAGCACAGGCTGATGCAGTTACAGGGGTTTATCTCAGAAAGCCTAGTCTTTAACAAGAGAGTCTGAAAATCTTCAGAGGATGGATATTCCAGAGGCTGCTTTCTCAGGAAGAAGAAACCTATTTGGCATGAAAGCTGGGTGGAGAACCAAAGTACAGCCTCACAGCTTTGACCAGTATGGTTCATTCTGTCTGTTCATATTGTCCAGCTGCTGTACCACAGTGATCACAGGAGCCTTTATTATATCTCTCTGCACTGTGGCAACACGGCATCCAATGACTGTGAACATGGGGCTTGTGATTCTGTTGTTGATTTGCTTTTCCATTTGGGCTAAAATCAGATCCTCAACCCACTTCTAGCAAATGGACTGCTTTCAGAGTTTTGGACATTTTCTGATTGGGCTGGTCTGTGGTTTAGGTGGGATTCCATGTGGGAGGTGGCCTGACTCCAGTCCCTTCACCCTCTGAATTGCTCTGAGTGGGGATTAGTGGGATTTGACTTCCATCCCTGTGATTTGAGTTGAAGTAGATGGGACTGGGGAACAAGTCAAGGGCTCATTTCACAAGTCACCAACCTTACCTTTGTAGGTCACTACCACTATGATTTTATTACCTGGCCATGGGTCACACCTCTGGAAAATTCTCTTCTCATTTCAACTTTAAATCTGGAAGACTGTTGCAAACTTCATATTTTAAAATGTAGTTTTTAACTTCACTATAAACTTGGGCTTTTGTATGATAATGTTTTATTTTTATTTTTTTTCCTCCAGGGTTATTGCTGGGCTTGGTGCCTGCACCATGAATCCACCACTCCCGGAGGCCATTTTTCCCCCTTTTTTGTTGCCCTTGTTGTTGTAGCCTGGTTGTGGTTATTATTATTGCCATTGTTGATGTTGTTCGTTGTTGGATAGGACAGAGAGAAATGGAGAGAGGAGGGGAAGACAGAGAGGGGGAGAGAAAGATAGACACCTGCAGACCTGCTTCACCGCCTGTGAAGCGACTCCCCTGCAGGTGGGGAGCCCGGGGGCTCGAACCAGGATCCTTACGCCAGTCCTTGCGCTTTGCACCACATGCGCTTAACCCACTGTGCCACCGCCCGACTCCCGATAATGTTTTAATTTTATAAGGCTGTTGTCTAAGAGATAGGGTTTTACATCTTCCAGTAATGTCTGTTAACATGCTCCACCCCACACCAAAGTATTTCTTTCCTCCACCCCCTCATCTCTCCTTTCCCCTTCCTTCTGTAACTTCAGTGATGCTGACACAGGCCAAGGGTATGCATATTTATGCATATATATATGTATGTATGTATTTCACCTTGTTCTGTGTCTCTTAAATCCCATCTATATGTGCACTCATCTGCTATTTGTCCTTCTCCTTATGACTTGTCTCACTTAGCAAGATTCCTCCCAGCCCCATTCACACCACAGAAGACAATATATCATATTTTCTTAAAGCTGAGTAATACCTCATCTTCCTTAGTAACACACTCCAAATCTTGGCTATTGTAAATAGTGCTGCAATTGAACATAAAAGTGCAAACATATCTTTGGATTAGAGCTGTTGCATTTCTTTAGATAGATACCCAGTAGATAGATAGTAGAGTCCCATGGGAGATTGTATTTTTTCTTTTATTGTCATCAAGGTTATCACTGGGGCTTGGTGCTGGCACTACAAATTTACGGCTACTGGCAGCCATTTCCCCTTCCCCTTTTTAAATTTCTATTTTATTTGGTAGGACAGAGAAAAATCGAGAGAGGAAGGCGAGAGGGAGAGACCTGCTTCACCACTTGTGAACTATCCCCCCCGCTTCAGTGGGAAGTGGTAGCTTGAATCTTGGTCCTTGTGCATAGAAATATGTGCCACCATCTAGCCCCAGAAATCTATTGAAAAATATTGTTTTAGTAGTCTCTACTGTGTTTCGCATGGAGAAATTTATATTCCTACCAATATTATGCAAGACTCCTTTTTCCTTCACAAGCTCCCCAGTATTTCTTTCTGACTTGTTTGATGCAGGCCATACTCACAGGCATTACTTTTGTCTTGATTTTCCTTTCCATGATAATAAGTGATGCAGAACATTTTTTAATCTGCCTACTGGCATTTCTAAGTCCTCTTTGGTGATTTTGTTCAGCTCTTTTCTCTCACTCTGTATGTGTATATATTTAAATTATTATTATTATTTTACCATAACACTGCTCAGTTCTGGATTACTGTAGTGCCAAGGATTGAACTTGGGACCTCTGAGCCTCAGGCATGAAAGTCTGTTACACAAATTGCTGTGATGTCTCCATGCCTTCTCCCTCCCCACCTCCACATTTTTTGATAGGTTGAGGGCTCATTCATTTCACTGCTGAATTTAATAGGATCTTTGCATATCCTGAGTATTAGCCATTTATCAGATGTATATGGTGTGATTATTTTCTTAGTATAGAGTTTGTATTTAATTTATATTATAGATTTTACAAGTCATTTTTTATTTGTGATTAGTAGTGGTTTACAGGATTGTCAGATTACCTGTGTACTCTCATACTGCTCCCACCACCAAGTTTTTGTACCCTGTCCTCCTAATAACCACCATTATTTTTACAATGCTCCTCTCTCTCTCTCCCTCTCCCTCCCTCTCTCTCTCTCTCTCCCTCTCCCTCCCTCTCTCTCTCTCTCTCTCTCTCTCTCTCTCTCTCTCTCTCCATGTTCATGTGTTTCAGTTCTCTAGATTCCAGATGTGAGTGAAACCATCTCTGGCAGTTGTCTTTTAATTCTTTACTTATCTTGCTAAGTTGCTACCAACTCTTCGTTAGAAAAGGGATGGACAGAAGATTGCTCCTAGCTGATTCCTCTATGCTTTGTTTCCATAGTTTCTCTCTTTCTTCTTCTTCTTCTTCTTTTTTTTTTTTTTTTTTTTTTTTTTATGAGCATGAGCCTTGATTATATGAACTTTCCCTTGGTGTCATTGTCAGAGGAGATGACTTGACATTTTAGCACTTTAACATATGATGCCTGCCCTAATTTCTTAATCATGAATCAGTCTTTGCAATGGATCTGTAACCTAGTGTAGTATGTCAGTCTGGCTGCTGTGTGTGGTACTTGCATGGCGAGGTCTTTGCTAATCCTTCTACTTTGTGAGGGCTGCCCTCTCTCCAGCTTTGAACATGAGCTTTTCCCACTTGCCGAGACTTTGTCAGTCTGTAGACAGCAGCTACCCAAAGTCAGCCCAGTTTATGTACTGCATTGCTTCTTCCTTTCTTGCCTCTTGCCTTCTTCCCTCTTGCCCTTTCCTTCTTCCTTCCTTCCTTCCTTCCTTCCTTCCTTCCTTCCTTCCTTCCTTCTTTCCTTCCTCCCTTCCTTCTTTGATTCCTTCCTTTCCTTGTCTATTATTTGACAGCACAGAGAGAAATTTGGGGGGTTACAGGGAGATACACACACAAACACACATTTGTAGCACTGCTCCACCACTTGGGAAGCTTCTCCTCCTGCATATGGGGATCGGGCTTTGAATCTGGGTCCTTGAGCATAACATGTACATTTTACCAAGAGCACCACTGCTTTACCTCTGCCTGCCTTTCTCTCTGTCTCTGTGTGTGTCTCTGTTGTTAAAATTCATAAGCTCTAGCCGGCCGGGCTAGCTTCACGGGCGGGTAACAGAGACGCGGAGACAACGGCTGGGCAGGGAAGCTGTATTTCTTTATTCAGGAACAATGATTCATAAACTAAGACAAACTAATCACCAAACAGAACTCTGCTGTCTCTTTGCAGCGGTGCAAGCACTCTCTCTTACTCTGGAACTCAGGAACCCTCTCTTCCTCTGTCAGTCTGGAACTCTCGAACTCTGGCGGGGGTTCCTAGGGGCGGGGCCAAGCGGGCCCGCGAAATTAACTGGATTGATCTAATTCTCTTGGCGGGGGAGAACTAGAACCCAATGTCAAGCATACAACATGTCTCTCTCTCCTATCTTTTAGGAAAGCTTTGATGTACTCATGCAACTCTCATGAGGAGATGACTTGTTCCATGAATAGACGAGCTAAAGGCCAGGTGAACAGGTCTGTAGCTCTGCTCATAGGGATCATCTCTGAGAACTATAATGAGCTCATGGGCTCCTGTCATAGGCTGACTCACCAGCACATTCACACCCCCAGGACTGATATTCCTCTTCAAGAGGAAAGCAGCTGCTTCCAACAACTGTCTGGAGCTCCCATGCTGTAGCCTTGGTTTCACAGGCATGTAGCCTTGGCAGGCTCGCTGTGTATTTCCAGAAGGTATTTTTGACACCTTATCCCTTGGCTAGAGTGTCTCCAAAAATGCACTCAGTGAATGGAACAGTTCTCTTCCCTGGGTGACAGTCAGTCCCAGCAAGTGCACTGGCAGACAGCTGGCCCAGGACCAAAGGTACGGATCAGGCACTGTCCTAGGGCTTGAGGGAGATCCCTGATATTTGCTGGAAGCTTCCCCTTGAACTTCCTCCTGATCACTGATCCCATTAACAAAAAGACTAGACAGAGCTGGCAAAATAGCTCATTTAGGTAGTGTGCTGCTTTACCAAGTGAGAGACTTAGGTTTGACCTCTGCCCCTGCTGTGTGTTGAAGGAAGTTTTGGTGCTGTGGTCTTTGTCTGCCTCTCTGTTTCTATCTTAAAAGACAAAAGGACTAGACAGCTTGGCTTGAGAGTTCCCATCAATCTATTATTTGAAAAGCATGTGTATGTCACTGAGTTTCATGTCTGAGGACCTCTAGAAGGATAGCCTACTCTCTGCCCATTCGGGAAGGTTACCTGGTTCCTTAGGAAAGCTAATCCTCTGAATGGCTTTAGCAGAGGTAGGGAGCTATTCTGCTGCTTCCCTTTGTGGCAAAGGTGAGAATCATGATGATAAACATTAATTCATTCATTCACTTTATATTATTTTATGGGTCAGGGTTTACAGCAGCGTGGTGGAAACATGGGTGCAATTTCTCATCTCCCTGTGATAGGTGTCTACACAACACTGTCAGCCCCAACTTAGGATTTCCCATCACCATGCACCCTGACATTTAGTAAGCAAACCAAACAGCACATTCCCATTTGACACCCACATGAATGCCCCTGGAAATGAAAATTAAAAGATTCCTGTGGGACAAGGACACCATTACTTCCCAGATATGAGCAAGATGGGATCATGTCAGCAAAGGCCACCCTCATTTGGTGAGGATAAATGAGTGAAGCCTGAATGGGAGTTAATGTAGAAGCACTTCAATGATCTGTCTTCATGGCATAGACTCCAGGGATGACATTATATTCTACTTCTTCTAAACTATTGCTTTGTTTCTCTAGGAGTTCATTTTCTCCACATTCTCAAACCTGAGCCTCAAAGCACCAAGTCACATCACTAGTAAACAAATCTATGGGTCGGTGTTGGGGATGTTGTCCCAAAGCCCAAAGTGAGAAGACTATTCTTCATGTTGTTAAGAGTAAATAAATAAATAAATAAATAAATAAATAAATGTATTTAGAAAATTACAGAGTAGCTGTTGTCAAGTATCCTGGTGTAAGGCAATGTTTGTTTGTTTTCAGGGATACTGGAAAAGTCTTTGTAAAATGTTTCTTTTCTTTTTTGTTTTTTTTTTAGGCTCATGAATCCTCCCCTCTATAGTTTCTTATAAATCAGTCTTCAGAAGTGGGAGAAGTCAGTTAGCCTGCCTGCCCTTCCTTCCTTACATTGACAGTGTCAGCAGGCGTTTGTGTCTGCACAATTACTCCGTCATTCCTAATGGTCATTTTTTTTCCTTTCCTCTACAGAGAGGACGAGAGACAGAGACCTAAATCACTCTTCCACAGCTCATGAAGCCCACGCTGCAGTTGAAGACTGGGTCTTGAACCTGGGTCCTTATGCATGGTAAGCTGTATGCTTTACTAGATGAACCAGCACCCAGCCACTCATCAACACTTCTAACATTATCCTGTGAGAAGGCAGATTTCATCACAATCTGTGTCGGAATAAGAAAAGTAGATACAAATTGTTGCAAACAAGACCTGTGTGCTTACTTATCTGACAAATGCAAATCAACAAAACCGGAAACAAGTGCTTATTAGGTCATGTTTGCCTGTTTTTTAGTTATCATTTATCTATTTATTAGTTACGTAACTGAGGATAATTGTGTGTGTGTCCTCCTGTTGCCAACAAAAATGGAGGAGAAACCAGACTTTCCTAGATCTGGAAAATCTTGGCAACACGTCCCAAGCCAACACTTGAACTGACAGCTTAAAGACTCTAAGGGAGCTTCTAATCTCATCCAAGATTTCGGAGACGCTGGAGAATCAAAACACTTCCTAAGGGTAAAGGAGCTGCTGGAAGGAATTCACAGCAGGAACTTCAACCAAATGGTAATAGTCCATCCACTCATGGAACTACCCGGGATTGCTCCCCAATTGTGGTGGACACGTGGGTCAGGTGAACTGGAGGGGTGGGGGAGGTTAAGCTCAACAATATTACTTCCGTGAGTCTGAAAGTTCGTTTGACAGCAGGCACCACTCCCTGGGCAGTTTGATGCTATTACTGGCAGATGAAGCTGGAGGAGTGGAGCTTGCAGGCACCGAGGTAGAGAGCTGGCACAGTAGGCATCTCTGGTCCAACGTGCTCACAACCTCCCAGCTCTAGACCATCATCACCACACCACCCCCTCCCCCAGCCGTGAAAGTGCCAGCACTTGAACCTAGCCTAAAGCTATTGTTTGAAAATTATACCAAGTACATTTTAGAAGACATAAAAAGAGTGCTAGGATGAAATTAGGGGTAAATGTAAGAATTAGCTATCTTGTGATCACCATAAAACCTATGTTAGTATTTTGTAAGACCTTTGCAAATATACTTCAAAGCCAGGGATTGTCTTTTAAATCTTCATGTTTTCCTTTAATCATTAATGATAGCCTTAAAAAAAAATAATTTAAAGTGCCACATTTTCCAGAGAGAGAGAGAGAGACAACAAGAGAGATTACATTGACAAGCAGAGGGACATTGGGAAGATAGTGCAATTTTTGCATGGGCTAATCTGTTGTTGCTTTAATTACAATATTTGCAGCTAAATTGTTTTCATTGTTAGTCCACTGGGAAGTACAGTACAATTTACATTTTTTATTTCCTTTTCAGGGCTTATAGAAACCACATTTTAAATGATAGTGAAGATTACACTCCAACATTTTAACCTTTAGAAATAACAAGTTCTCTACTGATTAAAGAGCATTTCAAAGGAAAGACAAAAGAAAAAACAAAAAACAGCCTATCTGAGTATAAAAAGGAATATCTGGAATAAAATTACTTAGGACTGCTCTACTTTGCATTTGTAATACATTTCTGAATATGAAATGAATGTTTTCTGCAGAATCCATTTTTTCATTAGAAGATGCTTTTTCATTTAAAAGACTCTGTTTGATCTGTCCTCAAACAGAATCATTTGGCATCCACTGTCTCCATGTCCATGTTACTGGCAGAAGCAGGAAGGAATTGGTGATAGTTCATGAGGCATTTTCTTTTCCCTATTTGTAGAAAAAATATTTAAAACTTTTCTGTTAATGTGCCAGGCTCAGGTGACCTTTAAGTCTACGTATGGTAGAGTAAACAGATGGCCGAAGTTTTAGGTTTTTCCTCTGCAAATGAAAGCATGGCGCTTCCATCAGAACTCAAATTTGAACTAAGAGTTCTGAAATAGAACATTTCAGATCGCAGCACTACTGTATTATGTATGGACTATGGAATCCTTTCCCATTTCCTTGCTTTTCACAGGAAGTAAGTGAATATGTAGGTGTGGTATATAAGAAATCTCCCTCTCTCTTTTTGGTTGAAAAAACTTATGCGTGATTTTACAGTTCTTGCTCTTTTATATATTATTATTATTATTCCAGAGTTATTGCTGGGGCTCAGTGCCTGTACTATGAATCCATTGCTCTTGGGGGCTATTTTTCCCTGTTTGCTGCCCTTCTTGTTTTATTGATGTTGTTACTGCTGTTGTTGTTGATGGATAGGACAGAGAGAAATGGAGAGAGGAGGGAAAGACAGAGAGGGAGAGAGAAAGACAGATACCTGCAGACTTGCTTTACTGCTTGTAAGCAATTCCCTTGCAGGTGGGGAACTGGGGGCTCGAACTGGGATTCTTATGCCAGTCCTTGCTCTTCATGCCATGTATGTTTAATCCACTGCACTACCGCCTGGCCCCCTTAATTTTTATTTTAAAAAATTGATTTATTTGTTATTGTGTAGAGACATAGAGAAATTGAGAGGGGAGGGGCAAATAGAGAGGGAGAGATAGAAAGAGAGTGACACCTGTAGCCCTGCTTCACCATTTGTGAAGCTTTCCCCCTGCAGGTAGGGGCCATGGGTTTGAACATGGGTCCTGGCATACTGTAGTGTGAGTGCTTAACCAGGTGTACCACTGCCTGTCCCCAACTGCTCTTGCTCTCAGGCTGTCTTTTTACTGAGATAAAGAGACAGAGAGAGGAGAGACAACACAGCACTAGAACTTCCTCCAGTGGTGCGGGGACTAAATATCGGGTCATGTTTATGACTAGGGATGCACCCTACCTGGTGATCTAGCTCTCTGGTCCTCCATAAAGTAGCATTTGGCATGGCAGTTCATGTCCTTGAGTGATCAGTTCTGAGCTCTGCTTTCTTGACCCACCTCCCATGCTGGGTCCAGATGGGGCTTCTGCTCACTGAATTCTTCCTTCATCCAGTGCTCTAGTGGTGGGAAAGGGTTGTGACCTTCTGGTTTGGGCACAAAGAGAGCTGAACTGAAACATATCTTCCATTTAGCAAACAACAGAAAGTTTTAATACTTTCTATAAGAACTCACACAAAGTCTCCTGCTAACACCTGTCCCAAATAGCTTAAACATAGTACCATCTAGCTAGATGATGTGCTCTATTCCATAGAATTAGAACTGGACTAAACCACCCAAGTTGAGCTTATAGTATCCTAGAGAGTCAGGGCTAGAAAGAGTCTTGAGATGATATTGTGTCAGTGGGGTTCAGAATCTCCCTAGTGTATAGATCCTAGGGAAGGGCCAGGAAGAATGGAACGGTTCAGATTCTTCCCATTTCTAATTTATACGATGTGGTTCTGAGTAGGATTTTTCTTAAAAAAAAAAAATGCTCTTCCACTTTTCTCCAGAAATATATTTGAGAACACTAAACCCATATTTTTTTTCTTTCTTTTTTAGATGAGGAAAGAAGCACAGAGAGAAATACGGATTTTGATTCAGTGTTGGTTGCAAATACAGAGATTTGATCAGTCTGATTCTTGCTTGGACAGTATGTAATCCATGCAACATGCATCAGATTTTTTTTGTGTGTGTGTGTGGGTTTAAAAGAATCAAGGTTTATCACATGGCAGGTTTTAGGTATGGTAAAGAGACAAATATTGACTGAGATAAGACTAGACTGGGCCCAATTTACATTCCTACCAGCAGTGCAGATGGGTCCCTGTGTCCCCACAGCCTCTCCAGCATTTGTTGCTGCTGTCCTTTTTGATGTATGCCATTCTCACAGGGGTGAGGTGGTATCTCAATGTTGTCTTTATTTGCATTTCTCTGACAATCAGCGACCTGGAGCAATTTTTCATGTGTTTGTTAGCCTTTTGGATCTTTTCTGTAGTGAATGTTCTGTTCATATCCTCTGTTCATATCATTTTTGGATGGGGTCATTTGCTTTTTTGTTGCTATGTTTGCTGAGCTCTTTGTATATTTTGGTGATTAGTTTCTTGTCTGATGTATGGCATGTGAAGATCTTCTCCCATTCTGTGAGGGATCTCTTTGGTTGTGTTATAGTTTCTTTGGCTGTGCAGGAGATTTTCAATTTGATGTAGTCCCATTGATTTTTTTCTGCTTTAGTCTTCCTTGCAATTGGGTTTGTATTATCAAAGATGTCCTTGAGGTGTAGGTGGGAAAGTGTTCCACCAATGTTTTCCTCTAAGTATTTGATAGTTTCTGCTCTAACATCCACGTCCTTGATCCATTTGGAGTTGATTTTTGCTTCTAGTGAGATAAGAGAGTTCAGTTTTATTCTTCTGCATGTTTCAACCCAGTTTTCCCAGCACCATTTATTGAAGAGAGCCTCCTTCTTCCATTTAATATTTTGGGCCCCTTTATCAAAGATAAGATGTCCACAGGTATGGGGGTTTAGTTCTGGGGTTTCAATTCTGTTCCATTTGTCTGTGTATCTATTTTTATTCAAATACCAGGCTGTTTTGATGATGATGGCCTTATAATATAGTTTGAGATCTGGGAGTGTGATGCCTCCATTTCTGTTTCTTTACCTTAAGATTGTTTTGGCGATTCTAGATGTTTTCTGGTTCCAGATAAATTATTGTAGTTTTTGTTCTTTTCTCTTAAAGAAGCTTGGTGGGACTCTGATGGGTATTGAGTTAAATTTGTATATGGCTCTGGGGAGAATATTCATTTTGATGATATTAAATCTTCCAATGCATGAGCATGGGATGTCTTTCCATTTCTTGGTATCATTTTCTATTTCCTTGAGTAGTGACTCATAGTTTTCAGTTTTCTTCTTCTAGCATTTGCCATAGTTTTTAGTATACAAGTCTTTTACTTCTTTGGTTAGTTTTATTCCTAGGTATTTTATTGATTTTGCTTCAACAGTGAATGAGAGTGATTTCTGGATATCCTCTTCTTTGGATTTAGTGTTTGCATAAAGAATTGCCACTGATTTTTTGTACATTGATTTTGTAGCCTGACACCTTGCTATATTGCCTAATAACTCCCAAGTAGTTTTCTGCTGGATTCTTTAGGCTTTTCTATTTATACTATCATATCATCTGCAAATAGTGAGAGCTTGACTTCTTCCCTTCCAGTGTGTATTCCTTTGATTTCTTTCTCTTGCCTGATTGCTATGGCAAGAACTTCCAATACTATTGCTGAAGACTAATGGTGATAATGGACAGCCCTGTCTAGTTCCCGATCTGAGGGAGGATGCTTTCAGCTTCTGTCCATTGAGTATGATGTTGGCTGTAGGTATACTATATATGAACTCCAGTATCTTGAGGAATTTACTGTCTATTCCCATTTTTTGTAGTGTTTTGAGCATGAATAGGTGCTGGATTTTATCAAAGGCTTTCTCTGCATCTTTTGAGATAGTTGTGTGGGTTTTGGTTCTTCTTTTATTGATGTGGTCAATGACATTGATTGACTTACGTATGTTGAACCAGCCTTGCATTCCTGGGATAAATCCCACTTGGTCATGATGAACAATCTTTTTGATATACTGCTGCATCTGGTTGGCCAGAATCTTGTTTAATATTTTGGCATTTATTTTCATCAGAGATACTAGTCTGTGGTTTTCCTTTTTTGTTGTGTCCCTATCTGCTTTTGATATCAGGGTGATGTTTGTTGGTATGCTTCTAATTCTGCTTCTAAAACCCCTTCTGTTTCATTGGTTTAATCCCCCCTGCTTAACACTGTATTCTATTTACATAACCACTGTTAACTAAACACCACCCTGCCTGCAGGGCATTGGCTTAATCCCCACTGGTTCATGATGTCTTTTTGCTCTGCCCCCTCTCCTAGTACACCTTGATTTCCACCAGTCTTTTTTTTTTTGCTCCACCTTCTCTATGTCACATCCTATTTCCATCCTACTTGGCGAGTATATATAAGGACAGGATTGTGATTATAGATAGCTTAGATTGCGCTGCGTTCCACATGAATAAAGAGATACTGCTTCCCAGCTCAGTCATGAGTCCCTGGTCATCTGTCTCCTGCCTTCGAAGCTAGCCCAGCAGATGTTGGCTTCATAGAAGGTGGAAAGGAGTGTTCCTATTTCTTTGATTTTGTGGACGAGCTTTAGAAGTATAGGTATTAACTGTTTCCTGAAAGTTTTGTAGAATTCATTTGTGAAGCCATCTAGTCCAGGTTTTCTGTTGTTGGGAAGATTCTTAATAACTGTTTCGATTTCTTTGTCTGTGATTGGTGCATTTAGGTTTTTGTAGTTCATCTTGGTTCAGTTTTGGAAGGGCATATATTTCTAGTAATTCTTTCATGTCTTCATACAGTTCTTGTTGGCATACAGTTCTTCTTAGAAATTTCACATGTTGGCGTACAGTTGGCGTACAGTTCTTGTTAGAAATTTCACATGATTTTCTGGAGTTCTGTGGTGTCAGTTGTGATATCTTCTCTATCATTTACAATTCTATTTATTTGAGTCCTCTCCCCCCCTTTTTTTAAATTGAGTCTGGCTAGGGGTTTGTCATTCTTAAATGAGTATCAGTGAATTCAGAAAGCAAAAGAAGGAAGAAAAGAAAAAGAAAAAAAGGAGCAGTGAAAGGAAAGAGTCATTTATTTATTTATTTATTTGAATTAGCTAGGAGGATAGAAAAAGTAAAGTGAAGGGAAAAGGGAGAGAAGTATGTTTTTCTCACAATGGATAGGACACCCAGTCACCTATCAATTGAAAAAAAAAAACAAACAACAACAGTTAATTTTGGTCAACCTGAAGGAGAAGGGAAAAGGTACACATGTATGCAATAATAGTAATAATAATAAAATAAAATAGAGTAAGAAACCCTAACAGTCAGTCTGCTGTTTGGACTGCTCCAGATTGGCTGCAGGTAGCCTTAGCAAAGACAGCCAATTATAAGAAGAAAAAAGAAGAAGAAGAAGAAGAAGAAGAAGAAGAAGAAGAAGAAGAAGAAGAAGAAGAAGAAGAAGAAGAAGAAGAAGAAGAAGAAAACACCTCCAGGTAGACTTTGCCAGACAGGGCTGAGGCTCTGATTGGTCAGGTATTTTGTCACTCAAATAGAGCTCCAGCCACCTAAAAAAAAAGAGGAGGAAAACAAAAAGAAAAAGGCTTGGAATGACACCCCTGGTGAGCCAGGAATCTTGGTAAAGAAAATAGCTGTAGCAGGAAGCCTGCTCAGAGTGGCTGTCCAGACCCTGTGGGCTGTTTCTGGGGTGGTGGGGGAGGGGGTGAGTTCAGAAATAATCAAGCCTAAAAGATTTTCCTTTTTCTGTCCTTTTGACTTCTCTTTGCCAACCCAAGAGTGAGTTATAAGACTCTATTTTGGTGTCACCCCGACCACCCCTTGTTCACCCTCCTACAGACACCAGTATCTTACTCTATCCAGAGAATCCCAGGTTGTAAGATGCGTCTGTTTGGAGCTCACGGCAGATGTTTCCAAGTCACCATCACCATCTTAGTCCCACCCCCTGTCTAGTTTTTGAATGTCAAGATAAAGTCAAGAAACTGTTCGAACCCACATCTGTGAGTCACACCTGGTTTCCAGAGAACCCACTTGCCTCCAGAGTTTAGAAACTTGATGTATATGCATTCATCTTTGTGTTACCTGCTTCCTGCAGTAGTCTCTCTGGATCTACGACAAGGGTGGGCTTGAGCAGCGTATGTGTATTTTTGTTTTCTTGTTTAACATTTTTATTTATTTGTTTTTGCTACACAGAGAGAGATAATTTGAGAGGGAAAAGGGAGATACAGAGGGAGAGGGAGAAGGAGAGGAAGAGGGAGAGAGAGAGGGAGAGGGAGAGGGAGAGAGAGGAGAGGGAGAACTACAGTACTGCTTCATTGTTGGTGGTTTTTCCCCTGTAGGTGGGGACTGGGGCACTTGAACCTGAGTTTTTGTACATGGTGGTACGTGCACTGTACCAGCACATGTATGGTTTTATGGACATATTGTGGGTATTCTGAAATATTAATCATGAGCAGTACGTTTTATCATTATCACCATGCAAGCCTGTCATGCATTTGGAAGCACACTTCCAATAGTAACTGGGAATCCTTTGGGAAGTGATGAGTTAGGTTTCACTGACATGCTTGCAAGCAATTATAAGCAGTGAGAGAGCAAAGTGATTGCAGTAGGGTCAGCTGGGATATTTTTAAATTATCTTGTAAGCCTTACTATAGTTCAATTTTGTGATACTTATACACACATTTAATTTTATATGCATGCACTAGGACTGGGAGATAGTTCATCCAATAGAAAGCACACTTTGGGTCGAGGAGCTAGCATAGCAAATATTTTTGCAAAGACTTCCATGCCTGAAGCTCTGAAGTCCCATGTTAAACCTCTTCCTACTTCCAAGCAGCACTCTGGTAAAAAAAAAAAAAGAAAGAAAGAAAGAAAAGGGGGGTGGGTGGACAGGCAGTAGTGCAGCAGGTTAGGCACACATGGCACTAAGCTCAAGGACTGGTGTAAGGATCCCAGTTCTAGCCCCTAGCTCCCCACTTGTGGGAGGACTTCACAAGTGGTTAAGCAAGTCTGCAAGTGTCTTTTTCTTCCCCTCTCTTTTGTCCCCTCCTCTTTATTTCTCTCTGTCCTGTCCAAGAATAACAATAGTGATGACAATAATAATAGAAAGGGCAACAAGGGAAAAAATGGCCTCTAAGAGCAGTGGATACGTAGTACATCCACTGAGCCCTAGCAATAACCCTGGAGGCAAAAAAAAAAAAAGAAAAAAAAAGATGTAATTGGGTTGGGGAGACAGCACAATGATTATGCAAAAGACTCTCATGCCTGAGGCTGTGAGGTCCCAAATTCAGTCCTCAGCACCACCATAAGCCAGAGCTGAGTAGTGCTTTGGTCTTTTTCTCTGTATCTCTCTCATTAAAATAAAGTAAATAAATTAGGTCATGTTTCTCCTCCTCTCAGTCTCTCTCCCTTTTTGCTTCTCTCTCCCTCTTTGTTTCTCTCTCTCTCTCTCAATAAAAGTCAGTAAGAGGGAGTCAGGCAGTAACGCAGTGGGTTAAGCGCAGGTGGCACTAAGCTCATGGACTGACTAAGAATCCTGGTTCAAGCTGCTGGCTCCCAACCTGCAGGGGAGTCACTTCACAGGCGGTGAAGCAAGTCTTCAGGTGTCTGTCTTTCTCTCCTCCCTCTGTCTTTCCCTCCTCTCTCCATTTCTCTCTGTCCTATCCAACAACAATGACATCAATAACTACAACAATAATAAAAAACAACGGCAACGAAAAGGAAAATAAATAAAATAAATATTGTTTAAAAAAAGACAATAAGAATTTAAAAAAGGTAGAGGCAGGGGGAATTGTTCACTGGGGGTGGCGTACCAGTGCAGACATGGAGACTCAGCAATTAAGAAATATATGCACATATTTATAAATAAATGTTTTGGCTAATTGGTCTTGTGGAAACAGAGAAATGTTTATTTTCTTGACTTGTTTGGTTGCTGTTTCTTTGTTATAATCATAAGCACTTGCTATTCAGATTGCATAACAGGGTTAACAGAACAAAGTGCAAGAGATTATAATCTGAAGGCAATACAAGTGTACATTTTAATGAGAAAGACTTGAGGCAGCAATGTGTACATTACTGCTAAAAAATAGATGACCTTATATGCCTCCCAAACTCATGAAATGGTGTGAGATGGTGATGAGGTTGGGAGAAGAGTTTCTCATTTGAGGGTTTAGTGCTCTTAGAAAAGAAGTTCCAACAAGAACCTTCCTGCACTGCTAGTGGGAATATCAATTGGTCCAACCCCTGTGGAGAACAGTCTGGAGAACTCTCAGAAGGCTAGAAGTGAACCTACCCTATGACCCTGCAATTCCTCTCCTGGGGATATATCCTAAGGAACCAAACATACCTACCCAAAAAGATCTGTGTATACTGATGTTCATAGCAGCACAATTTGTAACAACCAAAACCTGGAAGCAACCCAGGTGTTCAACTACAGATGAGTGGCTGAGTAAGTTGTGGTCTATATACACAGTGGACTACTACTCAGCTATTAAAAATGGTAAACTCACCTTCTTCTCCCCATCTTGGATGGAGCTTGAAGGAATAATGTTAAGTGAGATCAGTCAGAAAGAGAAGGAAGAATATGGGATGATCTCATTCATGGACAGAAGTTGAAAAACAAGAACAGAAGTGCCGGGCTAGCATGGGGGAGCCTCTTCCCAGGCGCACACTCTCTGGGTTGGAGAGAACTTGACCGGAGCCAGCCTGGGCTGCTACTCACTCAGCGATGTGGGAGAGTGATGACACAGGAACCAAGCAGCGAGGCAATGCAATGTCTTTATTGATCAGAAAGCTATAGCTTTTAAAAGACAGACCTGGAAGTGGCAAGTCAGAAATGAAAAATGGTTAGGAAAGGGGCAGAGAAAGGCAAAATGGAGCTGGAAAGGTAGGAACTTCCTTAGCAACTGTTTTAACTGGTAGGATTAATGATACCCTGCAGGCAGGGAGGGTCTTGAGGGTAGAATGAAGATAGATCAAAGGGATGGAATGAGTGGGAATATTTCAGGCAAACCAATGATTATGTAGATAGGCCATAGTATCAGGAATTCAGGGTGCTTTGTGAGCCCTGCAGAGCTCAACCACATCCTCACAATTTCCCGACACAGAAGGTAAAACACTAAGCAGAACTTGGACTGGAGTTGGTGTATTGCACCCAAGTGAAAGACTCTGGGGTGGGGCTGGGGAGGGTTCAGGTCCTGGAACATGATGGCAGAGGAGGACCTAGTGGGGGTTGAATTGTTATGTGGAAAACTGAGATATGTTACACATGTACAAACTATTGTATTTTACAGTCAACTGTAAACCATTAATCCCCCAATAAAGAAATTTAAAAAGAGAAGAAAAGAAACCCCAGAGAGACAGCAAAATAATTCACTTGCATAGTGCACTGTTTTGCTATGTGTGAGACTCAGGTTCAAGCCCAGCCTCCACCACATTGAAGGAAGCTTTGGTACTGTGATCTCTTTCATTCTCCCTCTCTCTATCTTTACCTAAAAAAACACTGAATCAACTGCAGGAAAGAGAGTTCACTTGGCTAGTGTGTTTACTGTGCCATAGGCACAAACTGTAGGTTGGAGTTTATCCCACACTGCACTGGAGAAAGCTTAGCTGCTATATTACCTTTTCCTTTCTCTGTTTCTTTCTTATCTGAAAAAAACAAATCAGACAATATCTCTATCTAATCAAAATTCTAGAGTTCTAAAGCTGGTCTTGAGATAAAGTTAGGATTCTCTGAAAAAACGCATCATCTCTTTCTAGTGATTATGTGTCCTGTTCAAGGAATGATGAACACAGGCTTTTAAAAAATATATATCAGGGCCAGGAGATGGCTCATCTGGTTAAGCACTCACATTACACTGTGATGAACACAGGCTTTTAAAAAATATATATCAGGGCCAGGAGATGGCTCATCTGGTTAAGCACTCACATTACACTGTGCAAGGACCCAGGTTAAAGTCCCTGGTCCCCATCTGCAGGGGGGAAACTTCACGAGTGGTGAAGCAGGGGTTCAGGTATCTCTCTGTCTCTCTCCCTCTCTATCTCCCCCTCTCAATTTCTCTCTGTCTCTATACAATAATATATATATCATGCCTGGGTACCTGATCAACATGCCCCTTCTGAATAGTGATAACTGCTTTGGCATAACACTTGCCTTTCTTCTAAGTCTTTGTTTCCTCTTTCCTGGAACTGACAATGACACATGGTGCTTCAGGGTTTATGGGAGCTCCCAGGAAGCCCCTTGGGGGGTCACAAGGTCTGGGCCCCTCCAGTTATTTTCCCAACAACCTCTGCTGCCTCCATGGCCCAGACCTTGTGACATTTCACACCAAGCTGCTATCTTTGGGAGGAGTGGGTACCACCTTACTTCCTTCTGGGTCCCACTCAATAAATGCTGATGGGTTGACTATAGTGCAAATAGAAGGGGGCTGTAAAGGCATCTAAGAAGTCTGAGTCTTAAATTTGGTAGCAGGAGGAATTCCTTGATCTTGGTCATGTTCTAACTGATCTCACTCGAAAAGGAGAAGAGAAGGATTTTCGATCCCTCCCGAAAAGATGGGGGATTATTGATGAACACCTGTATCATATCGAGGACACTGATCTGTGGTTTGACCACCAGCATTTTTCTGGGGTGGCATTTTCTGAGCATTTTGGGAACAGTCGACCCTTGATGTGATGTGCACATTCTGTGCTTTGTAATGGAATGCAGGGGTCTGCAAGTGCTTGAATAACGGAGCTATTAAGTAACACAGCTCTGTGAAAACACAGCAGGATCCAAGGCTCTTGGTGAGACTCAGCAAATACTGCTTTTACTGTTCCCCCTACAAACCTCCCAGAGCCAGCTTAGTAAGTATTTCTGTCACTGCCTTCACAGATGACCTTTAGAGCCTTTGGGATGCCTTGCCAAATGAAGCCTCTTGGCAGCACCTTCTACATTTGGGGTTGGCTGTAGCACACCAACGGGTGGACTGAAAACTACTCATGACTCTGGGTAATGTTAGTTTCTAAGGTTGTTTTATCCAGGCCCATGGACTCTGAAGCAGGCGAAGGATGTTTTGTGTGTCCCTCCTATATTGCTGAAGGAGTGTTGAGGGTATGTCATCTCCCTACTAGAGAGGCCTCCTCACTCTTCTTTCTTTCTTTCTTTCTTTCTTTCTTTCTTTCTTTCTTTCTTTCTTTCTTTCCTTTCTTTCTTTCTTTCTTTCTTTCTAAATTAAAAAAAAAATCTCTATTTATTTATTGGATAGAGATAGCCAGAAATCAAGAGGGAGGGGGGATAGAGAGGAAGAGAGACAGAGAGACACCTGCAGCACTGCTTCACCACTTGTGAAGCTTTCCCCCTGCAGGTGGGGACTGGGGACTTGAACCTGGGTCCTTGGGCATTGTAATATGTGCACTCAACCAGGTGTGCCACCACCCAGCCCCACTCTCACTCTTCTTTCTTATCACATGCTAGTTTCCTTTTCTCTGTGGACAGAGAGCCCACAATCCTCCCTGTCTGGCAAAGGAGTGTGCTCAGCTCCTTGAAGAACTAGGGAGATGGTGATCGTGATGGTGGTGTGTGTGTGCACTCTTGAAACTCACCGAACTTGCTTTATGTTTTGCAGACTGGCTCCTAAGGGTGTCTCCTCCTCCTCCTCCTCCTCCTCCTCCTCCTCCTTCTTCTGCTTCTTCTTCCTCTTCTTCTTCTTCTTCTTCTTCTTCTTCTTCTTCTTCTTCTTCTTCTTCTTCTTCTCCTCCTCCTCCTCCCCCTCCCCCTCCCCCTCCCCCTCCTCCTCCTCCTCCTCCTTCTTTTTCTTCTTCTTCTGTCAAGCTAAAAATCACACAGGCTATAGACAAGCATAGAAGAAAGTTGGGGAATGTCCATGGCTTTGAGATCACCTTAGATGCCATAATGTATTTATGTGTTATAATATTTTATAGCTATGGTGTTCCCAAAACATGATGTATAATGGCCTTATGAAAGGGTTTCAAGTCATCTTGGCAAGGGATCTTTTGTTTACGTGTCTTTTAATCACCCAGATCATTTTTTCCTTGACTCTAGCTCATCTTAAACATTTTCGGAGGCCCTGCCAGGATCGCTTAAGGGGCATTAGTTTTTTTGTTAGGCAGCCAGGAAACCACTATGCTTTTGTTCTGGGGGAACTGTAAAAAAAAAAGTGTAAGGGAGTGACTTTTTTTTTCTCTTTCTTTCTTTCTTCTTCTTTTTTTTAAATCATACACTCTTTTGGGCCTCCAGGATAAACTGTGTGCTCTCTCCCAGTGCCAGCCCAGAAGTATACACTGGTGTAAAATAATGTCAGCCAGGAGGTGACCGTGTCTGCCTTTGAGAATTTTCTGAGCTTCACCAGGAGTTGTGTAGAAACCCACTTTGTTAAAGATGCAGCCCATTCTAGGAGAAATGACACATTCTTGAATCTCAAAACTTTTCCTTTAAACCAGCCTTAACCTTCCCTGTGGGCACAGAACTTTGTAAACAGACGTGTCACAAGAAAGTGCTGTCTACACATAACTGCGTCGTGCCTGGAAGACACGGCTCTTTGTAAAGTGGAGATTTGGGACAACCACATTTCCATGGTGTAAGACTTGATCTGAAATCTTGTGCTATATGTCCCCAGGGAGGAAATACTGATTTCTACTGTTTTCTTAGTCATGGAGAATCAAATCGTGCCAAAGAGGAAACCCCATACTGGAGAGGGCCCCGGGGATCACTTGAGATCCCCCCAGAGAGCCTGCTGCTTTGATCTCTACCTCTGCTGTCTTCTCTGGCTGCTGCTGCCCCTGCCAACTCAGCCTTGTCCCAGTCTCTACTACTGAATGTGACCTTCAACAGAGGCATGAGGAGAATTCAGCCCTTGTCCCCACTCTCTGAAGCTGAGATAAGTCACACTTTTGGCTGGCTTAGACCTCATGACCTGCTCTGAACACTGAGTTTCCGGGTTATCTTGCTCCTCTTCATGCTCCTGACTCCTTGCCAACCTCACCTGCATACCATACCCACACACATGACTAAAGAAAGTCACTTCGAACCCTGCTAGGTCCAGAGCTGGGTTCTTTCCTGCTCTTGATGGCTTGCTTTCTGCTCCCTAGAGCCTGTCATTCACCACACAAAGGTGACTGAAACCTTGATGACCACAATGCCTAACACCACTGCTATGGCTGACAGTGACACTAGCTGACATGCACTAGTGCCTTCCTGGTACCAGGCACCTTGTCATGCCCTTTGCAGACACTTGATACAATAGAGCTCATTATTTCTCCACTTCTACATAGTGCAGCAGAGGCTCAAAGAGGCGAGATAACTTGGCAAGAACATGAGTGAGTCAGTCTCCTGGTGCAAATGACGGTCACACCCAGGTCTCTTTCCATCACATTCCTATGCTGTGTGAGAGCAGTCTTCATATGCTCAGTGCCTTCCGCGAGTACCAGCTGCCACCCCCCCAGGATACCTCAAAGCTCCTCTCTGTCTTCTTTTGGGGTGTCTGGACTCCAGTGCCATGTGAGGCCTCCCAGTAAAGCTGCCTGATGCTGGGGCCAGCAGGTTGCTCAGTGGGTAGAGCACACATGCAATCATGTGCTAGGACCTGGGGGTCAAGTCATGTGGGAGTCTGCACAGGGGAGACTCTTCATGACTGGTGGAGCTGTGCTGCAGTGTCTCTCTTCTCTCTGTCTCTTTCTCCACCTCTCACCCTCAAGCTAGAGGGAAGATAAGTGGCCTCCAGGACTGGTGGAGTCATGCATGTACTGAACCCCTGGGATAAGCTGGGTTACAGGTAAATAAAACAAAATAAAATAAAATAAAACATAAAATAAAATAGAGCTCCCTGATGCTTTTGGCTCTATTGGATTGCACTATGTGAAAGTTGGGGATATAGCTTTCAAGGTGTCAGAGTTCTTTCAAGGTTCTGCAAACATTCATGGGTAACCACGGACATTCATCAAAATGGACGGTGCTATAAGAGTTTTAACTGGTCTGCAAATGACTTTTCTTTCCCCTTTTCTCAGTGTAGATATGGAAGCAATCATTTTTTGTCTTTCAGAGTCACAGACAATTTAGCCAGGAATGACTCAAAATGGAGCACTTGGTCCCCTGAATGTTGCTTGTACTCCTGCCTTCAAAGTCAACTTATCCCTAGGGACCTTCATTTTGGACCCACATGTCGAAGTCTACTATGTCAACCCCATCCCACTTGGCCACTGCCCACACCCCATTCCTCCCAGCCCTTTGTCGATGTCTGCTTTTGCAGAACTTCTGAACATAGTTGTGTTTTACTCAGACATCTCTTTTTGCTTTTCTTTTGTCATTGCGTCTCCCCTCTGGGTCAACTTTTTCAGATCTGTACTGTCTCTATCTCATTCGTCATACCTATACCTACACCTGTGTCTATGTAGGCGCACACACACACACACACACACACACACACTCAGTGGGGAAGGAAAGGCGGTGTCATAGTGCTGACACCTCCTCCAAAAATGTAATGGGGCCCAGGCTAGCACCTAGGTCACACACATGACAAAGTAACTTCAGGTGAACTGTGTTGTCAGCATGACATCCCTTTTATTTATTTATTTATTTATTTATTTATTTATTTATTTAAGCAATTTGTTTATTTATTCATGAGAAAGACAGGAGAGAGAAAGAACCAGACATCACTCTACTATATATAGTGCTGCCACGGATTGAACTCAGGACCTCATGCTTGATATTCCAATGGCTTATCCATGACAACTTTCAATTAAGTGACTCCTTTCTGCTGTTTTCAGCTGCCTCCGGGGGGGGGGGGGGCTGGATTAACCACTTTTGGCCTCTCAGATGTCTTCTGTAAGGCAGCCAGCTGATCTTGTGTGAAATATTTTCAGGAGTAACTGGGTTAGGGGAAGTGTTCAATACAGGTTGAAATGTCCTGTCTACTACTACTCATAGCTGCTACTTTAAGGACTACCCTGGCTAGTAGAATAGGTCACTGGGATAGTGCAGTGTTTTGCCATGTACGCAACCCGGGTTCAAGCCTGGCTCCCATTGCACTGAAGGAAGCTCTGGTGCTCTGGGCTCTCTCTCTCTCTCTCTGTGTGTTTATCTAACTTGACGAAGGACCCTGATTATGGGTGGAGTGAGAATAGCAGGGTTTATTTGTTGTTGCTTCCGTTTTTGCCTGTTGGTTTGTTTCTGAGCACCTTCTCTGCTCTGACCTGGCTGTCCAACACTATCACCATTGCACTTAATCCTCTCACTAGAGACTAAGAGGGAAAGACCAGCACCCCCATTGCGGACAGGAGCTTGAGGTCCAGCAGGATGGCTGTTCCCTGACTGCAGGCATCTCCAGTGTGTCTCGTGGGTTCCTCTGCGAGATGAAGAGAGTGAAGCAGGCACTTGTGGGACCTTGTCAGCAGCTGTGGATGCTTGTGGGGGCGTGGAGGACATTGCTGGCAGTGTGGCCACAGATCGTGCGGACTGTACAGGGGATTTCTGGGGAAAAGGAAGATGGCTCGAGTGCAGAGAGAAAGAGAGACTAACATCAGGAGAGAATGTCCATGGAGCACAGAGTCACTTTGTGAAGACTCCTTATTCAGTCTGTGGAATAAATAATTGATGCCTATTTGAAATAATGACTGGAAACTTCGAGCAACTCTTTGATCCAAGTGTAAAAAGTTGACTGGCAGGGAGCCCCAGAAACACCTTACTCATTTCACAGTAAGTGATCTTGCCAGAACCCCATGTCCTGCAGGACTCAGAAATCTCTTCTTCAGAGCTAGAGAAAGGGGTCTGGGCCAAGAGATCATGGGGTTTACTTTGATATTTCTGATTAGGGAGGTGACAGGGCAGGGAGTTGTAGTGTAACTTTGACCTGCATTTATAGAGCAGCTGTTTGTGCTTTTTATGAAGACTTTCAACTGTTATATAGTTGGAAAGAAAACTAGAATATGGTGGTGGGGGGGACTGGGCAGTAGCATACCTGGTTAAATTAAATACACATAATACAAAACACAAGGACTGGGACCAGGTGGTGGCACACCTGGTTGAGCACACATGTTACAGTGTTTCAGGACCCAGGTTCAAGCCCCTTGTTCCCATCTGCAGGGGGAAGATTCACAAGTGGTGAAGCTGTGCTACAGTTGTCTCTCTGTCTCTCTCCCTCTCTGTCTCCCCCTTCATCTTAATTTATAGCTATCTCTATCCAATAAAGAAATAAAGATAATTTTAAAAATATGTTACAAAACACAATGACTTGCCCAAGGATCTGGGATTGAGCCCCAACTCCTTACCTGCAGGGGGTCTGCTTTATGACCAGTGAAGCAGAGTTGCAGGTGTCTATCCTTCTCGTTCCTTCTCTATCTCCCGCTTCTCTCTCAAATTCTCTTGGTTTTATCCAAATGAAATGAAAAAAAAAAGACGACTAGGAGCAGTGGATTTTTATTGCTGGCACTGTACCCTATAGTGATAACTCTGGAGACAAGAAGAAGAAGAAGAAGAAGAAGAAGGAGAAGGAGAAGGAGAAGAAGGAGAAGAAGAAAGAGAGAGAGAGAGAGAGAGAGAGAGAGAGGAAGAAAGAAAGAAAGAAAGAAAGAAAGAAAGAAAGAAAGAGAGAAAGAAAACCAGACTATATAACTCTAAATCCCCCTTGTACAATGATCTCACATTTGCTGCTATGGGTCTAAAGGGAAGAGCAGGGAGACTGTTAGGATCTTTGTTGTGACGAGACTTTGGCATCAAATCTTGGTGCATTGCACCAAGAAACAAATCTGATAATAACGAAAAAAATAATCTAAAGGCAACTGAGAATAGTTAAAAATTGAAAGACTTCAAAATATATTTAATAGGAATTCAAGGAACTCAATTAAAATTAGGGTAATAGTGGATAATTAATATTTAAAAAATAAGAAATTTTAATATGTACCAGAATCAGATAGAGAGACGTGAGTCATTGGATTGAAGCTATACACTGAAGACTAAGTAGAATAAATAAAAATGCTTTTTAAAAAAAAATAAAAACAGGTTATTTATTTATTCACTTTTATGAGAATAACAGAGAGAGGCCACAGTGCTACTCAGCTATGGCTTATGGTAGTACCAGGGATTGAACCTGGAGCCTCAGGTCAAAGCTCAATTGCATATGAATATAAAGACATTCATAAGTTGTGTTAAGAGGAAGACTGTATGAAAAGGAAAACCAGAATATATTATAGAGCTTTTCCCTGCAACAGAAGGGATGGAAAGGGGGAGATGATATACTGAAATGTTCCACCATAGTTAGAGTGGTTTTTTTTTTCCCTTGGGCATTTCTTTTTTTATTATTTTTTATTTATTTTAAAAAAGAAGACATTAACAAAACCATAGGACAAGAGGGGTACAACTCCACACAATTCCCACAACCAGATCTCCATATCCCTTCCCCTCCCCTGATAGCTTTCCTATTATTTATCCCTCTGGAAGCATGGACCCAAGATCATTGTGGGGTGCAGAAGGTGGAAGCTCTGTTAGAGTGTTTTATTTCCAAAGAAAGTAAAGTATAACATAGCAGGTAATTGTGGTCAAATGTCCAAGAACATTCATTGTTATGTGTCTGTAGGAAAGATTTTAATTTCGGTAGACACTGTTCACAGTGAACAAAAGATCTCACAGCACTTGTGTATAAAAAAGACTTTCAATGAGACAAATGGACATCAGTGGCTGACAGGTCTTCCAGGTGATCTATATAAAAGCAAAGAATAAAGCCTTTTAATTCTTCTTTAAAAAATATTTATTTGTTTCCTTTTGTTGCCCTTGTTGTTTTATTGTCATAGTTATTATTGTTGTCGTCGTTGCTGGATAGGACAGAGAGAAACGGAGAGAGGAGGGGAAGACAGAGAGGGGGAGAGAAAGACAGACACCTGCAGACCTGCTTCATGGCTTGTGAAGCAACGCCCTTGCAGGTGAGGAGCCTAGGCCTCCAACGGGGATCCTTAACGCTGGTCCTTGCGCTTTGCGCCAATTGCGTTTAACCCGCTGAGTTACCGCCCGGCTCCCAAAGCCTTTTAATTCTAAAGCACGGATTTTTTTTTTTCCTCCAAGGTCATCACTGAGACTCAGTGCCTGCACTATGAATCCACTGCTCCTGGAGGCTATTTTTTCCCCTTCTGTTGCCCTTGTTGTATTATTATTATTGTCATTGCTGTTGCTGTTGTTGGATATGACACAGAGAAACGGAGAGGAGGGGAAGACAGAGAGGGGGAGAGAAAGATAGACACCTGCAGACCCGCTGCGCTACCGCCCCGCCCCCTAAGGCACTGATTTTTAAAGCACTTCAGTAGTATGTTGTGCTCGACTCCATCCAATATATAAAATACATGAGTAGTATTTCATTGATGTCTTTTATTTCATAAGAATATATATTCTTATGAAGTACAGATATAGGATTTTGAACACAATAAATACATAGAAATGAATACACATTTATTAAAGCATGAGAAAAATATGCAAAGAACTATTGTCTATAGAAATAAACCAGAGAGAGTTAATACAATAGAAAAATTCTCAGAGATGATACTCAACTGGCCAATAAGCATATGAAAATATTCTTAACATCCTTAGTCAGCACAGGAAGACATTATAACAGGGGATGCCAATAACATGTGCTTTGCTCGCTAAATTAAAAGAAAGAAAACCTCTCTTCTACTTTTGGTTTAGATGATACATTTTGTGGTTGCCCTACTTACTAGGGAAATACAAATTAGAATCACACTGGGATACCACTACCCCTCAGAATCAAAAAGACTGGCATTGCCAAAGACTGGCAAAGATGCGGCCCAGTACTAAGGCTTATTCTCCAAACAATAGGAAGGAACCCCAAGCTAACTGACGGGACTTCGATACTGGTGCCTATTTGGGGGGATGGAAAGCGGATAATGTTCATGCCAAGCTAGTGGTAAGCTTGTCTTGGGACTTTCTGAGCTTTTCCCAAGAGGGATGGGTATGAGTCTGAGTGTCATTCTGAGCCATGAGAACTTTTTCCAGGAAGACTGTGCTTAGGGCTGATTTTGACTTAGCTATATGAATTATAATATCATAACATATTATAATAAGCAATTTTGTTATGATTAAAGATGAGTTCAGAATCAAATAAAATTTTGTTTAAACTTTGTGTGTCCACTTCCTGTACTTGGAGAATTTGGAGACCCAAGAGGTAGTGCAGTGAGTAGGGTGTTAGACTTGGGAGCATGGTGTCCCCAGTTCAAGTCCTGGCATCCCATGTTTCAGAATGATGATTTGGATGTCTTTCTTTCTTTCTTCATATTTTATGTTAATAAATAAATAAGTAAGTTTTAAAAAGAAATAATTTGAGCTGTTGAGACAGTGTAAGAGCAATGCAAAAAGACTTTCATGCCTGAGGCACCAATAGTCCCTGGTTCAATCCCCAGCACTGGTAAAAATAAGCTATGTTCTGGTGAAAAAAAGAGAGAAAGAAAGAAAGAAAGGGAACGAGGGAAGGAGGGAGAATGGAAGGAAGGAAGGGAGGAAAGGAAGGAAGCAGGAAGGAAAGAACGAATGAAGGAAAGAAGGAAGGAAGGAAAGAAGGAAGGAAAGAAGGAAGGATGAAAGAAGGAAGGATGAAAGAAGGAAGGATGAAAGAAGGAAGGATGAAAGAAGGAAGGAAGGAAGAAAGAAATAAGAAAAAAGAAAGAAAGAAAGAAAGAAAGAAAGAAAGAAAGAAAGAAAGAAAGAAAGAGAGGCCCGGTAGTGGTACACTTGGTTGAGTGCACATGTTGCAATGTGTAAGGACCTGAGTTCGAGCTCCTGGTCCCCACCTGAAAGGGGAAAGCTCTGAGAGTGCTGAAGCATTGTGGCAAGTATCTCTCTCTCTCCCTTCTCTATCACCCCCTTCCCTCTTGGTTTCTGGCTGTCTCTATCCAATAAATAAATAAAGATAATTAAAAATGTAAAAAGAAAGAGAACCCAGTTAAATTACTTCCTTGAGGAACTAAATTTTCTTGAGGCCTGCTTTAACCTTAACTTCTCATTTCATTGATCTCTTCACAGAAACTTGATTCTCCAGGAAAGGGAGGGGATAAAAACTGAAACTCTCTTGCTCGTTGACCTAATACTGAGACTGTCTTCCAAAACCCAGGAGCACCAACCAGCCTCCTTGGTTTCTGAAACACACCCTTATGCAGTCAACTTTATTATTATTATTTTAAGTTTTAGCTATTTATTAGTGAGAGAAGGAGGAGGGGAGAGAACCATATGATGCCAGGGATTGAACTCAGAACCTCATGTTTGATAGTCTGTTGCTTTATCTTCTGCACCACATCCCATGCCTCTGTAGTCTATTTGCAATCCACTAAAAAGAGTCGATTCAATCAAATGAACTTCAGGACTTTCTGGTGTTTCCCCCAGACCAAATCTTTCTATTTGAAATTTGAATTGTAAGAACCAAGGCAGAAATATCACTGGGGATTCCTAACTACGTTGCACTGCCTCCATTTTTTGGGGGCCAACTTAGCTAATGAACAGTGACTTCAATTTGCACAGAGGAGGGGGAAATGGATTCTTGTCTGACTTCCTCTAGATTTTCATCAAGACAGTGAACATGGAATTGGTGTCTTCAGCCATGTTTGACTTTTCGCTTCCTTGGCTTTGATGCTTGTGGAATTATGAGCCATTCAAGTGCTCACCTGTGACCTCCATGCCGTGGGTATCCGATGCCAGACCCCAAGATGCTCTCTGTGTCAGACAAGGCTTTCGTTTAAACTTTCTCCAGTAACTCCCACCTGCCAAGACTGATTCTGCCTGTGGAAGAACACATTTGTAAAGACAAAAGCTGTGCTGTGGCCTGGGACTGGAGCAGTGAGTTTTTCCCTCCCCCAGGTGAAAGAGAGAGAGAAGGGTGTTCACAGTAACAGATTCAGTAACCTGGCATCATTCATTCCCAGACTGGCCAACTTGCTGGCTCCAGAAGTCCCCTCCCCCTTTCACTGTTTCTCCAGGTTTTTTTTTTTTTTTCTCTCGGTTTTAACACACATCACATTCTTTTAAATTTCCCTTGGGGCAGGCGGTAGCCCCCACTCCCTGTCTTTCTTCTTGCACCCTCAGTTGCAATGACTTGGTAGTAAATTGCAGCCGTTAAATGTCAAATGGATGGAGAGGTGATCAAATGAAGCTCTGAACACACAATGCAGCCTGAGGGTGCATTCCTAATGACAAGGGCATAAAATGGGTTTTCTTTTTAAAGGAGCCATTTTGCACCCCGCCTTCAATACAAATAATTTGTGTGAGTGGCCAGAACTACTAACAAAGACAGGAGACTGGACATGGAAGAGATGTTTTCAGGGGCAATGGAATCTTGAGATTCAACATCAAAGAAAAGGAAGCATTTTATTCCCCTCCCCCCTGCAATAAAATTAATTCGTGTGGGCGACCAGAACTACGAACAAAGACAGGAGACTGGGCATGGAAGGGATGGTCTAAAGGGCAATGGCACCTTAGAATTTCAACATTGTGGACTTGCCTAAAGTCGCTTTTTAAAAAACATTTATTTATTTTCCCTTTTTGTTGTTATTCTTGTTTTTTTATTGTTGTAGTTATTATTGTTGTTGATGTCGTCATTGTTTGTTAGGACAGAGAGAAATGGAGAGAGGAGGGGAAGACAGAGAGGGCAAGACAGAGAGGGGGAGAGAAAAATAGACACCTGCAGACCTGCTTCACTGCCTGTGAAGTGACTCTCCTGCAGGTGGGGAGCCAGGGACTCCAACTGGGATCCGTATTCTGCTGGTCCTTGTGTTTTGCACCACCTGTGCTTAACCTGCTGCGCTACCACCCGACTCCCTGGATTTTTTATTTTGAGGTTTTGTTTATCCATTTATTGACAGGGCAAAGAGAAATTCAGAGGGGAATGCAACACTCCTTCACCAATCATGAAGCTTGGGGACTTGAATCTGGATCCTTGTGTAGGATCCTTGTGTTAGGGCTCCACCAGGTGTGCCACAGCCTGCTCTCTCCCCTCCCCTCTTAAAGTTAAGATTAGTTTCTCAGCTCTCGACTTCCTGGTCTCCTAACCTTGAGGGCAGGGCTACCAGAAAGAACATCTGCCTGCGTAGAAAAAAAAAAAAAAAAGCACAGGACAAACTGCTGAGTGGTCTGTCTGCAAAAGGCAGAGGCCATTCACCAAACAGAAAGAGGGGCAGTGTGACACAATGAGCCGGCAGCCGCACTTCTCAAAGCCGATTAAGTTAGACAAGCTGCAGCTGACTTCCAGCTGTCTGCTCAGGAGGGGAAATGCTTAGACCCAGGAAAACATGGCCTGCGCGGAGCCAGAGGGTGAGAGCCCACACATCCCACTATTGCCTTCACATGGAAGGGAGGAACAAGCCCATTCACGTTCAGCTTAGTTCACTTGCATCTTAGAGAACAGCAGAAGGGACAGGAAGAAACGGCAACTTGGCAACTGGAACTGATACACCTGAGAGGTCACAAACTGATGGGAGGTGTCCACAAGCCCTTGTGTCTCCTCCTGTTTTCTTTGGAGGAACTGCCCTTGTCTGGCTGCATTTCTGGGCACACATTATTGGTTGTGTCTCTGTGAGTATCCTCACAGAGGAGTGAAACTGTGATGTGTTTTCTCTCTTTTGGTCTTTCTTTTATAATTATTTATTTAGGTAGGACAGGAATAAATTGAGAAAGAAAGGGGAGATAGAGAAGAGGAGAGACAGAGAGAAACCTGAACTGCTCCACTGCCTGTGAAGCTTCCTCCCTGCAGGTGGGGAACAGGGGCTTGAACCTGGGTCCTTGCACACTGCTCAGCCCCCAAAGGCAATATTGTTTTTTTCAAGTTTTCACTCCCTGTATCCTGTAATTGTTGAAACTATCGGTTGTAAAACAACCATTTCATTCAAGACTGGAAATAGCCCTGGAAATCACCCAGCCCGTCAATTAGGAAAACTTGCATACTCCTGTAAAAATAAACAGGTACTATGGTCTAAAAAGCTCTTGCAAGAATAGCTTAGGCCTTACAGGGCTTGTCCACAAATCACAGAAAATCACATGCAAATGGCTAACACTGAAAAGCGGCTTTGGTTTGCCCTCAATTACCTTAAGCAATCTAGGACCCAGCTGAACCATCCTGACAGCATAATTGAGGCAGTTCTCTTGACTGTGTGGGTCTGGCACCTGGTAGGAAACATGTCTTAGATATGTGATTTTAATGCGAAAAACAGAGACAGAAAAATATGCAAATAGAGAAACAAGAGCACTGCTATGGTGATTCTGGGTTTTGAACCTGGGACTCAGGAGTCTTTACATAACCATTATGCATCTCCCCTGCCTGGTTTTATTTTACTTCCTCTAACTGAATGGCATATGTGGAGGCTGAGTCTGGCCAAGCAGGATCCGGGCTGTGGAGGATGCCAGCATTCCCCCACAGACAGACCTGCTGAGGTCATGAGCCAGCAGCAGCATGCTCTGGGCTGCTCTTGCTGTCTGGAAGCTGCCGAAAAGACACAGATCCGCACAGGTGTCCTGTTTAGATCTGTGTGATTGCAAAACTCGCACCCGGATGAAAGGTGATGAGCTCTCCAGGAGTGGCCAGCTAACATTTGTAAATTTGTTGCTGACAGTCCACCAGCCCAAATGGTGAACAAGAACTTGGGCCCAAACCCCCAGGCTGAGGCTCCAGGCTATGACCAGAAATGAAGTTGAGAGAGAGAGAGTCACTGCTGCCTGTGGGGCTTGGGAGAGGGCAGCACTGGCCTCAGAGCTGTCATGTGCTCCTCATCTTAGCCCTCTCTCCTTCCCTTAACTCTCGGTCACTTGTGGAGGTGGGGCCTTAGCTTCCTCAAGTGTCAAGTGGAGGAAATGATCTGGGTCTCCTCAACATAGTGGAGTTTGCAGGAGATGAGGGGTGAGAGGGTGCCCATCACAGCTGTGTCACTGGTGACTGTGTGGCACAGACCATCTCTTCCCAAAGCACCGTCTAGATGGCGAGATTCAGTCTTCAAGCAGCAGGAAAGCAATCGTGTCTGACTGAGGGACTGCTAGATCCTGCTTGGAAACAGAAGGGCTCTAGTTATTATTGTTTTGTTGTTGTTACTATTTTGATTTCAAGACTTTGCATCTATGTTATTTCAGTGCTCCCAGTGGATTCTCTTTCTTTTTTATCCCTTTCAATTTTAAATAGAGACAGAGAAAGAGAGGAGATGAGAGAGAAAGGAAGAGAGGTGAGACACCACAGCGTGGCCTCACCATTTATAAAGCTTTCCCCATTGCCATACATGGTTCTCCCCTATGATGCTGGGGGCTTGAACCCACAGACGTGAGCATGGTAAAGGTGGGTGCATACTAGGAGAACTATCTCTTGGCCTTGATTTGGTAAGACTGTAAGTCACAGTTTCTTTCCATTTTGGGGATGTCTGTATTGAGAGAAATTTGATGTCTTAAGCCTTGGGAAACAGGATTTGAACATATCTTTTCATATGCTGCTTGCATGATTCCACTACTGACAGAAAAAAAATTTTTTTTCCAGATAGAGAGGAAAAAGCAGAGAGGGAGAGATAGAGAGGAGAGACACCACAGCACTGCTCCACTGCTTGTTAAGCTTTTCCTTTGCATAGTGCTCTGATGTGGTGGCCAAGGCCTCGAACCTGTCTTTGCATATAGTAGCATATGCACTCTACCGGGAGTCATCTTTCAGCCCCAGGCATTTTTATTGTCAGGACTGAGGAGTATGAATGCAAAACCACTGCTGCCTCTTGTCCATGCTTAGATGAGGGAGTTAGACTGACTCTGGCTGATTCACACCATCCTCACTCATGACCAGAGGAGAGGGAGGTGGAAATTTCTAGCCCACAGGAAGTGAGAGGCTGCTTCTGTGTGGGGGCGTGTCCCTGAGCTGCCCAACAGAAATGCCTGGCGCAGAGGGGGGAGGGGACATGGGAAAAAGAAAAAAAGAAAAGAAATTTCAAGCTCATGTGGACCTTCATCTGCTCCTTCCATTCTCTTCATAGAAGTCCCCCGAGGAGTCATAAGACAAGAAATGAGAATTTTAGAGAGTCCTTTGAGAACAAGGAGAGAAAAAAACATGGGTGAAGCAGCTCTGTTCTGAAGCAACTTCGTTGGTCAGGAGCCAGAGGGCCAGACGCCCAGTGCTGTGAGTACACAGGATAGAAGGCAGACAGCTGCACTCCAGAACCTCCTGTTTCTTTTTTTTCTTAGCTCAGACCTGGAGGGGTTTTATTCTATAAGCTGTGCTCTCAGAAACACAGCCTCATGACCCTCTGGGCTCGGCACTGTGGACTGCGTGCGCTAGGGTGAGGAAGTCTGAACCCCATGCTAACATGCTTTGAGGCGAAGTTCCACCAGAAAGACGTATCATTTGCCATAGGCATCATATGAGCATGCGTTTGATTATAACCGGGACACATTTTCTGCTCTCACTTATGAATAATAGTTTACCTTGGAAAAGAATTAGGATGAACCTGACTCTTTGATCAGCTCCAAATTTCTTTAGGGGAAAAAGATAGCAAACACACACACACACACACACACACACACACACACACACACACACACACACACACACACACACACGGGGGGGGGGGGCTTGAAGCATTGCTTCACCACTTGTGAAGCTTCCTCTCAGCAGGTGGGGGCTGGGGACTTGAACCAAGGTCCTTGAGCATGGCAGTGTGTACACTCTATCCAGTGTGCTACCACCTGGCCCTGACACTTTAGTTCTTCAACAGAAATATAAATATACATCCCCCAACAGTTTCCTCAATGAGGTGGCACAAACTATACTTTCCTGACCTCCAAATGAACGGGAAGCCCATTTAACATTTCACAGTGACTTGTCTGTGAGCAAAACACACTAGAGCAAGGGGTTTGTTGGTATGTCCTAATTTCAGACTCAAATTGTCGTTCATTTTGAACGCTGAGTTGTAATGAAAGATTGGGTTGTGCAGGCTTGCCTATTGTTTGTCTATGGGAGCTTAATTATTGCTTCCCAGGTCAATCATCACCATTTTAAGTGAAAAGAAATGGCCTTCACCTCTGGGATAATTCCCACAGAGCTGATTATAAGGAGCTGGATAATGAGGTCAGATGTACAGAGAGAGTAGGCAGAGGACTCTGGGTTGGGGGAGGGCTGTGTGTGTGTGGGGGAGCAGCTGGACAAGATCCAGCTACTCAGGAAAAGATGGCAGGACAAAATACTTTTTTGACCAATGCTTCCAGGCTGATGGGCTGGCTGGTCTGGAACTACTTAGGAGCAGATGAGAGACCACTACACACAACAGAATCCTGGGTGTCCCTGTCATTGCCTCAGACATTTTGAAATCTCTGTCATTAAGGAATTTCTTTGAGGGGAAGGCACAATGGACATTGCAGCTGTATAGTGCCTTGTTGTGCAGACTTGCTTGGGTAGCTATAGAACGCTTAGCCTCTCTGACTTTCCCCTTCTGTTACTTTGGCAGGAATCCCACAGAGGACAGGACACAAAAAATTATAGGATGTGACTGAATTGCCTGTTCAGAAATTAGGCATTAACTAGACAATTAGATAATTAGGAATCCACTAGATATTGATGTTTATTTTTATCACAGAAACATATGTATTTTTCCTCTTAAAACAGCTGACTGTAAACATATCTACAGAATTTTTTCTCCATACCTTGTAAGTTTTGTGTATTTGGTGCATGTTGTTTAAAACAATAGTTACTTAGTTCTTTACCTTTTATTTTCAGGCTATCCAGAATTTCATGAAATTGAAAATTTGTAAGGCTGAAGAGACAGCTCATTGTCTACACTGGGTACCGCATTGCCACTGGCATGGTTCAGCTTTGATCCCTGGTAGCATATGAGAGGTCGTATGACATTCGAAGAAACTCTGGAGCTGTGGTCTCTCCCTCTCTCCCTCCTGCCTCCTCTCCCTCTGCCTCTCTCTCACCTTCACCTTAGTTTTTGCTTTCTCTCTCTTTATCTGAATGAGAAAAGTGATACTGAGTGCTGAAATTACACATATGAGAGGCCCTTACTACCTTTTTAAAAAAGGATTCTTTTTATCTTTTTTAAACATTTAAAAAAATTTTATTTATAAAAAGGAAACATGGACAAAAACCATAACATAAGAGGGGTACAACCCCACACAATTCCCATCACCAGAACTGTGTATCCCATCTCCTCCCCTGATAGCTTTCCTATTCTCTATCCCTCTGGGAGTATGGACCCAGGGTCATTATGGGATGCAGAAGGTGGAAGATCTGGCTTCTGGAATGGTTCCCTGCTGAATGTAGGCATTGACAGGTCAATCCATACTCCCAGCATGCCTCTCTCTTTCCTTAGTGGGGCAGGGCTCTGGGAAATCGGAGCTCCAGGACACATTGGGGAGGTTGTCTGTCCAGGGAAGTCTGGCTGGCATCATGTTAGCATCTGGAACCTGGTGGCTGAGAAAAGAGTTAACATATAGAGCCAAAAAATTGTTGACTAGTCATGAACTAATAACCACACCAGGACACTAATAACCACACCACTCTAAAAAGACAAAAAAAAGGTTTCTAATGAAATAGTTTCTACTTAGACTTAGATACCCTTCTCACCTACTTCCTATTATACTTCCCTCAGTCACTCCAAAGCTAACCTTATCAAAGTAAGGACTACAAAAGCTGAATTAGGGTGAGACTGGCATACTTTAACGATGACTCTTTAGTCACTATCAGGCCACCCCATCAGCTGGGGCTCTAGTCAGGGAGTCCTGAGATTCCCAAACAGACAAGATGGGCCTAGACCTCAAATAAATCCCACTCTCCATTGTTACCAGTCATCTCTATCAGAAACAACACAATAGACCCCTTTGTGGGCCCCTATAGAACCTTGCCCTCTACTTGGATCAACCACAGTAGAGAATGTTCCATCCTCCAAAAGGAGGCTGGACAACATACTCTATGCTCCACCTGAGGAAATGGGTCCTGAAATTGGGGCAGCTTGGAATGTTCCTACTCATGACCACAGAATGTGAGCTCAGATCTACAGGGATGCAGAGGTCACATAGGCTCCTAAGCTGAATATGGGCCCCAGACCACATCAAATTGATGGGGTTTACAGTCAATAATATTTATACCCCTTTCCCATATATAGGAGCTACTCTCTTCCCTGATCCAGCTTTCTGGTCCTTTATCATCTCCCCAGACAATAACTTGGTTCCACTGGCATATCAAATTTCAGCCTCAGGGAAAAAAAAAAAACCTAGTATAGCCACAGGCTCTTTGGAATATAAGTAAAATAGGCCTACTAACTATCTACAAAACGGAGACCCCCAACTCTTCACCTGCACTATTCCAGCCTTTAGGTTCATGATTAGTCAAAGTTTTCTTTTGGCTTTATATGTTATCTCTTTGTTCAGCCACCAGGTTCCAGATGCTAACATGATGCTAACTGGATTTCCCTGGGTAGACTACCCCACCAATGTGTCCTGGAGCTCTGATTCCCCAGAGCCCAAAGAGAGAGGCAGGCTGGGAATATGGATTGACCTGTCAACACACATGTTCAGCGGGGAAGCAATTACAGAAGCCAGACCTTCCACTTTCTGCACCCCATAATGACCCTGGGTCCATACTCCCAGAGGGATAAAGAATAGGAAAGCTATCAGGGGAGGGAGTGGGATATGGAGTTCTGATGGTGGGAACTGTGTGGAGTTGTACCCCCTCCTATTCTACGTTTTTTTATCAGTGTTTCCTTTTTATTTATTTATTTATTTATTCTCTTTTGTTGCCCTTGTTTTTTGTTGTAGTTATTATTGATGTTGTCATTGTTAGATAGGACAGAGAAAAATCAAGAGAGGAGGGGAAGACAGAGAGGGGGAGAGAAATACGGACACCTACAGACCTGCTTTACTACTTGTAAAGCGACTCTCCTGCAGGTGGGGAGCCGGGCCTGGAACTGGGATGCTTTTGCTGGTCCTTGCGCTTGGCGCCACCTGCGCCACCTGACTCCCAGTGTTTCCTTTTTATAAATAAAAATTTATAAGAAAAAAAACTCTTTAAATTAAACTTATTTCAGCTTGAAAAGTGGAATGCTACCCATGAAGTGGGCATAGGAGACGTGAACTGTTTTTTTTTTTTTTTATTTTCCTTTTTGTTGCCCTCGTTTTTTTATTGTTGTTGCAGTTATTATTGTTGTAGTTATCGATGTCGTCGTCGTTGGACAGGACAGAGAGAAATGGAGAGAGGAGGGGAAGACAGAGAGGGGGAGAGAAAGACAGACACCTGCAGACCTGCTTCACCGCCTGTGAAGCGACTCCCCTGCAGGTGGGGAGCCGGGGCTCTAACTGGGATCCTTCTGCTGGTCCTTGTGCTTTGCGCCACTTTCGCTTAACCTGCTGTGCTACCGCCCGACTTCCGAAGAAGTGAACTGTTTTAGGAGAATTTGAAAGAAAAAGAAATGTTATGAAATACAACCTGTGATAATCTTACCTGGAAATGTCTGCAGGTCCCTGGCATTGGGGTAGGGGGTGGAAATGATAAGCCATGGGGGATGCTTGGGACATTTCTTGTTTTTGAAAACCTTCGTTGGCCTGAGTGTCCTTGCTCTGCAGCTCTAGCTTTATCTCAGCTGTCTAGTGGGCTGTGTTCTTACCTTACACAGGTCACCCTTTGTGCTGAGAGCAGAGAGGATGTGCCCTGCTTAGCTCATGACAGTACGTTTGGGGATCAGAGAACTAGCCTGTCACCATAACCCCTGTGCTGTAAATAACCTGACTTTGATGTTGGCTGCTGACTGGGTATGAAAATAAAAAGCGCTAGTTGTAATAGGATGTTCTATTTTCCAATGCATTTCACAGTTTATGCCAAGTGACAAATGCTTAATTCTCACCATGTGAACTTCCAGATTGCTCCATTGAGTGGTCGGTGCCATTGGTTCCTTTACAGAATTATTGTCTGGCAGCCCAGATGTACTTTGGAATGTCTTTGCTTTTAAAACATGAGTTAATGACATCATTGTTATTATTCTTTAATATTTTATTTAATGGAGACAAAGAGAATTTGAGAGGGGATGGGGAAGGCAGAAGGGGAGAAAGAGAGAGTCACTTGCAGACCAGCTTCACCACTCATGAAGCTTTCCCCCTGCACCTGAGGGTGGGAGGGTGGATTGAACTTGCGTCCTTGCACATAGTAACATGTGGGCTCAACTGGGTGCACTTCACCCTGGTTTCTTGCATAATGCTCCTTTCACTGGAGAGCTGAGCCTTACACACCATTATTGTACACTCGATTTCTGAGTCCTTATTCACTTACCTATGTAACTAGTTGGTGTGGAACTCCTGAATAGGACTCTGTGAAAACAAAGATGGGTCCGAGAAGTAGCTTGATTGGATGGTGCTCTGCTATGCTGTGAACAACCCAGGTGTGAGCCTGGTGCTCACTCACCACACTGAAGGAAACTTTAGTGCTGTTGTCTCTGTCTCTCTGTCTCTCTCTCTAAGAAAAAAGAGGAGAAGAAAAAGAAGGAGAAAAAGAGTGACAGAGGGGGAGACTCCACAGCACATCTCCACCTTCATGTAGCTCTCCCTAGTGTCATCCATGGGTTCCCATGTGGTGGAGGAACTCAGATCCAGGACTTCACACATATTAAGGGGCATACTCTGTTGGGTGAGCTTATTTTTATGAAGTGGACCCAGCAAGGTCAAAAGCTTAATGATGAGATCAAGCAAGCACTTCCTAGTCTTAACTGTGTCAGCAAATCCAGGATACCGAACTTGATTATTTTGAAACTGAACCATTTGTGAGATTATTTATTTATTTGTTTGTTTGTTTGTTTGTATATTTTAGATAGAGGCAGAGGGGCATCAAAGCTTCCAATTATATACCTACCTTGACTTGGGTTTCAGCTTTAACTTGGGACCCACACATGACAAAGCAGGACATGATCTAAGGAAGCTGTATTTTAAGATATCTCTTCTAATTGTGTGTGAGAAAATGAACTTGAATTATTTTGTAGCTTTGAAAGTTACTGGGCAGATCAACAAAATCATGTGACGTGTTCATTACTCCAAAACATAACGTGCTTTTCATAAATTGATCCATGCAAAGACAGAAGTTCTAGACCCTGCGTCTTGGCTCTGCCTTTCACAAGGTGGTGAAAGTGGCCAAATTTAACACGTTGATCTCAGGGGAAATGTTTCAGAATGTTCATGATGGACAGCTGGTACCACTCAGGGACCTAAGACTCGAGAACTGTCACCACCTGCAAAATATCAGCCTGGGCCCTTTTATGTTAGAACCATATAACTGTTTTCATCTGCTCTTTTCTCCATATATCTTTTAAATGATGGAGTTTTTGAAATGAATTCTTTTTTAAATTGGATAAAGAGAAACTAAGCGGGTATGGGGAGATCGAAAGGGAGAGAGACAGAGAGACACTTGCAGCTCTACTTCATCACTCATGAAGTTTTCCTCCTGCAGGTGGGGATCAAGGGCTTGAACCCGGGTCTTTGTGCACTGTCATGCATGCGCTTAACCAGGTGCGCTACCAACTGGCCTCTGTTGAAACTAATTTTTAATAAGCATGTCACTCAACAGACAAGAACCTGCCGCCTGTACTCAGGCTGTGATTCTGTTATAAATGAGGACATTGATGTAAGTCCTATTCAAGACTGCAGGAGATACATCTTTTTCGTTTAAACATTTTAACGTGGCATCACAGATTCTCTGTCCTAGCTCTCACCACTTTCTGCGTGACTCTGGCGATACACCCACAGCAGGAAAATGCAGCTAAATCAACACTCAAGAGGTGCCATGGGAGGCTTTTTAGAAGAATGGAAGCTTCATTTTGATATACAAGATTCTCCTATATATGATCGAGTGGAGATGAAAATTCCCTCCACAAGGCCAAAGTAGGTACTCAGTAAACATCGGTTTCCCTGAAAATATTACATTACAGAAAATAAAAAGCTTCAGCTCTGGTTTGGTTAAATAGGGATCCTATTACATCGTGGTTATTTAGGTACAGCAAAATAGACAGTGGCGCAAAGATCAGCTAGTCATGATGGCCAGAGAGCCATGAGTCTTTTAAGCTAAGTCTGCGGGATCTTGGCTACATGTGTTCAGGTTCTCAGATGAGTGTCTTGGAAGGTCCAGGGAAGAGAGCACACAGAAACTGGGCATAGGTATCACAGAACAGAGCAAAGCCTGGCAGGAGAACATTGAGTCAGAGAAGATCCAAAGAGGACCCGAGCTGCTCCAGGCCTTTGCTTATACAGTCACGTGTACCCACAATTCCTTGTGCGTTTGAGTAAGTCCCTGGTATGCTAGTCAGGCTGAAATATACTAATTATGTCCATGTCCCAACATTGAACAATATGTTATTTCTGAATAAAAACCAAGCAAAGCCAATTTACTTATTTATTTATTTTATGTTTTCTTGCCACCATGGTTATCACTGGGTGGCTCTCTGCCTGCATAATGAATCCACTTATCCTGGTGGCCTTTATTTTCTTTGTCTTCATCCTCTTCTCCTTCTCCCCCACTACTTCTTTTCTGATTTTTTTTTTGATAAAGAAAAAGATATATTGAAAGGGGAGATAGAGATAGAAAGGGAAGACACACACACACACACACACACACACACACACACCTGCAGCACTACTTCACAACTTGTGATGGAGTTTGGGGCCTTGAACCCTTGTCCTCACACATGGTAATGTGTGTGCTCTTCTGGGTGTGTCACTGGCCCACCCCAGTTCCATCGCTGCCAGTTCTTAGCAACATCGCCCCGCCAGATATTCGTCGGGATGCGGCATCATCTAAGTTCCTTTCCCACGTCTACATTCGACCGGACCTGCCAATATACGCGGATATCTTCGCCCACCCTGCCCAACGCTTGACGTCTCGTCACCCAATCTGGTCCCCTACGCCTACACTGAACTTCTCTGTTCCAGTCTCTTGGAAACAGAGTTGGCAGTCAGCTGAGGTAAAGAACAAACACCTCATCGCAGACCCCTGCAGGCGTCAACCCGGCTTTGACCTAGCACGTTATGATTGGGCCCTCCTCAATCGCTATCGAACAGGCCATGGCCGGTGCGCTGCTATGTTCCATCACTGGGGAGCCAGAGACGACCTGAACTGCCCCTGCGGCTACAGACAGACTATGACCCACATAGTCAACGACTGCCACCTCTCCGGATTCAAAGGAGGTCTCGAAACTTTACATCAGGCTCAACCTGACGCTGTTGACTGGCTACAGAAGAAGGGCAAACGCTAGAAGAAGAACTGGCCCAAGCTTTTTCATTTTTAAGAAATATCTTTGATTCCAAATAGGATATATACATACTCCTCCCCCCCATTTTGAGTATATTTCTGTTGATTAAAAGAGTGCATGTATTGTTTTTGTACCAAGTATTTTTATGCAACCAATTACCTGATTTTATGGTTCTCTTTTATGTTCCTGTATGTTCTGAATCTACTTATATGCAACTCTCAAATAAAAAAGGAATTTATGTAAAATTATCCCCATTTGAAAGATTGGAAGGATTTTGATAAACATGAATGAAAATAAAGTGCATATGGGGTCAAGGGGATAACTTGGAAAGGGGTTGATGAGAAGAAGAGGGAAATTCGTGGCAACCTTTGTAGATTAGGTTGGTTGAAAGGGAAAATATTTAGGGGGCAGTGCTGATGAAACCACAAAGATCAAAAAAACTTGAAGAGGAAAGTTGTTTGAAAGACATACAAGAATTTGAACTTCATTTTTTTTGTGGTTGTCATTATTATTATTGTTATTGTTGGAGAGGACAAAGAGAAATCAAGAGAGAAGGGGAAGACAGAGAGAAAGAAAAAAAAGACACTTGCAGACCTGCTTCACTGCTTGTGAAGCGACCCCCTGCAGGTGGGAGCTGGGGGCTCGAACCAGGATCCTTGTGCCAGTCTTGTGCCTTGTGCCATGTGCACTTAATCCGGTGTACCACCTCTCAGCCCCCTGATTTGGGCTTCATCTTATCCACTGGTGTGGCCATGCAAGCATTTTTTTAATTAGTTAGTTGTTCATTAGTGATTTAATATTAATTTACAAAATCATAAAATAACAGAATATAATTTCACACCTTTCCCATCACCAGTGTTTCCTGTGTCCCCATTCCCTCCATTGATACAGTTATATTAGCTCTCTCAAGATCACAGATATGGCTTGACTGTTATTTTTATAAATATATATGTGTGTCCATTTTTTCTATGATCCTGCCTTCTCTTTTCTAAGTCATACTTACTACTTCTGATTATCTTCTTCCATCCCCCGAAACCCCAGCCCCTTCTCTCTTTGGGTCCTGATAATATTAGAGGTCAGAGTCCTCTGTTCATCTTTTAACTTTTACCCCTTTGGGAGTATGGACCAAACTTTGGGGTACAGAAAGTAGAAAGTCTGGCTTCCGAGATTGCTTCTCCACTAGACTTGGGTGTTGGCAGGTTGATCCATACTCCCAGCCTGTTTCTATCTTTCTCTAGTGGGGTAGGACTCTGGAGAGGTGAGGTCCCAGGGCACATTGATGAGGTCATCTGCCCAGGAGATCAGGATGAAATTGTAGTAGTATCAGTATCTTGGTGACTGAAATGACTGAAATGTAGTGAGATACAAAGCAGGACAAAAATGTCTAAATAAACTGGGACCAGGAAGTAGGAATAATGCAGTTGAGAATAAGGCTTTTGGGGTGGTAGGAAGCTAGGAAGTTTATTTTTGGTATGTTCCTAGAAGACCATGACTGTTGTATGCTTTACATTGGGTTGTTCTAGCTCTCCCCCGCCAAGAAAATTGGATCAGTCCTGCTAATTTCGCGGGCCAGCTTGGCCCCGCCCCAAAGAACCGCGGGAGGGTTCCAGAGTTCTAGAGTTCCAGGGTTGGAGAGTTGCAGAGTTAGAGAGTGCTTGGCGCCGTCGCGGGGGAAAAAGGCAGCAGAGTTCTGTTTGGTGATTAGTTTGGGTTAGTTTATGAATCGTTGTTCCTGAATAAAGAAATACAGCTTCCCTGCCCAGCCGTATGTCTCTGGTCGTCTCTGTTACCCGCCCGTGAAGCTAGCCCGGCCAGCTGGAGCCTCCGAATTTTAACAACACGTGACTATGTTAATTTTTGCTGAAGCTTGATAGCTAACCTGTAGGTGGACTAAAAATGTTGTCTTGGAAGATGGTGTCAGAGTTGAGAATAGAGCTAGAAATCTGAATCAGGGCAAAGAGCAGCTCCCAAACTGAAGAAAACATATGAATACAATGAACTGTTTACCATGTCCATCTTACCTGGGGCCCATGTATATTCATATTTAGCATAGGAGCCTGTAAAACCCTCAAATCCCTGTCAGTTTATGTTTGCAATCCCTGGTCACAGATGGGAACATTTTAGGCTGCATTCTTCTCAGGACTAGTTTTCCTCAAGTGGCAGAGAAGGATGACCCAGACTCTCTTAGGAGAGTGGAGCAAGCCTTCCCATTGATAGTTCACAGTGAGGCTATGGTCCTGAAGATGCCTGCAGGAGGGCTTATGATGACATTCCTGATGGAAGTGACTAGTGATAATGGAGAGAGATAGAGATAGATAGATAGAGAGAGAGAGATTAGAGGACTAGGCCCATTGAATCTCTGGGGGAATCCAGGGATTTTCTGACTAGGGCCCCAGAAATGCAGTGACTAAGAAGGCCTTTTAGCAGGAGTGTGACCCTTAAAATGACTTTAGCAGAAAGAATGTCACATAGAATGTTACAGAAAACTAATGTGAGTCCACTGCCATTTAGAGTTTTCTTTTTTTTTATTATAATTTTTATTTATAAAAAGGAGACATGGACAAAGGATAAGAGCCATAAGATAAGAGGGGTAAAACTCCACACATTTCTCACCACCAGGACTCTGTATCCCATCTCCTCCCCTGATAACTTTCCTATTCTTTATTCCTCTGGGAGTATGGATCCAGGGTCATTGTGGGGTGAAAAAGGTAGAAGGTCTGGCTTCTGTAATTGCTTCCCCATTGAATATGGGCATTGATAGTTCAATCCATACTCCCAGCCTCTCTCTCTCTTTCCCTAGTGCGGCGGGGCTCTGGGGAAGCCAGGATACATTGGTGGGGTCCTCTGCCCAGGGATGTCTGGTTAGCATCATGTTAGCATCTGGAACCTGGTGGCTGAAAGAAAATCTAATATATAAAGCCAAACAAATCATTGGCAAGTCATGAACCTGAAGGCTGGATTAGTTCAGGTGAAGAGCTGGGGGGGAGGGGGTCTCCATTTTGCAGATAGTTAGTAGGCCTATTTTAGTTATATTTCAAAGGGCCCATGACTATACTAGTGTTTTGTTTTGTTTGAGCCTGACATCTGATATGCAGGTGGACCCAAGTTATTGTCTGGGGAGATGATGTCATGGCTGCATAAAAGACCAGAAACCTGGATCAGGGAAGAGAGTAGCTCCCGTATATGGGAAAGGTGTATAAATATTGTCAACTGTAAGCCCCATCGATTTGATTTGATCTGGGGCCCATATTCAGTTTAGGAGCCTATGTGACCTCTGCATCTCTGTAGATCTGAGCTCACATTCTGTGGTCATGAGTAGGAACATTCCAAGCTGCCTAAATATCAGGACCCATCTTCCTCAGGTGGAGCATAGAGTATGTTGTCCATCCTTTCTTTGGAGGATGGAACATTCTCTACTGTGGTTGATCCATGTTGAGGGCAAGGTCCTGTGTTGTTCCTGATAGAGATGACCAGTAACAATGGAGAGTGGGATTTATTTGAGGTCTAGGCTCATCTTGTCTGTTTGGGAATCTCAGGACTCCCTGAATAGGGCCCCAGCTGATGGGGTGGCCTGATGGTGACTAAAGAGTCATTGCTAAAGTATGCCAGTCTCACCCTAATTCAGCTTTTGTAGTCCTTACTTTGATAAGGTTAGCTTTGGAATGGCTGAGGGAGTGTAATAGGAAGTAGGTGAGGAGGGTATCTAAGTCTAAGTAGACACTATTTCATTAGGAACTTTATGGTGTCTTTTTAGGTCTTTGTACTTGCTTGCTGCATATACTGACTCACTGCAGACTATTGTGCACTTGTGAGTTCAAGTATGTATTTTGCCCTAAAATATGGAACATATGCCCTTTATCATGGGACCTGGTCTATATCTAGGTTTTGGGACTTTGTTAGGAAGTGAACCACCTGGAATGGAATTAGAGAATTCTATGAAAGGAAAGGTCTCACTCGAGTAATGAGGATGAAAGGTTGACATTTCATGCCTAATGTCTCTGGACACAGTCTGAAGTAAAGCTAGCTGAGGTGGTACTCACTGAGTTCATTAGGTTGAGATCAGCAGCTGCAATATCATTTGTTATGAATTTAGAGAAGAATGCAAGAAAGTGAGCCTCACCATAGAAGTTCCAGGACTGGAGGAAACACAGTCTCTATAGAGGAAGTGGGAGGTTCCTGCTGTCTTAGGGTTTAAGAAGGCAATAGATAGTTAGTTGCTATAATCAAATTATTTGGCAATTGAGTTAACTTTGAAAATCCCTTTGTTAGGATTTTCTATATCATACACAGCATCACTGTAATTTATGTCCTTTGACATTATTTGTATATAGCTAGGTCTTATAAAATAATACCACCATTTGCTTCTGTTCTCCCTGGCCTAAGATTTTTAGAGTTAGCATTTAAAAAACTCAGCCTATGGTCTGTGCACTAAAAAGTTTGAGACAATCAATCAATGTTTCCCCTTTCATATTGATTAAATGGTCATTTATTTGACTACAAGTTAATAGGAATGAACAAAATTTAAGAAAGAAGAACAGAAATGGAAGCTCAAAGCAGAAATTTGACTGAGTGTGGAGTAGGGCACCAAAGTAGTTGAGGGTGAGGGTGGATGTTCGGCTTCACTGGGGATTGGGTAGGGGGAGGATGGGATGGGACACAGTCTTTTGGTGGTGGGAATGGTGTTACTTATACTCCTATTAACTTATAGTTTTTTAATAGCCACATGCATTAATTTTCTATTTCTACTATAACCAATTACTTTCCACAGAGTGGCTTAAACCACGTGAATTTATTCTCTTACAATTCTGGAGGTCAGAAGTCTAAACTTTAGGTGTTGCCAAGACGGAGTCATCTGATGAAAATCCAATTCCTTGACAACTCCAGCTTTTGAAGGCCAACTACCTTTCTGGGGTCATGGCCACTCCTTTTCTCCATCTTCAGATTTGATAGTGATGATTTTCTTGTAGCTAAGGCTCCCTATGTTTCTCTCATCTGAAGGATTATGTTGGGGGCACCTGAGTAATCCAGACTTGTCTTCTCATCTCATGGTTTGAAGCACATCTCTAAAGTCTCCTTTGCCCTGAAATAGGACAGAGCCATGTGTTTACTATTAGGATATTGATTGTTTTTGGAAGGCCATTACTTACCCCCATTAAAAATATAAAGTGAATCAATCTACTTATTATTTTTTCCACTTTTATCATTTCATTGGTGGGTTTACATTTTATAATACAGTGTTGACACATGGGTATAATTTTCATCTTCCTATGATAGGTGTCTACAGAACAGTGCACCCCCTCAACTTAATATTTTAATCCAGTGTATGCAAAATTTATAATTTCAACAAGTGAACAATATACAGATTATTAAACTATTCCATGTATGTTTTTTCAGTGGAGTCACAGAAGGATGTATACTTAACCTGCTTCACTACAGACTTGACACACTGCAAGCACCCCTTATCGCTCTGTGATCCATCGCTACAATATTAACAAGAGTGGAGAGCATGGTTCTAGAAAGGGGTGATTGAGGAACGAATGCTATAGCAACCCAGGTGTGTTGTCTAAATGAGGAGAAATAAGGAACAGAGTGCTTGACCTCGAAACTAGTATTAGATAAATGGAGTGGTGGGTAGAATCTGATGGGGGTAGAATTAGGTCACAGAGGCAAGAACTGGAAGCTATAAGCATTGACATGCAGATTTATTTATGTATTATCTTATTATTGTTGTTTTTACCAGAGCACTGTTTAACTCTGGCTTATCATGATGCTAAGGATTACATTCGAGACTTCAGAATACTGTGCTATTTCTCCCTCTCCAGATTATTATTAATTTTTTGGGGGGTAAGGGGTAATGTATGCATTCTGTTCAGATGAGAGGAGAAAGTTTACCAGTAGGAAGTACAGAGTGTGGCTCTGGAAGTCAGTGGAGGGGTCAGGCTGAAGGTTTAGAGTTATGAGTGATGGTTGGCACCATGATGGGGGATGGAACCTTCTGAACACCTATGCTTAGAGCACAGGTGGAAGCAGAAGAGACCAAGAAGCAGATGGTGTGTGTGTGGGGGGTTGGGGGGATAGGGGGTGGAGCAAGGGCACTTCCAAGACTCCAGGAAAGAGAAACCAAAGCAGCAGGAGGATCAGGGGCATCCTACCTGCCAGCAGCATTTCTGAAGTAACTAAGCTTCTCAGGAGCCTAGAGTGCTCTCCTCCAGAGCTGATGTGCTTCTCAGCATCCCACTCAGACACAGTGCTTTTCACTTGCCACTAAGAGGGTGACAGGCAGACATTTGTTTACAAAGCAGCTTATCTTTCAAGAATAACATCACTGCCATATCCCCATGTGAGTTTGGCATTTAGCAACTATGTGACTGATTAGAAGGAGGGCATTTGAGACCTTTTCCTTCTCAACTCTTAACAGATCTCTATCCCCAGATGTAAAGCTAACAGAATAATTGCCAGCTCTTCCTTGAATGTACCCATACTCAATGGCTCTATCGCCTTATACTTCTTGAGAACAAATCATCATTTTTTCCCTACATCTTGGCTTCCTACATCTTATAAATGCAGCTCTGTCTAAGAGTTGAGGATGAGTCAGAGAATCAAAAACCAAAATATTCCAGCTCTACTTATTGTCAAGTGTTGAGCTATTTCCTAAACTTTTTGGGTCTCCATTTCGTTTCAGATTATTGGAAATAATCATATGTCTACCTCTTGGATGATACAAGGATTAAATAATTAGACACATACACCCCCACACACACTCACATGAACGCACATGTACACAGATTTCCTCTGAACTCTCTCCAAGAGTTTAGATCATTCTCTATTTTAACAATATTGAATGCATCCTTCTAGGGATTAGATATTTTATGTGTTTAGATGGAAATAGTCCATCTCCAACCCCTCTCCGCCCTAATCCAACCCTCCCATTGCTGGCTCCGCATGAAAATGCTTGGGGTTATTTGCTTGCATATTACCTGTAATATAGTGTTTAATCATAGACAAATCTAACAGTCAAACAAAGACTTCTTTGAGTAATTCCTGGCACAACTGACTATAGTCAGATTGGATTATTTTTTCAAATAGGAAAATGTGAAAAAGAAGATCAAACATGCCTGAATCAATATTTATATTATGTTGGGCAGCTATTTCTTCATTTTGTAACTTCATTAATGCTAAGATATAAAGACAGGGAAAGTAGAACCGAAATCGTTCTGCAAGACTCATATGACCAATAGATGTTTCCTTCTCTCATTTTTTGAAAATGGTTTCTCCAGTTATGTTATGAAGTTCTTTTAAGAAAGGAAGTCATCAGAAAGTTTGCAAACTTTATTCTGTGATTTGCACCCCAAACTAGCCTTATTGATAGAAATAGAAAATTGTGTTTTTCTCACTGCCACAGCTTTTTATGTGTTAAAGAGATTAAATCAAAATGGTACACACTGCAACTTAGAAATGAATGGTTGCTTCCTTATTTACCTTCTCTGCAGTTGACATGCAAGAAATTCTATATACTTTTCTTTTGTGTGAGAATACCAGTCTTTAAGAATAACAAGCTTTGTAGTGTCTTGAAAATGATTTTGGGACTGTACAATAACATTCCATTTAGATGTGTGTGTGTGTGTGTGTGTGTGTGTGTGTGTGTGTGTGTGTGTGTTTTACCAAGAACAGGATCTAGCAGTTTTTAATGGGGACCAATTTTGTCTTCTCAAGGACATGCAACAACATCTAGGCACATTGTTTTATTTTGTGGAGAGGGACTTTGCTATTGACACCTAAAGAGTCGAGGCCAGGGATATGACTAAATAGTTCAGAGTGGACAGGACAGTTCCACTTAACTTAAGAAAGAATTATTCAGCATCCATTGCTGATAGGACTTGAGATAGAGAAGTCTTGATTCTGACTTTTCTTAAGAGAAAAGGCAGATCCCAAATCAAAAGAGAGGAAAAAACAAACAACACAATGTGATAGAGGTCATGGTTATTTTAAAGCTGCATTTTGACTGTATTTTGGGCAGGTATAACATCCACTACTTACTCCTTGAGGGAGCACTACAATCTATGATTGCCGGGAGAGCCTGAGGGTGCTCCTTCCCGAACAAGTGTTCTCTGGGTTGGAGAGAACTCAACTGGAGCCAACCTAGGCTGCTGCGTGGGAGAGGGATCAGGAACTCATGCTGAGCTAGCTTCGCAGGAGATAGCCTCTGGAACTCTCGGAGTCGGAAAGCAATCCCCATTGTGTTAAAACAGAAGAGCAGCTGTATATATGCACACCAAGTATGGTGGAAACAGGATGTGATGTAGAGGGGGTGGAGGAAAAGAGATTGGTGGAAATCAGGGTGACTGCGAGAGGGGGCAGAGCAAAAAGACATCGTGAACCAGTGGGGATTAAACCAATGCCCTGCAGGCAGGGCGGTTCCTAGGTAACTGGTTATGTAAATAGACCGCAGGGATAAGCAGGGGGAAGCTGGCATACTGCCCAACATATGATGATTGTTTCTATGGAAATTCAGAATTTTATCATCTTCTGGGAATCCTGTGACCAATCTGGTAGTATAGCCAATAGCTATGTGAGGTCTTTTCTTAACCTACAAAAGAGGAGGTTAACTGATTCCTCTGTTAACCAATTTCAGTTTAGAGAATTCAATTCCAGTGGGAGGTGATTGACTGTCAGAAGCTGTGGCTAAGAGGTTTACAGAGAGGAACTGTCAAACTGTATGTATATATATATATATAATGAATTAATAAAGATACCTTTATTAATAAGTAAATAATACCTTCCTCCAGACTTGGGAAGTTTTTAGGAGGGTCTAAATTTTTGGTTTACCTTGATATCTTCAAATGATACCTAGTAAAGTCTATAATGCCTTTAATCCAGGATAAGAATAAAATAAAATAATAAAAATAAAACAAACACTGAATAATCTGAAGCAATTGTTCCAGAGACAGGTGTGGTAACTGATCTGATGAAGACTGTAGAGACTATGTTGAGTGCTGAGCTAACCAGATGAAAACACAGGAGACTTCTATCACATCTAAAGTACCACTCATATTGAGAATGTATCTGTCCAATTTTAGAAACTCTGGAACTTTCTCCTGATACCAAAGGCAACAATAAACAAAACAAAAACTTTAAAGCTGAAAGCTCTTCATTTGGTTCCCCTCTAGCATAAGTTCTGTTCCATAAAGAAGCTCCAATTTACCTAGCAAGATTTATTGTGTATTTCCAAACAAGGGCCATTTACTTTCTCCAGGATTAGGCCCAATTATGTTGTTACCCTTGCAAACATTCCTGGTGGAGGGTGGTGAATTTCCTCATAACCATTCTGGTCAAACAGAGGTCAGAGGTAAACCAGAGGTTAAGGAGTGCAGAGTCATATAACTTCAGAGACCAAACTCACAATTGGAATCTGGGTTCTAGGAGCTTATTTCCTCCCTGCCTGGCAGGTCGGTGTGTCTCTTCAGATGTCCACAGAGACTTTGTGAGCTGGCTTTCATGAGTCAAGAGAAAAACTCAGGGGCTGGGGAGATAGTACAGTGGTTATACAAAAGACTTTCATGCCTGAGGCACTGAAGTCACAGGTTCATTCCCCAACACCACAAGCCAGCCTTTCTTTCTGTATCTCTCTCTTACTAAAAATGTGGAAAACTGATTAATGCTACACATGTACAAACTACTGCATTTTATTTTACTGTTATTTTACTGTAAACCATTAATCTCATAATAAATAAATTTTAAAATGTAGTGTAATAAAACTAATGTAATAAAATATGTTAAAAGAAGAAGAAAGTTCAGGAGAGGTGGAGACATGATCCAGTGACCATGGGCAGAAGGTCACATTCCTTCAATTCATTATTGTTATTCATTAATTTTTAGTATTTCTTTTATTACCACCAAGGTTATCACTGGGGCTTGGTGCCTGTAAAACAAATCTACCACTGGGGTGGGGGCCTTTTTTTCTTTAATTTTTTTTAATTAATAGGACAGAGAAATTGAGAGGTAAGGGGGAAATAGAGAGGGAGAGAGGAGACACCTTCAGTAATGCTTCATTGTTCATGAAGCTTCGGCCCTGTACATGGGGACCAGGGACTTGAACCTGGGTCTGTAGCATGGTAATGTGTGCTCTCAAGCAGGTGGGCTATTACATGCTCCTTATGATTATGATGGTTTTAGATATGAAGGACAGAGGGGGGAGGGGTGGGGGCAGAGGGAGGGGGAGAGAGAGAGGGAGTGCGAGACTACATTACTGAAGCTTCCATCAATGCATTGAGGGCCATCTTGAACCCGGACTGAGCACAGGATGGAGCAGCATACTATCCATCCTAGTGAACTATTTAGCCAGTCTGCGGTATCTTATTTTTTATGGTTTTCTTTACTAAGGAGAAGAAGAGCAAGAGGAGAGAGAGGGATAACCAGGTATCACTCTGGAACTTGTGCTGCTGGAGATCGAACTTGGGACCTCATGCTTTAGAAACCAACACTACCCATGGCCCTACCTCCCATAGGGCCCAAGGTATCTTTTGAACAACATAGAAACTTCAGTTATGTGAGCTCAGAAATATCATCTGACATGAGGAATAAGGGGGAAATGGAGAGCAAAACTGAGTGTGTGTGTGTGTGTGTGTGTGTGTGTGTGTGTGTGTGTGTGTGTGTGTGTGCGTGCGCAGGGGGGGGTGCGGCTTGAGAGAACTTGGGAAGGGGGTGAGGATGAGGATGAGGGTCAGAGCTAACTATATCCCTCCTCCAGCCCCAGTGTCAGCTGTTAATTTTGTGTGAAGAACTATTGTGAAGAAGAAAACAAACGCCCATGACCTAGCACTATCTTCCATGTGTGAGGTAAAGTATTCTCTTCACGTATTTTATTCTTGCTGAGATGCATCTTTGTTTTTCTTCTCCCTGATTAGGGGAGAGCGATGAGACCACTTGTCCAAGGTCACAGAATTCATAAGGAAGCACCAGGTTTAGACCAAGATCCTTTTGCAAATAGCAAATCTTCCTCACCTTTCGCTTCTTCTTTGTTACCTCTTCTTTTTGTGACTTTTCCAAGGATTTTGGAAAAATTCATTTGAACTAGGGCACATGAACATGTGAAAATAAATGGAGGCAGCAAGCTGTTTTGCAAACTTGATGGTAATTATTACTGCAAATACCATTGTCCTTGTAGTTTGTATAGTGCTTAGTATATGAATGCAACCCTATTATTACTTAGTAATCGTGTGTATTATTATAATAACATACAATTATTTAGCTTGGGTAAAATTAGAATGGTATATGTTTAAGATGTCATCCAGGTTCTATTTTTCCAAACTGTTTGAAAAAAGACAGTTTCACTTAATCAACTGAGTTATGACCTATATCACACAGGAAATTGATTTGCATTATATTTTCACAGGAATATTGTGTTTTCTATTAACAGTCACTGATTTGAATTCATTAACACTGAAAAAATACATCAATCAATGATGTGCATATTGTACAATTGTTATTGTTTTTTTTTTTTTTTTTTTTTGCATCTGGGGTTTTGTGCCTACCTACGAGATTCCACAATATCTGGTTTGTTTTTTTTTCTTATTAATTTCAGATGTACTCATTTGGATGGTGTGCTGTTTTGCCATATTCATTACCCAGGTTTGACCTTGGCCTCCACTACATGGAAGAAAGCTTGGTGCTGTGGTCTCTTTCATTCTCTCTCTTCCTCTTTGCCTCAGTTTCTATCTAAAAAAAAAAAAAAAAAACTTCAGATAGAGAGAGACAGAGATACAAAGAGACAGACTATAACATTGCTTTATTATTCGTAGAATTTCCACAAAACCAAAATCAGTTTTAGAACAATTTCAAAAATCTGATCTTAGAAATTCAGGATTTCTCCTATGTCTTTTATTTCATCCATGTGGTACCTCCAGTCTTCTATAAGCTTTGAGCATGGTCTAAAGTAGACTCAAGGTCATATGCAAACAAACTGAACACAGAGGACCCTGTGATCTCTAGTAGGCATTATATCCTCAGCCAGGAGAAAGCAGTGCTGTTTCATTTATTTATTGGCTCCCACAAGGATGTCCCAGATTCAAGGCTAGATTCCAAGGATACTGAGATGAACCCAAGAGCATTTCTAGAGTCCTCAAGTCTTTTAGCTGGCCAGAGTCATTAAAGAACATCCAAGATAGCCATGGCTGGCAATGCGATATATCTATTCAGGATGAGTATAGTCTTCCGTATGATACAAAACATTGAAACACTGGCCGTCAGGTTGGGAGTCAGCACATTCAGAGTGCCATGGGGCTTTTGGCACTCAAATCCTGATTTGGTGCTACTACCAGCTGAATTCAGCTCATAGCAGTTGAGCGACACTCTGTCTGCTTCCTGGCTCCCTCCAGTTTGGGGGTCTCCAGGGCCCACCTGGAGAGTACTGGCTTCCATATAGAGGAGGTTGTGCAGCCGGCACCCCCACTGACCTGCTAGGAACCTCTCCAGGCCTGGGGGTTGCTAAGGGCCTGGACCTCATCCACCATGGCAACAAGGGGCCCAGACGCAGACAAGAAAGCAGAGCTGGCATCCAACTCTCCTGCCTGAGGGCTTGGCAAGAGGGCAAGTGACTGTCTGTGTGCCTGCTGGAGCATCACACTGGTTCTGTGCCTGCTGTGGAGAAGCACTGAGATGGGTGTTAATTAACCTGTTACCATCCCTAGAACTCCCACCAAGTGGTTGGACAGAGCAGGTGGGGGCCCAGGACATCCTTGGCCCAGCTTCCCTCTGTCCAGGCTTCTTTCTGCTCTCACCTCTGCTCTCTGTCACGTACCTGCAGGGCAGCAGGGTGCAAACCTTTTAGGTCACTCCTTGCCCCAAGGGATGGGGTGAGTCTTGTCTAGCAAGGAAACAAGAGTGATGAAGTTTGTTTTTGTTTTGCAATCCTCTGGGACATGCTCACAGCAGCCCGATTTCACCCTGAGTAAATTTTGGTCATTCTCAAAAGAAAAATATATCCACTGATACATCTGTCTCCTGACTGCGGTTTCTGAAGTCAGCTTACATTACATTAAAAGCTTTCTCACTGGTGGCTTTTTTATCCCCTCCATTCAGTAGACATTTAAACAGATGCTATGTGGGGTGAGGGATGAAAAGCTGAGCTGGTCATGGCCTGGGGCGAGATGTTCTCACTGGAAATGTTCAGCTGGGCCGAACTGGGTGACGGGTGAGGGAGGTGGTCAGTTATGGATAGTGTTCTCTCTCCTGCTGCTCTGTTGTCTTGCTCAGAGTGTATTTTAGCTTTGCCAGACTAGTTATTTTAAGCTCTGGAAAACATTTTCATTTCATTTCATTTTTTTTTTTTTGCCCTGGACTCGAGTAAATTGGGGCCCCATGTAGAGTTCTTGGCATTTAAAATGGATCTGCACAGCTGAAAGTCTGGAGACCTGGAGGGTTGGCACAGGAGGAGGGCAGCCAACAGGGCAGGGCCATTACAGGCTAGGATATGGAGGGTCTTTCTAGAAGGCTGTGAGTGCTGTGCTGTTTGGGGCAAGGACCAGAGCTCTGACCTGAATGTCCTTCCAAATTGCAGCAAAAATATCTATACAGCCTACTTTGCATTTCCTTTCCCTCCTTCCTTTCTTTGATAAAATATTTAATTAATTTTGATGAGAGATACATAGAGAAAGAGAGAGGGACCACAGCACTGCTTAGCTCTGGCTTATGGTGGTGTTGGAGACTGAATCTGGGACCTCAGAGCCTAAGGCATGAGAGTCTTTTGCAGAACCACTGTGCTATCTCTCCAGCTCTCCTTTCCTATTTATTTTATTTTATTTTTTCCTTTCCTCTCTATGATAGGCTTTTGTCTCCCAAGTGGTTGCTCATTGGACCTGCCTAATAGATCCTACTGATTCAATTTCAATAGCGAGAGAGAGGTTAAGAATGGTTTGCTGAGTTGGGTGCTGGTGAGCTTTGGTCAGTGGAAGCAGCAGTGTCCAGGTGGATTTTGTTCAAGCCTGCTGTGCGAACACTGCAATGGCTCCTGAGAAGCCAGCACGAATGGAGGGCTGGAGCTTTTTCTACATCTGGGCTCCGTGAGGGAGCATGGGTCCTCATCCTTCCTGTCTGTGAGCTGATGTTGCAGGCTGGAAGCAAGTGGAGGGATTAATTTGCTGGAATCTGGACTGGCTTACTTCCCCCACCAATAAGCCCAGAATTCATCCAATCTTATCTCTGGGGTGTTTTGTTTGGCTTGTGACCTTCTCAATACCCCACAACTATCTTCTCAGGTTTTTTTTTACACCTTTGTGTGAATTAGTTTATTGGTTCCTTTCCTTAGATCCCTGGAGAAGGATGGGTAGGTGATGGGGGAAGGGAGAAAGGGTCAGAGGACAAAGCAAGGAGCTGTTTGGGTCCACTGAAGGTCATCCTCAGCTTTAAACACAGCCTTGGGCTAAGGCCCCTACCTGCCCCTGGAGGCACTCTCTGTCCCCATGAGTAGCTCTTGCCACCAAGGCTCGGTGACACCTGGTTTAAATGATGCCATTCTGTCCTCAGATACTTAGGTGACTAACATTTGCAAGATATAGTAAGAAGGGATGAGCAACTTTGTCATCTGCATGTGAGTTCAGTCCTGGGATTGAGGCAGTCACTGTTTTATGTATTTATTTATTTTTAATAATTTTATTGGGTGGGTTAGTGGTTTACAGTACAGTTGTTGATACACAGGCACAATTTCTCATCTTTCCCTGAGAGGTGTTTTCAAAACACTCTCACCCCCAACTTAGGTCCCCTTCCACCAGCATGCACCAAGACCCCAAAATTCGTCTCCCACCCCCCCACCCCGGCGTCCTTTGCTTTGGTGCCAAACACCACACCCAGTCTGGGTTTTCCTTTGTGTTTTTGTTTTTCCCTCTCTGTCTTTGTTTCTTAAGTTCTGCCCATGAGTGAGATCATCTGGTCTTTTAACTTCTCTCACTTAACATGATTCTTTCAAGCTGGGGTTGTCACTCTTTTTTTTTTTCTAAATTTTTTAAAAAATATTTTATTTTATTTATTTATTCCCTTTTGTTGCGCTTGTTGTTTTATTGTGGTAGTTATTGTTGTTGTTGTCGTTGTTGGATAGGACAGAGAGAAACGGAGAGAGGAGGGGAAGACAGAGAGGGGGAGAGAAAGATAGACACCTGCAGACCTGCTTCACCACCTGTGAAGCGACTCCCCTGCAGGTGGGGAGCCGGGGTTCGAACCGGGATCCTTATGCCGGTCCTTGTGCTTTGCGCCACCTGCGCTTAACCCGCTGCGCTACAGCCCGACTCCCCCGGGTTGTCAGTCTTTTAAGCCACCAGCAAATCACTTCTCAAGAGTCATCAGTGACCCCTGCTAGTGGCCTGGAATTCTTCCAGAGGGAAAATAACATGAGATCTCCTGTCTCTTAGGTAATAACGTGTGTCTAAATAATGCAAAATATACAGCACTATAGATTTTTCTATGGATTTACTAATATCTTTTAATCAGGTCTCATGAAAATCTTTGTAAAGCCCATAAGCTGGCAAGTAGAACCTTCATTACCACTTTCTCCCCACCTCCCCCACCCCACCTTGACCTCTGAAACTAGTTCAAACTGTTTACTAGGATAAGTTACACTTTTTTTTTGTCTTGGGGCGACTATTCTGACCTCTAGCAATATACAAATTCTGTGAAGCACTCAGGTCACACCTAGGTCACTTCATTGTTCCCTCTGTGACATCCATGCATACTGAGCAAGCTGTGATGGCTTTGTATTATCATTTTAGCTATGTTGGAACAATATCTCCAGAATATTCTTCCTTGCTTGCTTCTTTTCTGTTCTTTTGATTTATTTTTTAAATTTCATTCATTTTATTTTATTGAGAGAGATATAAAGGAAAAGATACAAAAAGACTAGAGCATTGTTCAGTTCTCGCTTATAGTGGTCCTACAGATTGAGCCTGGCACCTCAGAACTTCAGAACCTCAGAACCTTGGAACCTCAGACCTAAGGCATGAAAATTATTTTGCAATGGAGACCCCAAATCTTCATCTGCAATATTTTAGCCTTTAGGTTCACGATTAGTCAACAACTTATATGGCTTTATGTGTTAACTCTTTTTTAGCCACCAAGTTCCAGATGCTACCATGATGCCAACCAGACTTCCCTGGGCAGATGACTCCACCAATGTGTCCTGGAGCTCCGCTTTCCCAAGCTCCACCCCACTAGGGAAAGTGAAAGGTAGGCTGGGAGTATGGATCGACCTGTCAATGCCCATGTTCAGATAGAAAGCAATTACAGAAGCCAGACATTCCACCTTCTGTTCTGCCGGGCTAGCTTCGCGGGCGAGAGAGAGACGACCAGGGACTCATGGCTGAGCTGGGAAGCAGTATCTCTTTATTGACGAGTGGGGATGCGGTTCAACAATCTAATCTCTTTTAATCACAACACAATTCTGCCCTGCATCTCTCCTGAGGTGGAAGAGTCAGGAACAAGGAAGTATGTAGGACAGGGGGCGGGGAGAAGGGAAAAGTGTGAACCAGTGAGGATTAAACCAATGTCCCGGAGGCAGGGGAGTGCTTAATTAACAGTGTTTATGTAAATAGAATACATCATATGTAATACAAGTGAACCTAATGTGATGATCAAAACAGAAGGTCTTATAAACAGGATTTAGAAGCATACCAACACTGTACCCCATAATGACCATGGGTCCATATTCCCAGAGGGTTAAAGAATAAGAAAGCTATCAGGGGAGAGGAGGGGATGGGATGCGGAGTTCTTGTGGTGGGAATTGTGCCCCTCTTATCCTATGGTCTTGTCAGTGTTTCCATTTTATAAATAAATAAATTTTAAAAAAGAAAAAAAATTGCCTATTATGCTTTCTTCTCAGCCCTGTTCCCCCCTCCCTCTTTTTATTTATTTATTTTTTTATAACACTGGCTGCAGGTGTCTTTTTGCGGAAGCTTTCGGAAACCATGGCACAGCAGCTGCAGTCCTGCTGTGTTCTGAATTGCTGAAGGTCAGTTCTGGGCAGACACTGGGCATCCATGCTTGCTGGTACAGATTGGCTGGCTGGTGCAGGGCAGCTAGCTGCCAGGTCTTGGGCTCCTCCTGTGCTAACTGATTCTGACTCCCTCTGTCAGCTGCCACCAGGGCTAAGCCCAGCATGGACTTAGCTCCAAGGGGAAGGATGCCAAAGTTGAGTGGTGAAAGATGGGTATAGGTCTTCAAGTTTTCTACTTGTCTCTATTCACATCCTCATTCAGCTCCCCACTGCCAGTCTGGCTAACCTGTAGTGAGTTAACTAGAGCAGATTAGTGCTAGTCACAGGGACTTACTTCTCCATCAGCCTGTGGAGATGAGTCTCACAGTTGCTTCTACTCTCATTCCTATGGTAAATCACTTTTCTGGTCTCTCTGTAGTCATAGTGAGCAGAAGTCCAGATTGATGGAGAAAAGCCTGAAGAATATAAGCTTTATGAGGGAGGAATCTCCTCTTTTTTTTTTTGTTTGTTAGTTTTTTCCCCTCAGTTAAACCCCTGACCTTAGAATTGTGCTTGACATGTAGTGGTGCCTTGTGAAATATTAACTGCATTAAGAGAGAACGAGTTTGGCTCTTCAGAGAGAGATAAGACTGTGCAGTTATGCAAGTTTTGATTTAATGTTGGATTTCATATGCATGTACAACTGCCAACTAGGCATTTGACAACTGATTATATAGGTCAGAGCTCAACAGAAAAGACGAGGTTGCAGATATTTAGACGGTCATAATTAACATAAAATATACGTGCATAAAAACCCAGGGAGAGATGAGACAGGGGGGAAAAAAACCTGAGAAAAGAACCTTGGAAAACAAAATTGAGTGGTTCTTTCAAAGTATTTCCTTCCTGGTAATTGAATCATCTATGCACGCTTTTGCAGTAGTTACATGGTGAATGAATGATGTACCCATTTCTTGCATTGGGCTAGGTTCTGTAACTTGCTTTTTGATTAGTGGGATGTTAGTGGACCTGTGTGGATGCCTGAAGTGTACATTTTCATAGCTGGGCTTTCCCTTTTCTGTTCTGATAGCCTGCTGTAAAAGGGGTATGTCCTTAGTTGCTGCTCTTGAGGCTGAACTCCAACCAAAGTACAAAGCAGGTTGGAGTTGTACTTGCAAAGTGGACTCAAGTCTTGTTGACATGTAGTCTAAATCTAACCTGACCCTAGTTTGACTGAACTACAGTTTACTCACAGACTTGGAAAAGCAAATCCGAATGCTTATTTTGGGGATGATTTCTTAGGCAGTATTATTATAGCAATTTCTGATGCGTATAAGTAATAGCTAAAAGTGGAGCAAGAAGACACCATGAAAGGTTCTGAGAACAAAGACCCTTACAGACTAGAGAGAATTTATTTTTGCTTTGTTTTATTTTATTATAATATAAAGACTTATTTAGTGCAAGGACTGACATAAGGATCCCGGTTCGAGCCCCAGGCTCCCCACCTGCAGGGGAGTCGCTTCACAGGTGGTGAGGCAGGTCTGCAGGTGTCTGTCTTTCTCTCCCCCTCTCTGTCTTCCCCTCCTCTCTCCATTTCTCTCTGTCCTATCCAACAACGAACAACATCAACAATGGTAATAATAATAACCACAACAAGGCTACAACAACAAGGGCAACAAAAGGGGGGAAAGTGGCCTCCAGGAGCGGTGGATTCATGGTGCAGGCACCGAGCTCAGCAATAACCCTGGAGGGAAAAAAAAGACTTTATTTGATTACTAATGAGAGAGATAGAGATAGGTAGAGAGAGAGAGAGAACCCCAGACATTAACTGGTTTATGTGCCACCAGGGACCAAACTAGGGACCTCACACTTGAGAGTCTAACACTTTTTCCATTGCACCACCATCTAAACTGCAGCAAGGAAGAATTTAGGTGATAGGAACCTCATGTTTGCCAAGAACGAGTGAGCATTTCAAGAAGGATAAAACAGTGACCAGCATTGCATAGCTCAGAGCAGTTAAAATTGGCCTTGAAAACCAAGAGATGGATGAAATTCATATCTAATTCCTACCAAATTCTTTATCAAGTAGGAGTCACTATCTTCTGAGAATGAGAGGAAAAAAGAATAAATACCTGGGAGAAAGATTTTTTTAAATTGATTTGCTAAGGGGCTGTTGGGGAGAGGTAGTGATTTTGTTTCTCCTGGAGCTTTAACTGCTAACTTGATTGAAGAAAAATCTGGATGATTGATGTGGTGGGGGAGTTTGCTGGAGTGTGTGAAACCAATGACATAAAGATTTGTTCTAACAGTTCTATCAGTTATGAACTCTTCTGAATTTCTGCAAGTGCTAGAATCTGTTTTACACTTTCACCCTTTTTAGATAGATTTTACCCTTTTTTTTGCTTTCACTATTCTTTTAAAAAATCTTTCCCTTTTGTTGCCCTTGTTTATCGTCATTGTTCTTATTACTGTTGTTGTTATTGCTGTCATTGTTCTTGGATAGGACAGAGAGAAATTGAGAAAGGAGAGGAAGACAAAGAGGGGGAGAGAAAGATAGACACCTGCAGACCTGCTTCACTGCATGTGAAGCAACCCACATGCAAGTTGGGAGCTGGGGGGGCTCGAACCTGGATCCTTATGCCAGTCCTTGTGCTTCATGCAATGTGTGCTTAACCCGCTGCGCTACCTCCCGGCTCCCACTTTCACTGTTCTGTGAACTAGTAGCATTTTCATTCTCTCTCTCTGTTCATTTATCCATATTTCACTTGCTCCAGTTTTCTTTGTCTCTTCCCTACACACATATATTAATAAGTAAATGCAATATTAAAATATTTTAAAATATTAGTTAAAATAACAAATATTAAAATAAAATTTTAAATTTTGAAATAACAAATTCTAAAAATAAATCTTAAAATAAAATCTTAAATAATATTGAATTTAATATTAAATATTAAATAAATTTAAAACAAAATTTAAAATAAAATAACTTTATATAAAATTTCAAAAAATAAAATATTAAATATTAATCTATCCATATGTCTACTTGCTCTGGTTCATTTTCTCTCTTCCCCACACACATACTTTAATACATAAATGAAATATTAAAAATAGACCAAATAAGATCTTTATAAAATGTATATGGAAATGTTTCTTTCAAAAGAGTCTTTAAGTAGCAACCTAAATATCCATCAGTGGATGACTGAATTAAGAAGTTAGAGGAAAGGGAGTTGGGTGATAGTGCAGCAGGTTAAGCGCACATGGCACAAAGTGCAAGGACCAGTGTAAGGACCCGGCTTCAAGCCCCTGGCTCCCCACCTGCAGGGGGTTGCTTCACGGGCAGTGAAGCAATGGTCTGCAGGTGTCTATCTTTCTCTCCTCCTCTCTGTCTTCCCTTCCTCTCTCCATTTCTCTCTGTCTTATCTAACAATGATGACATCAATAACAACAACAACAACAACAAAACAACAAGGGCAACAAAAGGGAAAATAAATAAAGTTTAAAAAAATTTAAAAACTATTATTTTTTCAAATAGAGAAAGAGATATTGAAAGTAGGAGGAAGGCTGAGTGGAAAAGAGGAGAGACACCTGCAGCACTTCACTGCTGGTGAAGTTCTCCCTCTGCAGCTTCCTGAGGACCAGGGGCTTGAACCCGGGTCCTTGTGCATTGTTGGTATATGTGCTCTCTACTGGGTGCACTGCTGCCTGACTCCCTAGTCTGTACTTTAAAAACACAGTAGTGTATTCTTTGGTACAAAATAGATAGAAGTGGAGGTAATAATGCCTAGTGAAATAAGTTGAGAGGTAAAAGAGAACTACCAGATGGTTTTACTCATGTGAGACGCAGGCGGCTAATGATAAGAAGTCAAAAAACACAGCCACAAACTGTCCCTAAGACTTTGTGAGACCTATGGTGATTCTTGGGTGAGGCATAGTGCATTGGTGGTGGTTGTGGTATGAAGCTACTATATACCTGAAAACTATCATTTTAAATCTGTTATTAGATCACTAATAAAAGAACAAACAAACAAAAGGAAAGGAGAAAAGAAAGTTTTTACATTACCTGTGTTTGAGAATCTTAGTTCTGGTCCTATGTCAGTTATCTTTCATGGAAATTATTCCATAAAACACCCCAGATTGTCTTTATCCCCTTGTGCCGATGGCAACTATATCTGAGTGTTTACCATCTTCTGTTTCCTCCCTCAACTCCTGAAGGGCGGCGACTCTCAGTTTCATGAGCACACTTTAGAAGGATCCAAGGGCTAAGCATTTTTAAAAATTTCATTTGAAAATGGCTTAAATGACACAGGGAAACCTTTGAGTGAAACAAAGCATGGTAACCCTCTGCATACTTACAGGTCAGGTTGTCCATTTTTCTTTTTTTTTAATTATTTTTATATATTTATTTATTCCCTTTTGTTGCCCTTGTTTTATTGTTGTAGTTATTATTGTTGTTGTTATTAATGTCGTCATTGCTGGATAGGACAGAAAGAAATGGAGAGAGGAGGAGAAGACAGAGAAGGGGAGAGAAAGATCGACACCTGCAGACCTGTTTTACCACCTGTGAAGCGACTCCCCTGCATGTGGGGAACCAGGGGCTGGAATCGGGATCCTTATGCCGATCCTTGTGCTTAGGTTGTCCGTTTTTCTAACTGGGCTAAATTTATCGCTAAGCAACTAGGTGGCCTGGAGGACTTAATAAGACAGCAGATACTGTGGCCATGCTGAAATGCTGGTGAAAATTAGTGGGTGAAAATGAACATTAACCATGGGGTAGAATATAATTTTCCCCGCATGTTTCAATAAGACTTCAGAGAAATTCCAACCTTGATGCTGGATGTTGCTTTGGGATGTACTTGAACACCTTCCAGAGTTGGGTGCTTTCTCTTCATTTCCTGAAAGGACTATTTGGGCGGAACTTTTTGGGCTTCATTGTCCATGTGAAATGCTCCACAGAGTTTGAACCCTGCAGATGTCCTCTTCCTACCCAGGTCTTCTGAGACCTTCTCAGGGAGATTGGGTGGACTTTTTACCCCTCTCTCTTCTTTTCAGGGGCCAATTTGACTGCAGTCATCTGCTATGACAAATTATGCAGATAGGTACCCCACACGTGGGATAACGTGGAAAACGTGGGCATCTGCATGGCTTTTCCATAATGGTGTCTCTCTTCCAGGTAAGTTTTGGCTAGATTTTCTTTTGTGAAGTTTTTGAATAGTCCTCTTATAGACTCTTGGATATTTTCCAGCACTCTCTATAGCTCTGTTATGAAAGTGTTTGTACTTTTTTGTTTGTTTGTTTAACATGGAATATAGTGTGTACTTTTCACAAAGGAGTTGAAGACAATTCGTCTATCTATGAGCCTCCACTCTGATCTTTCACCTAATTTTTGGAAATCAAATTAGTTTATTTCTCTTCACCTGACCCTCTTTCTCTCATCATCTCCTTGGTTGTGACCACCAATGTATCAGATATTCTCCCTCATTCAGCCAAGTTGACGGGTCCAAAAAGTACACGGAACCAGGCACATGTGATTGGCCACTCTAAATATGCTCTCCCAGAAATCTCTTCCCATTGATATGCTGTCCCTTTGCATTTGGTTTAAATGCACTGCTTAGTGCTGGCTTGTTAGCTTTGAAGCCTCTCTCTTTTTTTTAATGCTTTTCTTTTTAGATAGGACAGAGAGAACTGGAGAGAGGAGGGGAAGATAGAGATGGGAAGAAAGATAGACACCTGCAGACCTGTTTTACCACTTGCCAAGTGACCACCCTGCAGGTGGGGAGCCAGGGGCTCAAACCAGGATCCTTATGTTGGTCCTTGTGCTTGGCACCATGTGCGCTTAACATGCTGCACTAGTGCCCGACTCCCTGAAGTCTCTTTTTTTCAGCAATAAAACAATAATTAATTTGTATCCAATCTCTACTTGGATTGGACAAAAAGGTGACTGGACCCATGTCCTTGGATTCAAACCTAGTTACTTGACATGCTGATTATTAGGTATCAGATTGATCTGTAGGTGGGACTTTTGGGTTGTGCGAAGCTTCATGTTCAAGTACATAGAACATGAAGATGTTCAAGTACACCCTAAAGCAGTTTCTGTACCTCTCCTGCTTGGTGGCTGATAAAGCAGTAGTATGCTTAGTAACTAGCTTTTAACCAGCTCAGTCATTGCTTTTATCTTTCTTAGCCTAATATGCAACTACTAACCAACACTTTGTTCCTGTACTTTTACTTTGCCTTTGAGTAGTTTCTCAAAGTAGATGTGAATTGAGGATCCCTACTGGTTTGTGCATATACTTGTGTGCCTAATTTGACAAGTATATTCTAAAATGCGACCTGAGTTAGTTTGAATCTCAATACGCAGTGTCAGCTTTTCCAATAAATGCAAAGGAAGGCATATATAATTTTTATGTGTCTAAATGAAGATGTGGATACTTAAAGGATTATAAAACATGACATTAAAATTTACAGCAGATGAGATCTTGTCTGCTTTAAAGATGTCACTCAACACCAACAATGTGGCAATAATACTCTGTTTTCACTACTTTATTCTTGATTATTCAGTGATCTTGTTGATTTCAGAATCTATATTTGAGAATGGGGAAACAGTTAAAATAAAGCAAACATGCAGGGACATTCAGAATCTCTAAATAGATTTGGAATATGGTGGCCTGGAGATTCATATTTTGTGAATCACTGGCCTATTATAATATTGATTTCCCTGCCTATTAATAATGGAAGCCAACTTTTATTTGGAAGGAAAATGCATCACCCACCAACATTATAAATTCTAGCTTTCATTTTAGATAGGTGCAGACATGTAACAAAATGTTGGCTCATAAGCTGGAACAGGATGGTTGGTAGGACTTCCATGGTTGTCTGTAGAAAAAAAGAAAAGAAATGACTTGTATCTTTTGTTATATCTTTTTGTATCTTTTATCTCTGTTGCTTGGATTTGGGCTGTATTGGTTTCAAATCTAATAGCTTTTCAGATTAGGCCTTCATAGATAATGTATGATAGGTCACATGGGCAGAGAAAAATTTCTGATGGTATTTGGAGTTTTCTTTTCTTTCTTTCTTTCCTCCTCCTCCTCTTCCTCCTCTTTCTTCTTCTTCTTCTTCTTCTTCTTCTTCTTCTTCTTCTTCTTCTTCTTCTTCTTCTTCTTCTTCTTCTTCTTCTTCTTCTACTCCTCCTCCTCCTCCTCCTCCTCCTCCTTCTTTTTCTTTTTACCTCGATTGCTTATTTCAGTTCTTCCTCTGGCCAGCGAATATGCTGTAGCTACTACAACTGCATTTCTGCTGCTCCCAGCAGAGAAATCAGATTGAGTTTAAAAAGTATGACTTGTTAGCCTGATTTCCCAGGGCCAAATGAAAAGCGGATAGGGCTGCTTATGGTTGCAAGTGAGAAACCTAAAAATTCTAGGCCAGAAAATCATCCGTTGGTGATATGGCTGATGTCAAGTCAGCTAAGATTCAGGGAAAGGTGTAGACTATTTCATCAGTTCTTTCATGGAAGACGCTTGACAGTTAAAATACTTTTATGGGGAGACTTCCAAAGGCATGGCTACAGAGTAGCAGCAGCAGCGTTATGCTCTGCCTGACCAACTAGGAAAAGCAATGAAAATCACCTGGAAACTCAATGCAATACAACCAGAATCTCTTCAAAAACTCACCAAGCCACAGATAAATACAGACACATGTGGCTCATGGAGAGAAAATAGGTGAGGGAGTGATTACCAGGACTAAAAGGTAATACTTAGGGATGGCTGGCTTCAGACTGGGAGTTTAGCAGCTGGGGTGCACCACTTCTGGGTCCAAGCTAAAAAAAATAAAAGAAAAGAATAAGAAAAGAAAATCACCTAAGCCATAGATGACTACAGACACATGTGACTTATGGATAGAAAGGGGATGAGTGCCATTCCCAGAACTAAAAACTGGTGCTCAGAGGCAGCAGGCACCAAATTATATTGGTGGTTGAAAAACATCACTTTTGGGTTTGGGATTTAGCAACAAAATAGAAAAAAATACCTAAAAACTCACCAATTTACAGTTGTGATTTTTTGAGTCTCAATTACAGCCCAACAGAGGCTGGAAAAGCAGCAGGGAGACCCTATATTGACATCAAGGTCACAGAGCTGGCTGTGAAACTCAAGATGAGATCTTATGTCCCTCACTAAGGAAAACTGAACACCTTAACCACAGCATTTCCTGCTGGGAAAACAACAAAATCTACACTAAATGAGGAAATTGAGACATACACAAACAGCAATGACAGAAGCCCTGAATGACCAGACACTTATAGGTCTAGAAAAAATGATGGATATAGTGCTCAGATCACTCATTATGAAATAAACTCAAGAAACTAAAATTAAAATTCAAGAAATCAGTGATAATTTTACCAAAGAATTACAAAGTATAGAAAGAAAAACTCCAACCAGAACTGCAGGGCCTAAAGTATACTTTGAAGGCAGTTCAGGTTGAGGTAAGAGGCCTTAAGGCCTTAGAAATAGACTTAATTCAGTGGAGGAGAAAATATTAACACTAGAGGATACAGCTACCACACTCAGTAAATTTAAAACTCTTGGAGAGGAAAGGTTTAGGGAAAATAAAACACTTCTCTTTGAAATAGCAGACACCATCAGAAAGAAGAACATCAGAGTTATTAGGATTCCTGAGGAGAGAGAGAAAGAGAGAAAGAGAGAGAGAGGAATAGAGAACATCTTCAAAGAAATTTTAACAGAGAATTTTCCATACCTAAGCAATGTTCAAAATATAGAAATCCAAGAAGGTGTACACACACCTAAATTCCTGAATTCAAAATGGCACACACAAAGACACAATACAGTAAAACTATCCAAAACCAAGGACAAGGAAACAATATTACAGGCTGCAAGGAGAAGGAAGAAAAACACATACAAAAGTGAAACCATCAGGCTTTCATAAGATTTTTCATCACAAACTCACAGACAGGAAAGGGGTGGAATGGCATATTAAAAGTCTTTAAAGATAAGAATTTCCAGCACAGATTCTGTATTCTGCTAAATTATCCTTCATATAGGATGAATACATAAAGATTTTTGCAAACATTCAGAGACTGAAGGAATTTTCCATCACCAACCCTGCCTTTCAAGAATTATTGAGAGGAGTCCCATATGAAAAAGAAGCAAACAAATCTCAACTTTTTTGTTTTGTTTTTATTTATTTATTCCCTTTTGTTGCCCTTGTTTTTTTATTGTTGTAGTTATTGTTGTTGTTGGATAGGAGAGAGAGAAATGGAGAGAGGAGGGGAAGATGGAGAGAGAGAAAGACAGACACCTACAGACCTGCTTCACCACTTGTGAAGCAACTCCCCTGCAGGTGGGGAGCCTTATGCCGGGTTCTTGCACTTTGTGCCACATGCACTTAACCCACTGTGCCCAACTCCCTACAAATATCAACTTTTAATGAAATGATCAGTATTAGAATAGAACCAAGAACACAACAACAACAGAGAAAACCAGACACAGGAAAGGGGACAGCAATATAAAGCAACATAGTTCAATGGTAGTGAACCAAGGCCAACTTTAAAAAGACTCTTGTGGATATTATAAGTTAGATACAATATTCATGATAACCACAAAACAAAATATAGCATAAAGGCAAATAGGAAACATATATACAGTAAGGAAGACCATTCTAGAAAATCATCCACATAATATAACAAACAGAAAAAGAGTCAAAAGAACATAAAGTAACATCAAAAAAAAAAAAAAAGAATGGCTATAAGAAAACCACACTTATCAATAATCACCCTAAATCTGAATGACTTAAATTCACCAGTCAAAAATTCAGAGTGAATGAATAGATTAAAAAGCAAGACTTGTCCATTCAATGACAGGTTGGAAAAGGTATCCCAAGCAAATAATGCAAACAAAGGGCAGGAACAACTAACATTAGATAAATTAGACTTTCAGGCAAAAAAGGTGAAAAGCAACAGACATGGACACTGCATATTGGTCAGAGAATCAATCCAACAGGAAGACATAACCATTGTCAATATATATGCTCCCAATATGCATGTACCCAAATATATAAAAAAGGAATTTATTGGCCTTAAGGGAGACATTGACAGCAGCACCGTATTAGTTGCAGACTTCACCACATTAACAGAAATAGATCACACCATTAACAGAAAGAGACAGATCATCAAGATGAAAAATTAAAAAGGAAATAGAGGCCTAAAAGGAAGTCATAGATGAGATGAACTTAAAAGATATATTCAGAACATTTCAACCCCCCTACAAAGAATATACATTCTTTTCATGTGCACATGGTATATTTTCAAGGATCTACCTTCTGTTGGGACACAAAAATAGCCTTAATAAATATATGAATATAGAAATCATAAAACTATTTCAGAAAATTGAAGAAAGGCCAGCATTACTAAACATATTCTATGAGGCAAATATCACCATTGATCTTCATCACAGGAAGTTACTCTACTAGAAAAGAAAACTATAGACCTATATACTTGATGAACATTGATAAACATATCTTGCACAAGATCTTGGCACATCTAACCCAACAATATATCAAGAAAAGAAATCACCAAGTGGAATTCATCCCTGGAAAAAAGGGATGGTTCAACCACTACAAAACAATGTATTTCATCATATCAGCAAGAAGAAAGATAAAAGTCACATGGTCAAATTAATTGATGCTGAAAAATATTCAACAAGTTGCAACACCCATTTATGATAAAGGCTCGCCAGAAACTGGGAATAGAAGGACCATTAAGGACAATAAAGATCATTTATGATAATCCCACACCTAACATAATTTTCAATGGGAGAAAAGTTTAAAACTTTCACCTAAAGTCAGGAACCAGATCAGGATCTCCATTGTTATTCAATATAGTTCTTGAGGTCCTCACCACCACAATCAGACAAGAAAGAGTTTTCAAAGACATACAGATTGGAAATGAAGAAATCAAACTACCACTCTCTCCTGATGACATGATATTATACCTAGGTAACCCCAAGGACTCTACCATAAAAGTGCTGGAGATATAAAATCAGTACACATAAATCTGTGGCATTTCTGTATACAAAGGACTCAGTTCCATTTACAATGGAGCCCAAAGAGATAAAATACTTCACTTCATAAGGGTGAACCTTATGAAGGAAGTGAAGAATCTTTACAATGAAAATAATAAGACATTGTTAAAAGAAATAGAGAAGGACACTCAGAACTAGAAGAACATTCTTTGTTCCTGGATTGGGAGAATATACATTATTAAAATTTCCATTCCATCAAAAGCAATCTATAATTTCAATACAATCCCTATAAAAATTCCAATGGCATTTTTCAAACAAATTGAATAACTTATCCAAAAATTTGTGTGGACCACAAAAGGCTATGAATTACCAAAACACTTCTGATAAAAAAGAAAAATTGTGGAGGTATCACACTCCTCAACTTCAGTTTATACTGCGAAGTGATAGTAATCAAAACAAAATGGTACTGGAATAAAAATGGGCCCTTGGATCAATGGAGCAGAATCGAAAATCCAGAAATGAGCCCACACATATGCAACTACTTAATATACGACAAAAGTCCCCAGACCATTCAGTGGGGTAAAGAAGTTCTCTTTAGCAGATGGTGCTGGGAAAATTGGACAGGCACATATAGAAAAATGAAACTAGATCACCACCTAACATCATACACCAAGGCCAAATCAAAATGGTTTAAAGATCTAGATATTAGACCAGAAACTCTAAAATGTCTAGAAGAAAATGTTGGCGAAACTTTTCAGGACCAAGGCTGGGTGGTGGCGCACTTGGCTGAGCGCACACGTTACAGTGTGTGAGGACCTGGGTTCAAGCCCCCTTCCCCACCTGAAGGGGGGAAGCTTTGTAAGTAGTAAAGCAATACTGAAGGTGTCTGTCTCTTTCCCTATCTCCCCCTCTCCTCTTGATTTCTGGCTGTCTCTGTACAATAAGTAAATAAAGATAGTACAAAACAATAAAAAAATAAAAACTTTTCAGGACCTTCATATCAAAGATGTATTTGAAGACTTAACCACCAGGCATGGGAAGTAAAAATAAGAGTAAATAAATGGGATTACATGAAACTAAAGAGATTCTACACATCAAAAGAAAACTACACAAGGATAACCAGGCACCCAGTAAATGGGAGAAGATATTTGAACACCACACATCAGAAAATGACTGATATCGAACACCTATACAGAATTGGTAGAAATCTAGAAAAGAAGCAGAAATAACCCAATAATAAAGTGGACCAAAGAACTAAACAGACTTTAAAAAATTATTATCTTTATTGGATAGTCTTTATTGGATAGTAGAGGAAGGGAGATAGAGAGGGAGGAGAAAGAGAGACATCTGCAGCACTGCTTCAGCACTTGCAAAACTTTCCCCCTGCAGATGGGGACTAGATACTCAAACTCAGGTCCTTAAACATCGTAACAGGTGTGCTCAACCAGGTGCACCACCACCCAGCCTCTATAGACAGTTTTCAAATGAAGAGATATACATGACTCACAAACACATGAAGAAATGCTCCACATTACTTATAATTAGAGAAACACAAAATATAACTACACTGATATCCCATCTCACACCTGAGATGGAATATCAACAAATCAGGAAATGACAGGTTTTGGTGGAAGGGTGGGCAATGGAACTTTGGTGGTGGGTGTGGTGTGGATCTATACATTGTAATCATATGATCTTGTAACAAACTATTAATAACAAATAATAATAAAAGGACGATGCTCTGACAAATAAGGTAAATGTCAAATACTTTCAAATTTGACACCTGAGACTTTTAACTTCTTTTATCACCCCTTTGGCTAACAACATTTATGGAAGCAGACTTCATTGTGAATGAGGACAGAAACCCAACACAAAACACTTCTGCATTCAGTGTGTTTGGAATTGATCTCAGGAAGGGGAGAAGTCTGAATATTTCTCAAGGGGTGTGTGTACATTTATTTTGTGTTAGTGGGTAGTAGGGGAAGTTCATCAGTTTAAGAACTCTTTCTGAGGTGGGCAGAATGATATAAATGGCCCTTGATCAAGGAGGGAGACAGAAGCTGAGAGGAAAACTCAATAACCAAAATTCCTGGTTTAGTTCTTTAACAAATGACACTGCACTGCTTGTCCGAAACTCTTCTGAAATAACGTAAATTTATTTCTCTCTTGCCTACATCCTGACAATGGGACTCTTGTTCTCTTCCATTCTGTCACTCGCAGAAATACCAACAGGAGAGAGCTTCATCAGCAACTGGGGTCACAGAGTCAGACAAAGCTTATTGTCAGATTTTATTCCAGGAAGAGAGCTCTTAAAATAATACCCAAACACCAAAAAAAAAGGGGGGGAGCATAGCTGACCTTATTTAATTTCACAGCCTTTGGCTGTTGGATTTTGTAAACCCAACTTATTGAATATATTATTTCCCAAATATACAGCACACCTTAGTCACTTACCTTATTGGGGGGGGGGGAAGCAGAGCAGATAATGTCTTCAGTGGAAAATGAACAGAGATTTGATTTTAAGTAAGGAAATGGGGTCAGGGAGAGGTTAAGTGGCTGGCCTGGGGTCAGATAGCAAACTGGTGACTCAACTTTGCAGCTCCTGGATCTGAGATCTGGGAAGAAAACCAGAGCCCATTTCCTCTTGATAAATCAGCTGCCCCATATCTGCCCGCTGGTCTAAGCTTTTAAGAGCCACATTCCTTTTTGTGACTATAGTCCTGAGCTCCAGTGACTTTCACTGAAACCTGGAAAACACTTTCAAGGTACAGAAAGAGCCAGAAGGGCACTTTCTTTAGCTCTGAGAATTAGGTAATTTGTAGGAATTGCATCTTTTAAAAAAGATTTATTAACACAAGAGAAGAGAAGAGAGAGAGAGAGAGAGAAAATACAAATAAACCAGACACATGCAATGCCAGAGACCAAACAACTTGGGACCTTTATGCTTGAGAGTCAATGATCTAACCACTGAACCACTTCCCAGGCCGCAGGGATTGCATCTGTTTTGGTGTCTTGTGATCGCCAACCAGTACATATTAGATACTGTGGGATATGCTACATCTCAAGTGGGAATGATTTGCATTTATGAAGAGCTACTATAAACCAGACATGTTGGGAAGTGTTTTTCATAGATCAGCTTATTGAATCCTCATGCAGACCTTATTGGAAGGGTCAGTATATAACCCTTCTGACTGATGAAGTTTCTGAGGTGTTTTTTTTTTGGGGGGGGTGAGATCTATCTCAAGCTGAGCGTGTTAGAAATGACCAATTAGAGGAAGAATAGTGGAGCGCCTGGTACCTTGCATATAGTATAGTGCTCAAGGGTCCAAAATATTTTTCCCTTTTTGTTGCCCTTGTTTTATCGTTGTTGAGACTATTATTATTGTTGTTATTGATGTCATTGTTGTTGGATAGGACAGAGAGAAATGGAGAGGGGAGGGGGAGACAGAGCGGGGAGAGAAAGACAGACACCTGCAGACCTGCTTCACCACTTGTTAAGCGACCTCCCTGCAGGTAGGGAGCTGGAGGCTTGAACCGGGACCCTTACTATGGTCTTTGAACTTTGCACCATGTGTGCTTAATCTACTGCACTACCGCTCGACTCTAAGGGCCCAATTTTAAGTCCCTGATCTCCACCTACAGGGGAAACTTCACAAATGGTGAGACAGTGCTACAGGACTCTCTCTCTCTCTTTCTGCTCTCCCTGTCTCCCTGTCTCTCTTCTCAACTTCTCTCTGTCTCTATCCAAAATGAAAATAAATAAAACATTTTAACTTTCAACAAAATATTTTTAGAAGTCATGACCAATTAAAAATGATAAATTCATTTTGTTTGACTTAGGGCATTGCACTGTACACAATTCTTCTATACACAGGCTGTATTTCCCCCTTGCTTCTATTATTTCAGTAATTTTATAAATAAAATGTTGTGTGGCTACAGTTTTCACTTCAGACTTAGGCAAATGCTCTGACAAAAAGATAAAAGAGGTTTTAACAGTGAGGTTGACAGGTCAGCTCCATCTCTCTTGTGGGATATTTTTTAAAATGATCTTAGAGTACCCAGGAATTGACATTTTCCAAACTCAAAGGCTGAAAATAAAAATATTTCAAAATGGAATTCTATTTGGAAGTTCATGGTATATTCTGCCCCTACCCCTGCCCCAGTCTTTCTTGGAAGTCTTCCAATAGTCTTCATTTTGTTGTTGCTGTTGTTGTTGTTGTTAAAACAGTCCACTGAATTAAAGAAAAAAAAAGTGATAGAGTGGATGTCTATGAGACTTTTGCTACTGGGAAAATTTTTCTTGTAAAAATAAATTTATAAATGGATATATTGGAGAAGCATTTATTTTTCCTCCTAAGGGGAAACAAAAATTACAGAAGTGACTAAGTAAGGTACACAACGCACATTTTTAAAAAAAAAAATTCTTTATTGGAGGATTAATGGTTTATAGTCAAGAGTAAAATACAATAGCTTGTACATGTATAATATGTCCCACTTTTCCACATAATAACTCAACCCCCACTAGGTCCTCCTCTGCCATCATGTTCCAGGACCTGAACCCTCCCCACCCCAGAGTCCTTTACTTTGGTGCAGCACACCAACTCCAGTCCAAGTTCTGCTTAGTGTTTTCCCTTCTGATCTTGTTTTTCAAACTCTGTCTATGAGTGAGAGCATCCCATATTCACAACCTTCAAATCTTATACATTTATTTTTTGTTTGGGTTAAAATGTCACATTAGAAATGAACACATATGAACAATGGAAATTTCATAAATTATTTTATCATAATTTACAGGAAAGACCACATATGTGTACATGTGTGTTTTACAGCACTAGTAGATTCGGGTTTTAATCAAGATTTAATCAGCTCTCACCAGATTAATTACAAAGACAGGAGATCAAAGAGCAAGAGGAAAAAAATGAAAGAGTGGAGTTGGCATTTTGTGATAAGGTAGAGCTAGTGCTAACCTCTTGCTTAAGACAAGATGCCTATGACATCTCACTGATTCTGACAGCAGAACTTTTGTGTGACACTCCTTTTTGAGTTGTGAGCAAACTTCTTAAAAGCTAAAACCACAATTTAGAGCATTGCCTTCCATTTAAGTTTAGAATTTTTTTTTGAAAATTTTCTTATATTTTATAGTACAGAGAACAATTGAAAAGAGAAGGGAAAAATTAAGATGTAAAGAGAGAGGAGTTGGGAGGTAGCACAGCAGGTTAAGCGCACATGGCACGAAGTGCAAGAACCAGCATAAGGATCCCGGACTGAGTCCCTGGCTCCCCACCTGCAGAGAGGAGTCACCTCACAGGCAGTGACCTCGGTCTGTAAATGTCTATCTTTCTCTCCCCCTCTCTGTCTTCCCCTCCTCTCTCCATTTCTCTCTGTCCTATCTAACAATGTTGACATCAACAACAACAATAACTACAACAACGATAAAAAATAAGGGCAACAAAAGGGAAAATAAATAAATCAAAAATGAAAAAAAAAAAAGATGGAGAGAGAGGGGCCGGACAGCAGATCAGTGGGTTAAATGAACATGGCGATGCACAAGGACCTGCCTAAGGATCCTGGTTTGCCATCCGCAGCGGGTTGTTTCATAAACAGTGAAGCAGGTCTGCCCGTGTCTATCTTTCTCTCCCTCTCTTTGTCTTGCCCTCCTCTCTCGATTTCTCTCTGTCCTATCCAATAACAATAGCAACAACAATAATAAGAACAAGTGCAACAAAAATTGGAAAAAACAATGTCTAGGAGAAGTGGATTCGTAGCACAGTCACCCAGCCCACGCGATATCCCTTGAGGAAAAAAAAAAAAAAAGAGGAGAGAGATATCTGCAGCACTGTTTCACCATTCAAGAAGCTTCCCCCCTCTGCAGGTGGGGAGCAGGGGTTAGAACCTGGTAACATGTGCACTCAAACAAGTGCACCACCACTTGGCCCCTCCTTTTAATTTTCACAACATTTACTGTGAAAAAGAGAAAAATCTAGATTCAAAGTGAAAAAGTAAGAGCCATTCACCATTCTGTCACCTAGAATGGTCATTGCTATCATCTTATTATATCCTCAGAGTTTTTCTGTGTCCAGGTATGAATACCCTTGGATCAGTTCACATACTATTTTGCAATATACGTTGCTAGCTTGCTTGGCAGATATGATGGTGAGACTGACACCCACAAATGGTCTCACGTGACCATTTTCCATGGACATAGTTGAATGTTTAACATTATTTTTTGATATTTTGCTATTATAAAAACCCTGAGAGAAGTTTTTCTCTTAGAGACACTTTGAAATTTGCCTCTCATTTTTTCCCCTTAGGGTAAAAGTCTTGCTTTGTGATTTCCAGATCAAAGGGAATGTGGACTTGGAGACCTTTCTAACAGTCGATAGCGTCCTCAGAGAAGTACACTAACTCATGCCATTATTACTGGCATACATTGGCTCAGGTGAGCATGGGTAATTTGAGAAGCTGTTTGGGGAAACTTGTGACTGCATTGCCAGCTGTGAATTAGTTAATGCCAGTGTCTCTCATAGTTGGGTTCCTTCCCTCCTTTTCTTTTTTTTTCTTATTTATTTATTTATTTATTCTTTTATTTGTGAGTGAGAGAACTGTAATAGGAAGTAGGTGAGTAGAGTATCTAAGTCTAAGTAGACACTATTTTATTATGAACTTGATACTGACTCACTACAGACTATTGTGTATTTTTGCTTTCAGGTATTTATGGACACGTGTGAATATATGATCTATCTTGCGAGATCTGGCCTATATCTAGGTTTTGGGACTTTGTTAGGAAGTGAACTTCCTGGAATGGAATTAGAGAATACTATGAAAGGAAAGGTCTCATCCGAGTGATGAGGGTGAAGGGTTGGCAATCCATGCCTGCATCTCTGGACACAGTCTGAGGTGAAGCATGCTGAGATGGTGCTCGTTGCATTGATTAGGTTGGAACTGGCGGATGCAATATCATTTGGCCTGACTTGAGAGAAGCATGCAGGGAAGTGAGCCCCACCCCAGAGGCTCCAGGATTGGGAGAAACATAGGCTCTATAGAAGAAGCGGGAGATTCCTGTTGTCTTAGGGTTTAAGGAGACAATAGATAGTTATTGCAATAATCACATTGTTTGGCAATTGGGTTAACTTTGAAAAGTCCCTTTGTTAGGATTTGCTGTATCATACACAACATCACCACATTTTATGTTCTTTGACATTATTTGCATATAGCTGTGCATATATTTGCATATATTTGCATATAGCTTTTGCCTTCCCTCCTTAAGACCCTTGTACCATCGAGTTGCTTGGGTTTTGTCTATTTGCTTTTTAAGCTCTGGTGATTTTTTTGCTGCTTCTGCACATGAGTCATGGCATAGAAAATGGAGCTTGACAGAAGCTTGTGGTCCCTCCTAGATATGACTGCTTTTTTGGATGATATTTTGAAGCAGAACATAGATTCTTCTCCTCTACAAATCCACAAATCGCCCCCTTTCTTCAATCTTTGCCTCCATCCCCTCCAGCCTCCCAGAAACTTCTGTGTTTAAGATACTTCTGGGACATTTGATTTGACTGGGTATCTGAAGAAACCTCTGCACACCTGTGGTCACGGCAGCACAGTTTGTCATAGCCCACACTGAGAAGCTGTTGGTCTTTTTGAAGATATAGCCTCGGCCTTATTTCCTGCTCTCCTCTGGCTCGCCCCCTGGTATTGTCCCAGCTAAAGTGCTTTCTATATACTACTTGGATGAATAAGTGTCTACTCACTATTCCTTCAGTTTACTTTAGGGCTGTTTGCCATGTCTGAGTGAGAAACTGGATACATCTCCAGGTCACAAGAAACTTCTGTTTGACTTCACTGTAACTTTTCCAGGATAAAGCGCCACTACGTCCCCCTTCCACACATTCTGTGCTAAACCACTCCTAAGTCTAACCAAAGGGGCCCTGTTTCTTGACTTAGGCTTTCCCAGTGCCTGAACAACTTGATCTCTTTTTGTTCCTGTTCTTTGAGGTCAACATTGCTCTGTGAAGTCTGCCTAGGTGCTTGCATTGGGAGCTAACACTCTTTCCCTCAGACTACCATAGTGCATTTAGTGGACTCCTTTAGAGGAAATATGTTTCTTTTTTCCAAACATCATTATTGTTCTTTAAGCCTTCCTTCATTGAAAGAGCAGGTCTCATTTACTTTGGGTTTCTTCACAACATTGAGAACTGCTTTGCACATAGTGGGAGGTCAAGTTAGTACAATTACATGGGAAATTAATGGATATATGACTATACTCTCCCCAGTGAAGGCACTCCCAGTGTGACTTAGTGGAAGGAACTCTGAATTCCTCCTCTTCTTCTTTTTCTTCTTGTTATAATCATCATCATATTTATTTATTTATTTATTTATTTATTTGCCTCCAGGGCTATCACTGGGGCTCGGTGCCTGCACCCTGAATCCATTGTTCCTGGAGACTATTTTTCCCCCTTTTGCTGCCCTTGTTGTGTATCATTGTTGTTGCTGTTAATGTTGTTGTTATAGCTGTTGTTGTTGGATATAAGTCAGAGAGAGAGAAGTCAAGAGAGGAGGGGAAAACAGAGAGGGGGAGAGAAAGATAGACACCTGCAGACCTGCTTCACTGCTTGTGAAGCGACCCCCTGCAGGTGGGGAGCTAGGGATCCAACTAGAATCCTTATGCCAGTCCTTTCACTTCACGCCATGTGCACTTAACCCGATGTGCTACCACCCAGCCCCTCTTCTTACTTTTTTATCACAGTACTGCTCAGTTTTGACTTATGTTGATGCTAGGGTTGAACCTGGGATCTTTGAGCTTCACACATGAAAGTCCTTTTGCATAACCATTATTTTGGTGATGCCTCCTTTCTCCCCAACTGTAACAGAGTATGCTCAGCAGGAGGAAATAGCCAAATGAAGCTTTGAACAGACAGTTGTGTTTGCATGGCATTTTGAAGCTTACTACTGGTTTTCTAGCACATCATTTGTTTTTACCTTCACAATAAATATGAGGCATGCTATTGAGTTCAAGAGAACACAAAACATACAATCATTTAATGAAGACTTCTAGGACTACTGAAAACAAGTCTTGTCTAGCCTCTTTCATCACTCTCCTTCTCTTCCTCTCCCTTCTCCTTGTACTCTTTCTACTCCTTCTCATTCTTCCTAATAACTATTGTCTTTGCCACTCTGACAGTAGTTGGAAAAGACAAGAAATGAATGACAGAGCAAGAGAAAATCGGGTGGTGAAAATAAGATGCATCTATTCACTGAGCAACATTATCAAACACTCCTCCTCTGCCTTATTATCGTACCAATCTGCACCTCAGTCCTCCAGGATATTCCAGGCTATGAGATGAGACACGATGAAGGTGTTGAGTATACTAGTGTTGAAAAAACTAAGGCCCTGGCATATTGGGGCAGGCAAAAATCAGCATTTTATATTAGCTTTCTAAAAACCACAGTAGCAGCTTGACTTTCAGGTAGTAAAGCTATGTTAGGTGAGAATAAGTAAAAGGGGAAAAGACTTTAATGACTGACAGCCGACGTGAGTTACTTTCTGCCCTAAGTTCATTTTCTAGCCATCAGCTTTCAGGCCCCAAGGACCCCAAGAGAAAAGGGGCAAAAGCAAGAGCCAGCTATCAAGAGACCTCTGTTCCTGCAAATCCGTGCTTAAATCCCCTTCAGTTCTCACCATATTACAGTGTTATAGTCTCTCCTCCCGCCCTACCTGCATACTTCATGGGCTAATGCTAAACCGATGTCTGTTAATCACACCCATGTGGCCCTGCCTTCCTCTTTGTTTCTTGGTTCTGACAAGTCACTTATTCCCAACGTACTAATCTAAGCTTAGAAAACCAGAAATCAGGGAACCTTTTCTTTAAGTTCAGTTTGAAACTTACTGACGGTGGAGGAGAAATCAGGTAAATGGGGCTGGGTTTGTAGGCAAGAATAAAGTTTCAAGTCAAGCCATGAAACTGGACAGCAGATCAAAGGGAAGAAGAACCCCAATACCACCTGCTCTTAGATCCTCTCAGAATATGGGCAACATGACCCCCTCAACCTCCCATCTCTGACTCCTTGAGTTCTTCCTCACCTCTTTCCTGTCCCAAGAGACATAAGATTAGTACTACTTTTTACCTCCTACATCCAGGTTGTATAGTAGTTTTTGGTAGGTAGCTCCAGAAGAGGATGGTTAATTGCATGCATGCCTAGTTTATTCCTGAATTTTCTGTTTCTGTCCTAGTGGTGCCTCTAGCAATACAACCTGAGTCACTACTGTTTACTCTTCCTTCACTCTTGATTTAGCTTGGCGGTGAAACACTGTTAGGCTGAAGATTTTGTCTCTTATGCTTGGAAGAGCTTGACACCAGTGATGCAGAGAAATGATAGAAGACAGACCCATGAGGAGTGGAAATTATTGAGATGCTAGGGTAGAGATGGCAAAGGCAGATATAAATTCAGACTACACAAATATCCTTTGTTGGACAACTGAAACAATTATTTTATCTTGGATTATTTTTTGCAATTACAGATATTTAAAATACAAATTTATTCTGTTACATTATCATGTTATTTCTGTTCCCATTAAAAATTAATGATTTGCTTCAGTGAGGCTCTTAAACTTTATCATGAAAATATTGTAGCTGAAAGCTAAAGTAGTGTAGCTGATATGCTTGAGCTATATCCTAGAAGAATTTTCTTAACATAAAAAAAAACAATGACCTATTTTAGAATGGAGAGAATTAGTCCATGCTGTCCTGTGGCTGTAGAAGCCAGAATCTCACCTTATCACTTTTATGTTGACTTAAAAAAATGTATGAGTTGATTTAGCCTATTTACAGACTGCCAGGAGGCAAGCAGAAAAAAATAATAAAGGTTTCTTCCGGAGTTGAGCTCAGAGCCAACTTTGCCAGAAACACAGAGCCAAATATACTAATATCCAGTGACTTTTCAAAGTCCAGGCAACAGGAGGAATGCATTTGAAGGAAAAGAATTCATGGCCTTTAGTCAGTCTGGAAAAGGAGGAACGGAGATGTCAGTGAAAACCTCACAAATACTTCTCTCTCCACCATGATAACCAGTATTAGCCAGGCGCCAGTCCTCTTCTCCTGCCAATAGAAGAAATGGCATTTGGTGGCAAAGCAAAGAGCCCTTTCCATAAAGAAGTGTCCTCAGCCTCAGTGTGTTCATGCATCTGAGCAGAGGTGCTGCAGGTGGAGTGACAAAGACTGCTGCAAAATCACAAGTGAGGAATTCCATCTACAGTCTTCCAGGAGTGTGGATGTGTGGTGAAGAGTGTTCATAATACTTATTTTCTTGCTTGTTTTATAACAACGGAGCTTATGATATGATTTTCACAGCCCAGGCCAATGAAGACTTTGTCTAAATGCCACTACACTGTGGTGATACTTCAGGGCTAGATGGTAGGTGTGGAGACCAAAGCAGAAGACAGCAGAATGCTTTCATCTCTGGGTGGCTTGGGGCTAGCTTCTCGCATTTTATACTGTTGAGTCAGAGCAGCTAAGATTACAGTGCTTGGCAGGGAGATTATTATTTTCTGTACTTGGAGGTATGCGTAGACTGATAGACTTCCACAACACATTTTTTTTTTTCTTTTATAGAACAAAGGAGTTTTAATTTTTCTTCTACAAAATACAGAGGTTCAGACGTGACTGTTCTGCTATAGCAGTTTCCCTGAGAAATATTATTTGGGCTCCAAGGCCCCAAGGAAGACTGGCATATCATGGGGAGTGGCAAAGAATTTGCCATCTTAAAGACAAAAGCAGTCAGTTTTTCTTTTTTTTCTTTTCTTTCCCTCCAGGGTTATCGCTGGCTATAGAATTCCACAGCTCTTGGTGGTTATTTTTTTTTCTTTTCTCAAGATATATTGTGAGAAACAAAAAGTGATAGAGAGTAAACTCAACTCCTCTTTGTTTATGGGTGTGTAGGTCCGACCATTCTCCCTCCATTCCACGAAGAGCACCATATATCCAACACAAACTGGCTTGCAAAATTCATGGACCAAGAGGCAGATGCAAATACTGAAACTCCTCAAGGAGGAGACCCCATCATAAAGCCAGACCAATGGCTTTTCCATTTTGGGATTCTTTGACATCTCTGAAACCCCATTCTCTCTTTACCCACTATCATCCCCCTCAAGTTTAAACAAAATAGCTAAAGGTATTTACAAATACTTCTAATTATATGTAGTTGCTGAGTTTTAGAAGACATCTCACATGACACAAACCTGTCAGTTGCAATGGAGGCTAGCTTCCACAAGTCACTTGAATTAGAGGGCTCACTCAAAGTAAGTGTTGAACCAACTAGTAATGAATAAATTGACTGTGCTGGGTTGTATTCATGCTAGCATCTCTCTTGAAGAACATAAGGTAGGAAAAAGAACATTAACACCATTTATAAATGCCGTGAAGACAATTCTCACACTCAGTCAGGGCTTAAAACCAAGCCAAATATTACTCCCCTGAAGTTCTCTAAAAGAAAATATAAAGAGACAAGATAATTTCAGTTGGTAAGTTACAGGCATCAAGCTACCCTTAACGTTTAGCTGTTAAAAGTCTGTATCGTTAGATGCATAGCTTTTAGTTGAATTGTTGGTACTTTTGGATGACCCAGTAACACCAGAGAAATACTTTGCTCAGTAATGCCCTTTATCTCTCAGCCTGGTGGTTTTGATGTCTGGAAATATGGTGAGCAGGTGCTACTCTTCACTCACTGAGCGTCCTTTAGCACCTGGCACAGTGCCTGACACCATGAAATAGTCAGGGAATGAAATGCTGTTAAATGCTGTTTCCTGTCAGAGAGCCTCTGTTGCATTTAATCCTATGCCATGAAGTTGAGTAGAATGTAATGGAGCAGAGCAATATGGGTGTAAGCTGAACCACTTTATAGTAATACCAGGGACCTAGGGAGTTAAGAATAATAGTTTAAGGTAACACTTGAGTCTACACTTTTAAAAGGACACTTATTCACACTAGAAAACTATAATTCTTCTTATTGCAAACATACCAATCATCGTTAAGCCACATTAATATAATAAACTCGATCAAAGATACAGGATATAGCTGCATTTATTGATGTCAAGACAAGGATTTAAATTCTTGAGTATGATTTTAATAAGATGTAGCTTAATAAAATTTTAATAAAGTCATTAGTAATATAGAATGGCTTAGATCTGTGAATATTTTGGACACATAAGTGACTCATGTTTCAAGGTGACAGTTGGCTTAAATGAAGTTTGATGGTTTTGTAAATGATTAAAAGTTATTAGAAGAAGTAAAATAAAATTGGGTAACTGAGGTTGCCACCGTAGCTGTGACATGCTGTTTTCCGTCTTTCATGTGAACATTACTTCTTAGTCATTAAACCACCACATATTTTTGAGGACCTACTATGTATGTGGGGTTGTTTTTGATTCCCAGGAAAGGAATAATGAAGTATATCTGACTGTTAGCAAGCTTTTGTTTTGGTGGCATAGAGACAGGCTATAAAAAGTCAACAAGTAATTTCAGATAGTGCTTTGAAAAGACAGGTGCTTTGAATAGAACAGGATAATGGTGGTAGAGAGGCCCAGCATAGTGAAGCTGGACACCCACCAACACTGTGCTTAGAATTGAGTTGGTCTTCTCTTCTTGGAGCAGGGAATATTTGAGACAAATTATCAGTCTAAGCATTTCCTCATGTAAATATTTTAACAAAGAGTGTTTTAAGTGGAGAACATCACGCAGAAAAAAATGTAAGAGGTTAGGAAGTTGGGTGGTAGCACAGCAGTTAAGCACACATGGTGCCAAGTGCAAGGACTGGCAGAAGAATCCCAGTTCGAGCCTCTGGCTCCCCACCTGCAGGGAGGTCACTTCACAGGTGGTGAAGCAAGTCTGTAGGTGTCTATCTTTCTCTCCCCCTCTCTGTCTTCCCCTCCTCTCTCCATTGCTCTCTGTCCTATCCAACAACGACGACATCAATAATGACAATAATGACAAGGGCAACAAAAGGGAAAAAAATAGCCTCCAGGAGCAGTGGATTCATTCATAGGCACTGAGCCCCAGGAATAAACCTGGAGGCAATAAAATAATATAAAATATGTAAGAGGTAAAACACTTCCAGGCTAGTCTGACTTGAGTTGGTGGAAGAGGAGAGGAGGCTGGGTATTGAAGGATATGCATGGCCAGTGCTATTCTCAGAAAGTAGTCTTCACTAAGTGAATATAAAAGGATGGCAGATCATGTTGTGCACTCATCCAAAATGTGTAGTCACTGTGTAGTCATGATTTTAAGGAAACTGTGATATTTTCTTCTTTAAAATTAATAGTTATTTACTTTGATAGGACTGAGGGGAAAGGGAGGCAGAGAGGGCAAGAGAAAGAAAGACACTTGTAGCTTTGTTTAACTGCTCGTGAAACTTCTTCTGCAGGTGGGGACTGGGGATTTGAACCCAGGTCCTGGTGCATAGTAATGTGTGCACTCACCTGGCTGTGCCAACTCCTGGCCCTGGTTGTGCTATTTTCTTCAGTGGAAAAAAATGTTTACAGGTAGCTCTGGAGTAGGGGAGGTTTAATCAGTTGTGCTTTCCACAAAGGCATGCTGATGGGAATGAAAAAGGGAGTTGGCAATGATTAGTGCTGATTGCCATGATGAATCACAGAATCTAGGATGACTCATGAAGGCTGTTATTTTTTGGGTTATTACTTCTTCATCCCACAGAGTTATGACGATGGACGAATATGTAACAGCCCTGGACAGATGAGATGGATAATGGCAGGCAAGTGATCACATGTTCTCACAGCCGGGAGTGGGAGACGGATGACAGATGACAGGAAGGCTGTGGTGGGAAACAGTCAACAATCAGAGCCTGCTGGAAGTGAATGGCAGGGATACCACTACTTGTCATAGTAAGGCTGGTAAAGTGACCTCTGGTTCCAGATGATGATTATGATTAGCTTGTTTAAATAATTCTGTGGCCTTGGAGGGGACTGACACCTGCTACTTAGTGATAAACAGTCATCTTGACCAGGAGGGATGTTTGGCGAGGGTCCTGATGTGTAGGAGGAGAGAGGAGAAGGGAACTTGTAAGGGAGCCACTTGAATCCTTCTCAGTTCTCTCCACAAGCCAAACAACACATATTACTGAAGCTTAAGTTTAGGTCTTGCATTAGAATTGGGGGAAGGACCTTGAGTTTAGCTTAGCTCGGCTTAGATTGTGCTGCGTCCTGCATGAATAAAGAGATACTGCCTACAGCTCAAAAAAAAAAAAAAGAATTGGGGGTACAGGAGAGCTAATACACAGTAGTATAGCAGTAATGGACTGGTGATCTCCACTGCTCGAAGGATTCACTGGATGGGGAGTTAAGAGACCCGTGACAGAGGAGATGACTGAATCTGTCGTCTCAGAGGGACTTTGACTGAAATCAAATGAAGGTATGATGTTGGAAGTGGGGGTCGAAAGGGAAAGCCATGATGAGGTTAGGTTTTTTTTTTTGTTGTTGTTGTTGTTGTTGTTGTTGACTTATATTAACCATCAAGGAAGAATCTTGAAAATTTATGGAGAAGAATCCAGGCCACTGGAAAACTGGCCTCTTCCTGGAGGCAGATGATCTCAAGGGAGCACACAGAGCCATGATGACATCCCTGGAGGACAGATGGAAGCATGACCTTACTAGCTGCCCTGCAGATGCTGAGCACTTCTGTTGAGCTTCACTACCTAGCTGAGGACCTGCCACTAGGTGATAGGTGCTAGATGTCACGTGTTATACACATCTGTAAACTCCTAGGGTCTCTGTCCTGTATAGTTCTTCAGAAACATATGGAATCCAGTGCTTACTAAATGACAGCAACTTCCTATTGCAATAGAAATGAACAGATTCAGCTGTAGCAGCACCAACAGGAACTAGGAGAGACTTACACATAAGATGTTGGTCAAAATTATTTGAACAGAATGTGTTGATTAGATTGAACACTGCTGATGGCCATTTCTGGAATCTCAGATTAACGCTGTGGGGTTTTGGAGTGATCCAAGGACTGCTTATTTTCTTTTAACTCTGGTAGGTTTTGCTGTGCTTTTGGGTATCAAGCTCAACTTAGTCCAGTTATTTAGCCTACACTAAATTTAGTCTACTATGTGAAAAGGATGTAGTAGAAAATAAGACACCCACCCCCATGGGAAACTATTTATCGCTTGATTGTTTGGAAAAATATAGTTGGAAAGAGGTAGTCTACTAGCCGGTTAACCAGGTAGCTGATGAATGCTATGTTAAGACAAGTGTGCACAGAGAGAAAGTAAGGGCAGTCTGATGGGAAGGAACAATGTCTTGACTGGCATTTGAGAGATGAATATGATTTTATTATAGAGATCAGAGTCAGAGATTAAGGAGTAAGAAAGTGGGAGTTGGGCGGGTTAAATAAATATAAAAATAAATAAATATAAATAAATATAAAAAGGAGTAAAAAGTATGCTTTAGAGTAAGAAAATAAAATATATCCTATTTATTTTTTTAATATTTATTTATTCCCTTCTGTTGTCCTTGTTTTATTGTTATAGTTATTATTATTGTTACTGATGTCATTGTTGTTGGATAGTACAGAGAGAAATGGAGAGAGGAGGGGAAGACAGAGAAGGGGAGAGAAAGATAAACACCTGCAGACCTGCTTCACTGCTTGTGAAGCGATTCCACTGCAGGTGGGGAGCCAGGGGCTCTCACTGGGATCCTTCTGCTGTTCCTGGCGCTTTGCGCCACCACCTGTGCTTAAACCCACTGTGCTACCACCCAGCTCCCCTATATCCTAACTATTTTATGCCGGGATAGCCGGAGGGTACTTCTTCCCAAGCTAGTGCTCTCTGGGTTGGAGAGAACTCAACTGGAGCCGATCTAGGCTGCTGCATGGGAGAGGGATCAGGAACTCGTGCCGCACTAAATTCGCAGGAGATACACTCTGGAACTCTCAGAGCCAGAAAGCAATTTCCAAGTGTCTTTAATCAGAAGAGCAGCTGTTTTTATACTCTCCAAGTAGGGTGGAAACAGGATGTGATATAGAGAGGGTGGAGAGAAAAGTGACTGGTGAAAATCAGAGTGTGACAAGGAGAGGATCAGGGTGTGACAAGGAGAGGGGGTGGAGCAGGTGAGAATTCTACCACTAAACCACCAATGCCCTGGAGGGAGTGTGGTGCTTTATGTAAATGTAAAAGTGATTTATGTAAATAGACCAAAGCTTTGAATGGGATTAAATCTATCCCTATATAGGCATATGGTTAAGCAGAAGCCAGGGGGAGCTGGCATACTATCCAACATCTCCCCCTTTCTTTTTAACTATTTTCAATAGTATCAGGAGTGTGGGGCACTTTGTGAGGCAGGGAGACTTATAAGAGGCACACCTTTTTGGGGTTCTACTGTCCCTCCTTGCTCAACCTCTCCGTGGAGAGAGAGACTAACAGGATTGACATACACCTCAGGTTCAAGCCCTTCCAAGCTCAACCATATCCTCACAATTCCCCAACATCTCCCTATTACTTAATGGCCATATATAACTGGGTCAATGTCTGTAAAAGGCTTCATCTCTGTCGGGAATAGCAGTGTAGGGGTGAACAGAAACCTGTTGGGAAGAAAGCAGAATGATAGCATGTAAGTGTCTTCAAAAAGAACTAGCACAAGACAGGGAGGGATAAGTAAGAGTAGCAAGAGACAGAGTGAGCCTGATGGGTGGAGGAGTGGGGGCCTGATAAGCCGAGGGGCGAGAGGGGTGATCTGGCATTGCAAAATTCCAAGTCAGCTGGCGGAAAGTTCTATGAACTGCTACAGTCATTCTTCAAGAAGTCCAGCAGTATAAAGGGAGTGTCCAGCAAGTTCTATAGAAGCATCAGTCCAATGTCAATGGCCAGGAAATAAATGACATACGTCTATCTTGATGGAGGAGGACAGCCACTGGAACTTTTCTTCTCTGTAGAGAGTGACCTGGAACCGCCAAAACATGATGGGCGAAACAGAAGCAGGAAGAGCAGACACCGATGGTTGAGAGAAAGGCAGTAGGAAAGTCTTGTCCTTTGGAGTCTGTGAATCAGGTTCTCCAGATCATGTCAGGTCACATCATGGGTTTCGGGGGATGGCTGTAATTGTGGGTGATGTCAGAGGTCAGGGGTCCAAGATGGATTTCTGGGGATTCTATATGAGCAGATATAGAAAGGCTTGTCATAGCTGTAGTCAATTACTTATGAAAAAACTTTGTATCAAATTAGAAGTTTACTACAATTGATAACTCAATGATTATAATTGGTTTAGGTATCTTTATAATTTCGTGTAAAGGCCATCTTATGTGACCTCATGTAGCAATCTCTATATAGCAAAATTTTCATACTGAATTTAAGTCACATATATTGATTCTTAACTATTTTTACATTGGGTTTTTAAGCAAACTCAGGTTACTAGAGTTAACACATTTTAGTGACAATTTTTTTTTTGGTACATTTACAATATCAGATTGATGCCAAATTTGTTGTGGATTATTTTCCACAAGATAGCTTACATTTTTGGGGGACCTCCAAAAATGTCCTGTATAGAGGATTTGTATTTTAACTTAGGAGATGATGAATTGTCACATTGAATATTTAGAGTTTTACCTTAAACACTCAGTTACTTAAATGAATTGATTTTACCTCTTCTTGTAAAAATGTAGCTTTGAAGTTACAATTTAACCGTTAAGTTAATGTTTACCAAACTTGAAACACGCATATTAAACATATAGTTTATAACACACAAGAGGAGAAAAACTTGTAAATAAGACATATCATTTCAAATGCGAATTTAGATCTACTGTCATAGTTGAACCATCTTTACTCACACAGTTTAAGACTAAACATTTCATATTTATATCAAGACTTAAAAAAGAAATCAAAAAGGGGAATGAACAATTTTTGGACTGTTTCTGGACGTTTCCAGAAACCATGGCTGCGTCCAGCCATTTTATATAAAGTCAGTTAACTTTCAGAGTACTCTGAGCACAATGGGTTGTACAAAAATTTTGGTCACTCAACTCACTCAATTTTTTTTTCTTACTCACTCACTCACAAAACACAACTGGCCAGTCATAGCATAAGACATTCGGGGCGGGGGAAGAGTTCTGTGTATCATATATATATTTTATTCTGCCATGCTGTATTATGGATCCTGGGGTGCATCCTGCAGCCAGTCTTCTTGCAATATTTCTTGTTCTTCAGGGATATCAGTGCCATCATGTGGGTATTGCTGGACATGACAGGCAGGAACCCAAACAGGCTTGGAGTAATTTTGTGGAAAAATGCATGCAAAACCCCTCCCCATAGTCAACAGGGGGTCAGGTCCTTTCCAGATTTTATCAAGTGGGTCTTTCCATTTGACTTTAATAGCTGGGAGGGTGGGTGGTGTTTGCCAATGAAGAATAATAGGAGGTTGGTCTGAGTTTTTGTAAATATTAAAGAGATTTAATGTAGTTAAGGCTTTTGCCAGCTGGATATTGGAGGGGTACATTTCCTCTTTTTCTTTATTTAATTGAGCCTTAAGAGTTTGATGGGCCCTCTCAACAATGCCTTGTCCCTGTGGATTATACGGAATGCCTGTAGTATGAGTAATGTTCCAGAGGGAACAAAAATCTTTAAATTGTTTGCTGGTAAAAGCAGGTCCATTATCCATTTTTATTGAAGATGTAAACCCATTACAACAAAACAAGGAGAGTATATGGCTTATAAGCTTTTTTGAGTTTTCTCCAGTCTGAGCTGTAGCCCACATAAACTTAGAGGAGGTATCAATTGAGATGAACACATATTTTTGTTTGCCAAAGTTGGGTATGTGGGTAACATCAATTACCAAAGAGCATTGGCTTTTAAACCTTGAGGATTAACCCCCAGAGTTTGAATAGCAGGTGTTTTGATTAGACCTGCACAGGAGGAATATGTAGCAAGAATATGTTTTAACTGTGGCAGAGGAATATCAGGAAATCGAGCTCGAAGACCTTTAAGATTAACATGGGTTAGGGAATGAAAGTCAGCAGGATTAGAGACAGAGGCTAGGAGAATTCCTGTGGAGGCAAGGTGGTCAGCTGCAGCATTCCCTTCAGACAGGGGACCAGGAAGAGGGCTGTGGGAATGTAGGTGCTGAACATACAGTGGTTGGGTTCGAGAACAGAGCATAGAGGCTATTTGAATTAAGAGAGGAGAAAGTGGGTTGTCATCAATTCTTACATAAGATCGAGCAAGCCATGGAAGTAAGTTAACAGTATACACACTGTCAGAAAAAAGGTTGAAGGATTCTGGTACACCTTTTAATGCAAGGAAAACAGCATAAAGTTCTTTGTACTGAGGGGAATTATCAGGAAGTTCAGTAAAGAGAGGTTTGGTGTATTGCTGGTCTGGATAATATATAAGGGCAGCAGCTCCCTTTTTTCCACCATCAGTGAACACTATAGGAGCAGAGGGGATGGGATCTCGAGAGAAAAGTTTAGGTACTAGTAGAGGCAACAGAGGTAAAGAAGCTATCAAATTATTAGAGGGAAAATGATTATCTAATTGTCCTGGAAAACCCATTAAACTTATGGCAAAACGAGAATGGTGGCATATGAGCCATTCTGTATCTGTGAGAGAAAAGGGAAGAATGATTGAATCTGGTTCCCTTCCTAAAACCTGAACCAATCTGTTTCTTCCTTAGCGAACCATAAATGCTAAGGCATCAATCTCGGTAAGGAGTCTTGGAGCTCCGCCTACTGGCGTATGAAGCCATTCGAGAATGCCATGTTTCTGCCACAATGCCCCCACTACCGTGGGGGTGGAGTTAAAGATTAGAAGATTTACTGGAGAGGAGGGGGAGAACCAAACGAGGTGCATGTCCTGGAGAGCCTGGTTAACTTTTTCCAGAGCCAAGGAGGCTTCGGGGGTTAACATACGCTTTGAGGAGGGCTGTTTGTTTCCTTTTAACAGATCGAACAGTGGTTGCAGGCAGCTTGTAGGCAGATAAAGATACTGCCTAAGCCAATTCAAATTTCCAAGAAAACTTTGTAAAGAAGCAAGAGTGAGATTAGAAGGAAAAGTAACACAAGGTTTTAAAGGATGAATCTGCGTTAGGGAAATCTCTGAGCCAAAGAAAGATATTGGAGGAATTAGCTGTATCTTCTCAAGAGCTACATTAAGTCCACTTCTCTTTAAGGCAGGGATTAGAAAATCATGTAGGGCAGAGAGATCTGTATCTAATTCTCCACATATTAACACATCATCTATATAATGAAAAACCTTAAGGCCCTTATGAATATATGGAAAAAAGGCAGATTTAACAGCCTCTTGATAAATAATAGGACTATTAGCCATGCCCTGGGGCAGTACCACCCATTCAAATCTATTGGCAGGGCTGGCATTATTAATAGAAGGAACAGAGAAAGCAAAACGTTTACAATCTTGTGGGTGTAAGGGAATAGAGAAAAAACAATCCTGTATATCAATAGCTATGATTGGAATTCCTGTGGGAATCGTGGAAGAAAGAGGCAAACCCCTTTTGGGGGAGCCCCAAACCTGCATGGTTTTATTAACTGCATGAAGATCTTGGAGGAGGCACCATTTTCCTGAGCACTTTTTAATCACAAAGACTGGAGTATTCCATGGGCTCCGAGAATGACAAATGTGTCCCAAAGATAACTGCTCTTGGACGAGTTCTTTTAAAATTTCTAGCTTCTCCCTAGGCAAAGGTCACTGTTCCACCCAGACAGGCTCATTAGAAAGCCAATCTAAGCAGGGAGTTCTGTTATGAACAGTGGCAGTTAGTATTGGGGGTGCTGGCTGGGTCTAGCAGTCTCACAGGAGTGAGTGTGGTGTCCTGCAGAGGTGTCTGAGGATATCAATACATCTAAAGATTCCAGCAAGTCTCTTCCCAATAAATTGGTGCTTATATCAGCTATTAAAGGCTGAAAGCGTCCGGTCGTCCCTTCTGGATCTTCCCATACAAGGGAATCTCGTGTGCGGAATGCCTGAGTCAATCCTCCAACACCATGTAAGCATGGTCCTGGGAGGAGTTCCCAACTCTGGGGAACCTCTGCTTGTCTTAATATTGTCTTATCTGCTCCCGTGTCAATCAAACACTTAAAAGGAATATTACCGATCTTTACTGTCATAGTTGGGTGACCCCTTTCTAAAACAGGGGTGGTCCATAAAATCTCAGGCTCCGAATTCGAGCTGTTGTCTTTCTCCAGCCGGTTATTTCTATGCTGGAAGTTCCCACACACCGTGGGTTCCTCCTTCTGCTCACCCTCTGTTATTGTTACTTGGCTTGGTGGGTGTAGCGACGGATTGGGTCCCAAGCTGGGCTTCTGTTTGTGGAAGAAGGGCACAGCACCAAGCGGGCGACTTGCTTCCTTCCCTCTTGGGGGCGGGGCTAAGGGAAGCCCCACACCTAGTTTAAATCCCTGTTTACATTTGGCAGAGGCATGCCGTTCCTATGGAACCTTGACCAACAATCTCTCCTCCAGTGAAATCCTTTCTGGCATCTGGGACAAGGCATTCGTGGTTTCTGATTCCCTGTCTGGAGGCAGGGTTGCCCTGACTGGAGGCGGGGTTGCCCTGACTGGAGGCGGGGTCGTGGTCTATTTTCTGGACATTGGTTACGCCAATGCCCTTGGCGACCGCACTGAAAGCAAGCCTCTTTTTGCTTATGTAAGGTAGCTGCATAGGCCTGTAACATAGGTCCTTGAAAAGAGCTTGATCTGAGATCCTGTGTAGCTATAATCCAAGTATCTGGGTGTTCGTTTTTAAGAGTGATACAGGCCTGTCGAAAATGTGGAAGCATTCCATCCCAGACTATGGATCGCAGGAGGAGAAAATGAGCGTCAGGATTATAAATCTTCCTTTCTAAACTCGACTGGACCCTGGCAATGAATTTAGTGAGGGATTCATCAGGTTCTTGTTGAAGGGAGAGAATGGGGGCTGAGGCTGCTCCCATGGGTGGTGTTAATTGCTCCCATGCTTTTAATGCACACAGGCGTACCTGATCAAAATACCCTGGTGGAAACTTGGCTTCCGCCTGTTGAATCCCTGTTTCTATTTGGCCTGTTCCAAACAATGCATCAAAATTCCCCTCTGGCTGATTTTGAATATTTTTCTGCGATCGTTGTAAACACTTTTTGCGAAAGAATGCCTCCTATTGCAGGAAGAGGGGGCCTGGGAGCGTAGCGCGAGTTACATCCCTCCAGTCTTGGGGGTATTAAGGTTCTGAAGCAGGCCTTGTAAAATGGACCTGGTCCATGGGGCATGAACACCGTCATCCTTGATAGCCTGGCATAGTTTCTTCAGGTCTGTGGTGGAATATGGATACCAGGCCTGAGGTTTTTGTCTATTGGGGGCGACATTGACCGGAAATGTGTGGACTTGCTCTGATAAGTGTGTAGTGGTAGGAGGAGTCACCGAAGTGGAAGATTCTGGACAAGCAGCTGAAGAAGTGGTTTTGGAGGATACAGGAGAATTCGGACATGTGCCTGTCAAAACGGGGGTGGGCGAAGAAGCAGCCGTGGAGGCAGCAGGAGGTTCCGGACACATGTCTGCCAAAATGGGGGTGGCCGAAGAAGTGGCTGTGGAGTCCAAAGGAGAATTCGGACACGTGTCTGCCAAAATAGGGGCCTCAGGGCAAGATGCAGAGGAATTAGGGTGGGTCAGGATCACAACAGGCCTTTGCTTCTTCTTGTTCTTAAGGTGCTGGTTAAGTTCTATGATCACTTCCTTTATCTCTTGGACCTCAGCCTCTATGTCCTTAAGCCTTTTGAGAGGTTGCCCTATATATCCCTTAAAAGCTGCTATGATGATCAACAGGATATAAGGTGCAGCCCCGAGAAAAATGTCCCAGATATATAAAAATTGTATACTGGAAAAAGAATGCAGAATTTGGAAAAGATTTTCCATGGTGGAGAGATCTCAGGAAAACAATAAGAAAGAAAAAAAAAATCACAGTGCCTTAACACAATATTGCAGATACCCAAAAGGTGTGTACTTATCTAGGATGTCTTCTTGTAAAACTGCTGCTTACATGTCCCTGTTCCAGGCGCCAGATGCCGGGATAGCCTGAGGGTACTTCTTCCCGAGCTAGTGCTCTCTGGTTTGGAGAGAACTCAACTGGAGCCGATCTAGGCTGCTGCGTGGGAGAGGGATCAGGAACTTGTGCCGCACTAACTTTGCAGGAGATACACTCTGGAACTCTCGGAGCCGGAAAGCAATTTCCAAGTGTCTTTAATCAGAAGAGCAGCTGTTTTTATACTCTCCAAGTAGGGTGGAAACAGGATGTGATATAGAGAGGGTGGAGCGAAAAGTGACTGGTGAAAATCAGAGTGTGACAAGGAGAGGATCAGGGTGTGACAAGGAGAGGGGTGGAGCAGGTGAGAATTCTACCACTAAACCACCAATGCCCTGGAGGGAGTGTGGTGCTTTATGTAAATGTAAAAGTGATTTATGTAAATAGACCAAAGCTTTGAATGGGATTAAATCTATCCCTATATAGGCATATGGTTAAGCAGAAGCCAGGGGGAGCTGGCATACTATCCAACAATTTTATGTACTTTCTTTGCCTCTCATCTTTTAAATGTTTTTTTATTTATTTATTTATTTTATTTTATTTTTTTTTCTCCTCCAGGGTTATTGCTGGGCTTGGTGCCTGCACTATGAATCCACCGCTCCTGGAGGCCATTTTTCCCCCCTTTTGTTGCCCTTGTTGTAGCTTCGTTGTGGTTATTATTATTGCCCTTGTTGACGCAATTCGTTGTTGGATAGGACAGAGAGAAATGGAGAGAGGAGGGGAAGACAGAGAAGGGGAGAGAAAGATAGACACCTGCATACCTGCTTCACTGCCTGTGAAGCGACTCCCCTGCAGGTGGGGAGCCGGGGGCTCGAACCGGGATCCTTACGCCGGTCCCTGCGCTTTGCGCCACATGCGCTTAACCCACTGCGCCACCACCCGACCCCCCTTTTAAATGTTTTTATACTTAACCTTACTTAAAACTATGGATTATGTTAAGTCATATAATTCTTGACAATTTTATTTGGCTATTTATCTCATATGCCGTATACATTTGTAAACTCTTGGGGGTAGTGTCTCTGTGCTAAGTAGTTCTTCAGACAAATCAAGTGTTTATAATAAGTACTATTAAATTAATGGAAATGAGTAGATTTACCTAAACAAGAACTCACTAACGAGAAATAGGAATACCTTACATAGAAAAAATGAATGAATGTTAAAAAACAAACAACAATAACAACAACACATGACCGGGAGCGCCAGGTGGTAGCTCACTCAGCAAGATGCACATCTCACCATGTCTGAAGACCTGGGTTTCCATCTTGGCCTACCATATGGGAGCTACCTGAAGGGAGGGCTTCATGAGCAGTGGAGTGAGGCTGGTGAGTTGAGTTTCTCCTCTGTCTTCCTCTCCCTTTCTTTGTTTCTCCCTCTCTATCTAAAAGCGTGGGGGACGGGGGCAGGGTTAGGGACATGTCTGACAGTGGTACAGTCATGTAGGCACAGAGTCCCCAAAATAACTCTAGTAGCAAATAAATAAGTTGGAAACAAACGCACATGCATAAACTCAAACTCACAAACATATGATCTAACTTAGAGTTTGTGTAAACTGTACAATTCTTTGCATTTCTAAAAAAAAAAGTGAAAAAAAAAACAAACTTTCAAACCCCCCTAATTTCTACCCATTGTGCAAACATCTGGAAAGAGAATAGGACTTGAGAGCCACACAAGCTTGGAAGCAGGCCTTTCCCCGCTGAGCTTCCAGGTGACCGTGCAGCCTGCTGACACTTGGAGTCTGGCCTTGTGAAATTGTTATTGTTGTTATTATTATCCTACCACTGGGGTTACTGATGGGGCTTGGTGACCGCACTACAAATCTAGTACTCCTGGTAGCCATTTTTTCCTTTCTTTTCCATTTTGACAACATAGAGAGAAACAGAGACTGGAGGGAGAGATAGGGAGAGAGAAAGACACCTGCAGACCTGCTTCACTACTGTGAAGGCCTCCCCACCACCCTGTACCTCCCCACCCCCATGTAGTAAGTGGAGACCTGAGTCCTTGTGCATGGTGATATGTGTGCTCAATTCAGTGTGCCTGCTGGATCCCCAGCCTATGGAAACTGTGATAACAGATTTGTGTTGTTTTAAGTCACTGAATTTGGGATGATCTGTTATACAAGAGAAATCTGACACTGACTGAGAACTGCACTTTTCCCTAGGGTTGTTTTAAGGTATATATGGGATAAGCCATGGGAAATACTTAGCAGATTACCCAGTACTTGACAAGAACAATAAGGATGACTATGTAACAGCACAAGTATGAGTTTAAGCAGATGACTTCTATATATAGGCCTTTATTTATTTATTTTTGTCCCCAACTTGAGAGCATTAAATTAAATCTTTATAGCCTCTGAAACATGTTTCAAATTGTTCAGAGCATTAAGAAAATGAAAAAAGAAAAAAAAAAAACAGCCAAACCACTACTGAGAATTAACTCAAAGAACCTCATGTGATGTTGCAGATATGGGAATCAGCATTATTGGTTGTATAAATCCCAAGATACCTTACTCTTCTATTTGGAAGTTTAATCACTAAGCCATACTCTGCAGGGAAATGTGTGTGTATGTGTGATTATTTTTATAGAGGAAAAGTGTCAGAATCCCTCCTGGCTATGGACACTATACTACAAGGATTTAATAGCAGTATACCATTTCTTAAAAAAGAAGAAGAAGAAGAAGAAGAAGAAGAAGAAGAAGAAGTAGAAGAAGAAGAAGAAGAAGAAGAAGAAGAAGAAGAAGAAGAAGAAGAAGAAGAAGAAGAAGGAGAAGAAGAAGAAGAAGGAGAAGAAGAAGAAGAAGAAGAAGAAGAAGAAGGAGAAGAAGAAGAAGAAGGAGAAGAAGAAGAAACAGGGCCAGTTTCAAAAGGAGAATTCAAAAGATTGAGTTCTATTAGCCAATTAACACTGAATAAAGCACATCCCAAATAAAACATAAAAGCTTATAGCATAGTTTTAAAACTCCTTGAAACTACCAACTTAACAAAATAAGCCACCTGGTCCTGGGTTGAATAGAAGGTGTATGATTCCTGCTGTCTCAAGTACAGTCTACAGTGTCAGAATAGGATATTTCATCAGGGCCCATAGATTCAAAATGAAGTTTTCAGCTTAGATTGTATTCCATTAAGTATGCTCTTTTTTCTAAGATGAACTCTTAGGAGTCTGTGCATTCTCACAGTTGCTAACAAAAAAAGCAGAGCCCTGATATTTCTCAGTGATCATTATTAACAAGGTGCAAAGATCAGCTATAAGACATTATGGCTTGGACCCAGTAAGTAGACATCCAGGCCATGATAAAATTTATTATTAATTATTATTGATATTATTATTATCTACCATATGCACAGTTACAGAGATCACATGCAGGACACACACAGGAAATGAGACACAAAGCTTCCAGCACCTGGAATGGAAAATGCTTTCTTTCGTTTGGAAGTTGGAAAAGAACGATGTCCTTATTTGCTTTGATGGAGAGACTTGATGCAAGTTTTAGTAACTGAAGAGAGAAATTAGAGAAGGAGCCTTATTAAGGGTCCAGTGAAATTCTTCTTCTCCTTTCCCCCCTCCTTTTCCTTTCCCTTCTTCTTCTCCTCTTTCTCCTACTTCCTCCTCTTCCTTCCATTTCCTTCTCCTCCTCTCCATTCTTCTCCTTTTCCCCCCTCTCCTTCTGCCACTCCTTTCTTCTTACTCTTCTCCTTCCTCCTCCTCCTCTCCCTTATCATCTTCCTTCTTCCCTTCTCTTCATCCTTCTCTTTCTCCTCCCATTCTCTTTCTCTTCTCCTTCCTCCCTCTTCCTTCTCCTCCTTCTTTCCCACTTTCTTTAATAAGAATGCACACTGAAGAAGTTTTGAAGGTTCAAGACCACGAGCACACACCCCTCGCCTTGTGTCTGTCACTAACTACCCATGATGTCTACATGTGCATGTCCATGTCATCAGTCATAGGAATCATATTTACTTTTGTCTTCGAAGGTGACAACTTGCTAAGCATTTGCCTGTGTACTTCTGTGGCATTTCACAGACCACTGGCTCCTGCAAGCATTGCCCAGGTGGTGACCGAACCTTCTCCTGAGGATCTGGATTCTAGTCTGTACGAAAACCTGCTCTTTTTATTGTGCTAATGCTTTTGGCTGCCTTTCCTCCCCAGCAGACACAGATTGTCTACTGTAGCTCGTATTTCTGATGGCAGAGCAGCGTGCCCACTGCTCTCACATGCTGCTGACATTGCTTGGACTCTCCTTCTGAAATGATTCTGTAAAGGTGCGAATTAGTTTCCTGCCTCTACTCCACTGGCTCCCTCTTCTCTTACCCGTCAGCACAATGTATTTAACCTCTTGTTTCTCCCAACGTCAAACTCCAAGGCCTGCTCTGCTGCGACCACCCCGGGTTCTAAAATTAGGTGGTCTTTTGGCAGGAGGTCTCTAGTCTAACAATGCCCCATAGAGTTTCTGCCTCTAACACACATGGAATAATTCTTGGGGGGAGGGTGAAGTTTGCAACCTATAATTAGGCTGGAGTCAGTGTGGACGGCCCTGAACACCCTTCAAATTGTCTTGTGAGCTTTTTGGGTATTGTGTGTGCAGTGGGGTGCCCATAAATGACCCCAGAAAACCTGCAACAAGTGTGGTCTTAGTCTTCCTGTGAACCATTAACCTTGACATGGGGCCAATGCTGGGCACAGATTCAGCTAGTTGAGCAGCTGGAAGCCTGTTGTGTTAGCTCTTCTGGTGTGAGAGCTCAGTAGGGAAGCTTCAAACCTTATGGGATTGTTGTAGAAAAAAGCATTGCTTCTGGATGCAGGCTGAGTTGCAGCTGAGGATGACCAGTAAATGCTTTCTGTGTAGCACTCTTTCTTAAGAGGAAAATACTTCTTTAAAATATAGCTTAGTGGACTGGGTAGAGGGCCTCAATTCACATGAGGCAGGTGGCCTTTTAAGGCAGGTTTAAAACATGTTACAGAAATGGAAAATAAACCATCTTCTCTGAGTGAGCTCTTAGCTGTTGATGAAGGTGTTGTGTGATCTCCATAATGGGCATTTTGTTTTGCTTTCCATGATGAATTTAACAATTTCTATTGTATATTTAAATATACAGTACAATAAATATAATTTTATTGTTTATGTACATTCTTTTCACTTAATTAATTTTTAAAATAGAGACAGGAAGGCAGAGGAGCAGGTAGAGAGTGAGAGATGTCACAGCACCAAAGTTTCCTTCAGTGAGGTAGGACCAGGCTTGAGCTGGGATCACACATACTGTAAAGCAACACAACATTCAAGTGATCTATTTTGCTAGTCCTAGATACATTTTTTCATTTTCTATTTGTAATTAATAGAAGCTTACAAGATTATAGGATTAGATGGTTTCACATCAAGTCCACCACCAAAATTCTGTGCCCCTACCCTCCCAATGAAAATTGCCATAGTTCTCACAAGGTCTTAAAGACAGTTATTTTGTTTTTTCTATTTTCATTTCTCCTAAATACATTTTATCATTTGATGTGTATATTTGGTTAGAGCTGCTTCATTTTCCCGTGTCTACAAATATCTAGTAGCCCCTATCAGAATCAGCTTGTTTCTTCACAGATGAGCGCAAATATCTTTTACTATATATATTTATTTATTTATTTTGCCTCCAGGGTTATCACTGGGGCTTGGTGCCAGCCCTACAAATCTGTAAGGAAATTGTGAGGATGTGAGTGATATTAATCCTACCAGTTAAACCCCTAGCAACAGTTGCTAAGGAAGTCCCTACCTTTCCCAGTCCCTTTTACCTTTCTCCACCCCTTTCCTAACTATGTATGTACTGTCAAGCCACTTGCCTCTTCTGTGTTCCAGCCTAGAGAGGCGTGCAAGGACCAGGAGGCTGACGCCAGCCATTGAGGTTGGTGCCATGTGGTTTGACCAGGTGTGCTACCTCCTGACTCTAGTAAATAAAGATTTGAAAGGCCTTGCTGCCATGAGCTTGGTCACTGGGTCATCTCTCTCACACGTCACTAGCCTGACACAAATCCACTGCTCCTGGAGGGCATTTTTTCCCATTTTGTTACTCTTGTTGTGGTTGTTATTGTTGTTATAGCTCTCATTGTTGTTGGATAGGACAAAGAGAAATGGAGAGAGGAGGGGAGACAGAGGGGGAGAGAAAGACACCTGCAGACCTGATTCACCACTTGTGAAGTGACTCCCCTGCAGGTGGGGAGCCAGGGGCTCGAACTGGGATCCTTCTGCCAGTCCTTGTGCTTTGTGCCACCTGCATTTAACCCGCTGCACTACCGCCTGACTCCCTATATGTATTTTTTTCATTGTTAGATGTGATCATTATTTTAAGCTGATAGGTGGAACTGGAGAAGGATTTTACTGGACAGAGGACTGGTTTAGTAAAATCAAGTTACTCAGCTAGAATGACACATAGAGAACTCCAGTGTAATATCCAGAGAATTAGAGACAGTCCCATGTGAAGAGGAAGATGCAGGATCAGAACTAGTGGGGGAAGAGAAAACTAAACAAAGGCTCCATTGATCTGAGGATCTTCTCTGAAGCAAAGTCTGACTTAAGCAGGTTGTAGTATGTGGGAGTGGGCCCACTGTCTGGGAAGTCCAGGCCATTGTTTCCATGAGAGTCTGAGCGGGTTCTCCCCCTTCCTGGGTAGAGACTATGACAGGTCCCCCCTGACCTCGTGAACTAATGATGGATGGCTTCTCCAGACAGGGGATACCTTTCTGTACATGCCACTCTGTCTCCTTAAAACAAAGGCCATGAATTACTGTGTATTTGTGTATGGCTGTCTTGAAAACCACAGTAAATGTCCTGGTCTTACTCAATTGCTTCCTCCCCCTCTGCCCTGAAGTGCCTGTAATTTACCCCCAGAGAAAATTGTGTTGTTGAGCCCATGACCAAGCCTTGTATGGTAACTTTCCAGTTGTGATCAAATAGTTTGTAGGTCAAGATGTAACTATGCATTGTGTTGCATTGTATTTGGGTTAATGATCACCTCAACCTTCTTTCTGGGGTATGGATATATCTACTTGCTTGAATCTCCCTAATAAATGAATCACCCCTCTGAGGCCTCTCTTGGAGCTGGATGAGTCTGCCATGATTCTCTCCTCACAACGCACGTCACCCCTTGACATGCAGAGTCACCCCAGGATTCCCAAGGGGCCATTCTGACCTCTGCCAACCAACAGCTGGGGAGGGGGATACCCAGAGTGAGCCCACAATAGTATATATGATGACTCTCCACATGGGTGTCTGTTCTTAGAGTGTTTTCACCATATTTTCTTCATGGGTCCTCCTGCACTTAAGGAAGAGTATCTTACTATTTATCCTCACAGAACTTCACTATGTCCTTCTATTTAAGTAGTAGCATAGAGAACCATTTGCCTTTAGTATGGATGGACTGCCCAAATGTGCCTTGACATCTTAGATGTAAATGATTGTACCTGATATTTGATGTAGAGTGAGCCTGATAGGCATTTCACTTCTTCAGAAGTTGGTCTTCCCTCCCTCCTTCCACTTTTGCAGGTGCACCTGATGTCCTTTAGTTTCTTTACACTCAAAATGATCAAACCTAAAACCAGGATGTTCTAATTCAAAAATGCATCTTTCTGGTTTTGTAAATGAACTCTCCATCTGAGGAAAAATAACTCCTCTTCCTCCCTAAATCTGGGAGTCACTTCTGACTCCTGGACTTATGAGTTCATTTTTCAGTTAATTGACTACTAAAAATGGCCGCCTCCATTTTCTTTCAGCTTCCATTCTCAATTGCTGACCCTGGATGTGGCTCTTGCTGCCTCTCCTTTTGCAATCTGGTTTATTCTAATGTGTTCCTCTGATCTGATCTGATCACCTCTAGGTTTGATCTCTCCATCTTTTTTTTTTTTTTTAAGAGAAGACTTCTGAAAAATGAAGTCATGCCTCTCCCTACTTAAACCTTTCAGTGGTTAGTTCTTAAGATACTGAGAAATTTCTTTTAGGTTACTTTACATTATGACTGCAGTGAACCTCTCTGTTTTCTTGCTCCACTCTTTCTTTTTTGCACTAAATTGTTTGTAATTAATTGGATAAGCAGTGCCATTTCTTACAATCTGCCTTTGTGTCTACTCTTCACTAGCCCTTGAAAAACACCTCTGCTGACACATCTTTCTTTCTTCCCTTTATTTGCTAGGGTAGAGAGAAACTGAGAGGGGGGAGATGAAGACTGAGAGAGACAGAGAGACACCTGCAGTACTTGCTTCACTGCCTGTGAAGTGTTCCCCCTAACAAGTGGAGAGCAGGGCCTAGAACTTGGGTCCTTGTGCATGGTAATTTGTGTGCTTAACTGGGTGTGCCACCAACCAGCCCCCACCTCTTTCCTTGTTCTAGTTGTGATCACCTATAGGTGAAGGTGCGCATGCCTAAAATATTTCATCACCTTCCTCATCCACCAAGTGGAAGAAGTATTCTCCCTTTGTATCTCACTGTACCAACTTATGTCACAGCAATCATGTGCCATACCATTCTATTTCTAGACTCACATTTATTTTAAAAATATTTATTTATCAACTTTTATATGAGAGAAAGGGGGGAATGAAGGAAATATGAGACAGAGACAGAAAAAGAGAATGTGTGGAGCAATGTTCAGGTCTAGCATATGGTGGTGTCAGGGATTGAACATGGGTCCTCTGAGATCTTAGGATTATAAGTCCTTTACTTTCACATTTATCTCCCTGACCTCAGACTAAATTCCTTAAGGGTAAAGAATGTGTTTTCTTCATCTGTCACCTCAGATATGTAGGTGTCAGACTCTGCTCTCTCACTCTCTGTCTCTCTGAATACTATGATGATCCCTATTTACCATACAGTGGTGTGGTCTGAGGCAGAATGTTGTGGTCTCTGAGAACACACTGACTTTGTTTTCTTATGTTACACATCTTTTAAGGTTATTTAGGTGTACAGGTAGAAGATGTAGCCTGAGATCCATATTGAGTCTTTAAAAATGGATATAGAAATAAAACAAAGGTGGAGAATATTTTTGCTGTGATTCATAGAGTTTACTTTGTACATCAGGATTTTGTCTTGATGATCTTTAGGGATTCCGAAACTATAAAGCTTGCCTTTGCTCCTCATGGTCAATGTAACTCTTTGATTACAACATAAATTGAAAACGAAGTTACTTGGGAAATGTAGACTGATAACTTATGAATGTCAATAATTATCTGCAAAGACTCCATTGTAACATTTTGTCCAAAGAGAGAGAAACATTTTGAATTTCAAGTTCATTTCATCTCTCAGAGAACAAACTAATCAGTCACCTTGAACTTTCAGACTTGTTCAAAAGTCATTATTTTGAATGAAATGAAGCTAAGCACAAACAGCAGCCCACCACCACGTCTATATTAAGTGCAACCCTGTGTCAGAAGTTTTCAGACATAATGTGTTTATATCCAGAAATGAAATCCTTTTAGCATCTGAATTATTTGCAAGTGAATTGAAAATGAATTTTTGAAAAGATTTCCCATCTAGCTTTTTTCTTCTGTTTTCAGAGTCATTGCCCATCTTATCTCTCATTTCCCTTTCCCATTCCCAAAGGAGTCAGGAGTGGGGAGATGGTCTGTCCCCTGAAGAGATGGTCTTGTGGCACTGAGGAGGAGTCAGGCTGCTAACTACACACACAGTGGCATGTCTCCAGTCTGATTAAAAATGGTGTCCCTCTTATCCTATGGTTTAGTCAATGTTTCCTTTTTATAAATAAAAAATCAAATTAAGAAAAAATAAATACAAATAAAGACAGCAATGAGATACCACTTCAAAAAAAAATGGTGGCAGTACATTAGAGCACTGTCCAAACTCCACTGTCCAATAAATGGGGCTGGAAGGAGGACCCCTAGGCTGTCTTTACTAATAGAACTTGATTGTCCCACAAGTGCTACCTGTAAAAGTCCAGGGGGGCAGGGACAGAGGGGAATCATGGAGGGAGGTGGCTAGCTCTCTCCTGAGGAAGACACCACCTTGTCATCATCTGATGCAGCCACTTTGGGCATGGGGTCCAGCCTCCAGAGTTGGGAGAAGGTGGGTACTGTCATTTCTGCCTTCCAGGGCAGAAATGATGCCAGAGATAAACATGCCTGGGAGAGTCCTTGTTCCAGAGGTGGAGGATGGAAACTGTGAGTCCTCAAGAGGAAAGGCTTGTTGAAAACCAAAAATTGGCGTCAGGCCATGGTGCACCTGTTGGAGAGTACAAATTACCATGTGCAAGGACCTAGGTTCAAATCGCATTCCCTACCGGTAGTGAAGAAGTGTCCCAAACAGTGGAGAAGTGCTGTAAGTGTCTCCTTTTTCTCTCTCCTCTATCTCCTCTTTCCCTTTCAATTTCTGTCCCTATCAAAAAACCATAAACAAAACAAAACAAAAGAATCTGTTGTCCCTTTTCCTTTGTCTGTGCCTTGAGAAGTCTCACTGCATGGTTGTCTAATGACACTACCACAGGGTACTAATGACACTACCACAGTGGTACTCACACCTGCGGCCACCACAGATTTGCTCCACGTACAGACCAAAAGCTGGGCTGGGTCCATAGCACATGTGTTCCTTTGACGGCCTCATTTGTAATAGCATTTAAGCAAAGCTTGCCATAGCAATGCCCAATTGCATGACCCATAATTAGTCTGAATAACATTTTCCATTTTAAACCCAATTTTATGGGGGCTGACTACTTGGCCCATAAAGACATGTTCCAAACTTAGACTCTATGTAGTTTCTTGCATAAGCAAATTTGCCCTAGCAATCAATCATGAGCTCAAGTCTTGAATCCTAGGCATGAAGAGCAAATGCCTGTGAAGTGAAGGAAATTCCTGCAGGTCTGTGAGAAAGTGGTGACACTCTTGCTGTTGCTAGCTTTATCCACAAGTTGCTCCAACTAACTCAGTGACAGGCCTGGGAGCTCCAGTTCCACAGATGGATTTCAGAAAGTGGCTTCACAGGTCACACTTTTGTTCTCAAGGAAGTGAAGAAAGTGACCAAAGGCTTCTCTGAGAAAGCCTAAGAGTGGTATGAACTTGGAGAATGTTTTCTCTAAGCATTTGGCAAATAAAAAAAGGAAACTCTTTTTATTTTTTTTAGAAGTTTTCTTTCTTTTGTCTGATAGGACAAAGAGAAATTGAGAGAGGAGGGGGGAAAAGAGAGAACCAGCTGCATAACTGCTTCACCACTTGTGAGGCTTCCCTCCCTGCCGGCAGAGACCAGGGACTGGAAGGTCCTTGCACTTGGTTCCATGTTCACTCAGTTGTTTGTATTGTGGCCTGGCTCTAAGAAAGGAGACTCTTTCCAAAGAATGACCTACACGAGGCTAGTATCTTTTTCATAAAGTATGGTTGCTGGGAGAGCTGTCTCTGAGTTTTTCTTTTCCCCCAGGAGGATTTCAGTTAACATTCATAAAATAAACAAATATTCCTATTTCATATGAGATTTTTTTGGACAGGACCATTAGTGACCCTGTTAAAGCATAAGATTTATAGACATCAGTCAGAGTGTGCTCTTGCAGTCTTCAGAGTGTGATCTGTTGGTGACCTCGTGCTGTCTGGAAACTTTAGTAGAAATGCAAATTATTGGACTGAGAGTGAAGTTGTCTTCAGTGTTGTGAGGTCTTCTTGGTTTGAGAACTGCTGGAATACTGATTAGGATAATGTACTTTCTGATCAGGTCAACCTGACTTTCATTTTTTTCTCTCACTCTTATTGTTAGTAATTTCCTTCTTTTTTTTTTTTTTTTAATTTGCACCAGGATTATTGCTGGGGCTCTGTGCCCATACTGTGTATCCACTATTCCCAGTGGTCATTGCTTTTTTCTTTTTTCTTTTTTTTCATCCTATTTTTTTATTTGATAGAGAGAAATTGAGAGGGGAGGAGGAGATAGAAAGGGAGAGAGAAAGATAGACACTTGCAGACCTGCTTCACTGCTTGTGAAGTGCCCTGCACCCACGGGTGTAGAGTGGGGACTTGAACCTGGGTCCCTGGGCATGGTAATGTGTGTGCTCAGTTGGGTGCACCACTGCCTGGCTCTCTCATTTGCAAATTATTTAACCTTCCTGAATCCTGACAACTTTATATGTATTTCTTTATCTAGATGATATTATGATGATAGGTAAGGTGATGATGATACCTACCTGAAAGAATGTATTTTAGAATTCTGAAATAATATGCTGATGTACATAGAACTTATGGAATATTATTTGGTAGATAACAGGTGCTTATTCAATACTTACTGTGTTAGAATGGATAGAAAAACAGAGAAAGGGAGTTGCATTTTGAAGATACCAAGAAATGCTACAAGTACCCTTCTTCCTCTTGACCCACAGAGATATTTGAGGGGGTATAAGTTTGGGAGTCTTTGGACTATATCTCATGCCCTGTGTTGCTAGGCAATTTGCCTCATTCTGGCTTATGAAAGGCTAATGAGTCCTTACAGAAAGTCACTCCAGTCAATGAGAATGAAAATTAGGTCTGAATAATCCACTTCCAAATAAGAGACTCAATCTAAACAAAGGAAAAATGACAAATGATGTTGTCTTCTTTAAAAATAATTAAAATTTATTTTATTTGATAGAACAGAGAGAAATTGAGAAAGGAGTGAGGAATAATGAAGAAGAGAGAAAGAGAGACACCGGCAGCATTATTTTACTACTGTGAAGCTTTTCCCCTATCCCCTAAAAGTAGAGACTTAGGGCTTGAACCTAGATCTTTGTGCACAGTCACTTGTGTTGAAGTTGACTTCTTAAAACTGAAAAAAAAAATTCATCTTCAGGTTGGTTTCCATTTTATATAACTCAGTTGTTCTTTTAAGTTATTAAATTAGAAGTTAATCAGTTAATGGAAAATATTGAAAGTATCATTAGGGCACGAGGAGTTTCCTTGCTCATCTGGTCTGTGAGTAGTTTGTTTAAAGCATTATTAGCTGATGTTTTGAAGATGGAGGTTGCTATAGGAGTTACAGAGATGATTTTGATGTCAAAGACTATGAATCTGTCACTGCTCATAACAACAATAATCCACAGCTCTACCTGGCCTGCAATTATATAGATTTATTTCATGAGTTTGCATTAGAGGAAAATTGGAATATACCTTGGCAATTTAAATAGAACACTAGTGAAGAAAACCAATCTAAATAAATACACACTGTAATGTGCATTCTTAAACAATTATCTATGATACTTGACATGTCAGGGTTTTGTCTTGACTATTCTGATTAAAAACAAGTGATTCTTCACTTTGAACTTCCTGTTCTGAAGCTTTTTTTCATCATAAGAGTTATCTTTAAAAATGAGTGACTAAGCGAGGTACAACTCACTGTTTTCCTTCCTGAATTTGACGTCAACATGGAGACTAAAAGCCATAACAATAATTATTTAATTTGGGGGTACAACATTATGAACTAGAGATAACATAGCCCCACAATGCAATTTAATGAGTAATATTCAGAAAGTAACATTTCCTGTGTGACTATGAAAAGAATATTTGCTAAGAAGATGGCAGGGATTCATTGAAATCTCAGTGATGGTGAAACACGGAAGCTGGAAGTTGCCTCTTCATGAAGGTATAATCAGATGAATGGGGCAGCTTCACAGGTGAAATTGGCATTTCCCACCCTCTTCCTTTCTTTCTGGACTAGAGGAGTGCTGAAAAGTAGTATGATGAATAGAATCACAAGAATAAGGTGTGAAATCAGTTGACTCCTGGTGTAATCCCTTGCTTTATCACCCTCTCTCAGTGTGCCTGTGGGTGACCTTTATTTCCTTTGAGCCTTAGCTTCCTGCAAGCTGCAAAATGGGCACATTGTGTTCAAGTGAGATGACAAATGACCTAAACAGATTGTAGAACTACAAAAAAGTTGTATTAAGAAATATATATATTTAATGTTTATTTATTTTATTTTTGAGAGAGATGCAGAGAGAGTCAGAGAGAAACACCAGAGTACTGCTCAGCTCTGACTCATGGTGATGTGGGGGATTGAACCTGGAAATTTTGGAGCCTCAGGCATGAGAGTCTGTGTGCATAATGATTATGCTATCTCCCCTGCCTTATATAGCTATATTTTAAAAGATCTATTTAGTTTTGTAGATATAGAAAAGGCAGAAAGGCAGAGAGTCAGAGAAAGAGATCACTTCATTCAGTGAGGTGGGACAGGGCTGGAATCTAGGCTGTGCACATAGCAAGACTACACACTACCCAGGTGAGCTATGTCATGTCACTGGCCCTAAAGTATGTCTAATCGTAGTTGTTATTATCAAAGATGTCTGCCAACCTTTGGCCTGTTTCCTCTATTCCAGGAAAATCAGTAGTAAGTCAAGGAGACTTTTGACTTTCCCTCATCCTTAAACCAAGACACTTGAACCAACTGAAGTCAAATGGTGGCCATGGGGTGTAGCTATGGCCCCTCCTGGATTCGAAACCATCATATTTAAGGAAATGCATATAAGTTTGTTGGGTGGTGCATATTCCCAATATACTCAGAAATAAAATAACTTCAGGGGCTGGGTGGTGGCACACCGGGTAAAGCACACATAGTATGAAGTGCAAGAACTCGCACAAGGATCCCTGTTCGAGCCCAGGCTTCCTACCTGCAGGGTGTTGCTTCACAAGTGGTGAAGCAAGTCTGCAGGTCTCTCCCCCCCCCCCCGCTATTCAAAAATTGAGAAAAACAAAAAAACAGCAGGAGTAGTAGATTCGTAGTGCAGGCTTAGAGCCCCAGTGATAATACTGGAGGGGAAAAAAAAAGATAAAATGACTTCCATCTTTGTGATTAACAAGAATCATTTTTTTTATAACTCAAGAAAGTAGTATCAAGATTCCACCTAGAAGTTTTCTAAATGTCATCATGCAGAAAGGGAACTTCAGGGACAAATCATTTTATAGAAAGTACCTTTTAGAATTTTTTTTTCATTCTCCTCCCTTAGACAGGTTTTAAGGTGCAAGCTTTTTCTCTTGAAAGAAAGATTTGTTTCTTTCACAAGCATTAGAGAATTGTACATGAAGGAGAGAGAGAGAGAATATCCAAAGCATCACTCTAGTACATGTTGCACTGGGGGTTGAACCTGGAGACACAGGGATGCAAGTCTTGCACTCTACCAGTTTTTGATGTGACTTTTTCTTTGTTGACATTTTAATGATGATGAGCTTTCAGCACATGTTGGTGGCTTCCTTTGATTTGTCCAGGGGCTTAGTAGGGAACTGGAAATCCTAGCTAAGCTATTTTTTAGGAACAAATATATGGCGTGATGACTTTCCACTCCTTCTCATTTTGTTTTCTTTGTTGTTTCTCATTATATAAATTCTAGAAAATTAATCATGCATTAGAATGAGACAAGCACTGCTTTGTTGTTTGTTTTTTCTAGAGTTCTTAATTCATCATGTTCGTGGTCTTGTGTTGTATTTTAATGTTAAGAAGGAAGATGGAATGTATTCCTGAATATCTTTGATTTAACATGCAAAACTTATTTAATCCAGAATACTGCATGTGGAATAGTCAGCTCCTCTAGGAAAGAGAGAGGTTAAGCCTTCTTGTAGAAAGTTAATCATTGAAATTTTTTAAACACTAGAGAATATCCTATCTTGTGTCCTCCTTTTAATTTTTGCTAATCTAGGATATATTTCTCACATTGATGAAATATAATTCCTGATTGTTTTCCTGACAACCTTTTGCAAAATAGTTTTGCTGTGATTTGATCAGTCATGTCCTACTTCATGTCTTCAATCTCTTCTTCCAGTGAATCCCCTCCCCCTTCTTGCTATATGACTGCAACTCGCTTCCCCATCTGCAAGTATCACTCATCTTAAAATACAAGCCAGGAAGTCTTAAGAAACACTCGCCTTGCAATATTCTATTTTAGCTCTAGAGCAATTCTGAGTGATGATGTTATTATTGTCCCTATTTTATAGAAAAAGAAATTAATATTTAGAGATTAAAGAAATTTCCCAAAGTCCTTTAGTTAGCACATGGTGGAGTAGGGATGAACTCCCTGAGAATCTTTTACTCGAGATCCTGAGACTCCCATGACTCTTAATTTGGAGGAAATGACCCATTTTGATAGCTCTGAAGACTCAGGTCAAACTCAACTTCACTGCTATTAGTCTTGCTTAAGTTCTAATATTTTTATCTTGTTGATGTAATTTACTCCCACTCGTTGATTTTGTTGTAGTTCTTCTAAGTATGTGTTTATTTTCTTCCCTACACCAAGTTTTCTTAACAGTGGCATCATTTTGGGCCAAATAATCCTTTGCTGTGGGAAATTGTTCTGTCCAATGAAGGAGGTATATCAGTACCCCTGGGCACTTCTTGCTGGGTCAAACAGTATGTTTCCAAGGTGCAACAACTCAAATGCCTGCAGACATTACTAGATTGTCTCTTGTTTGGAAACCCTTGCTTTAGCACTGCAACCTTGACTGGGTGACCCAGTGATGACTTGCTTTGCCCAGCTTTGGATTGTCTTGCTGGGGCAACTTTGACTAAATACTCAGCGCCCTGCAAATCATTCCTCTTCCTGTACACTCAGCACTACAGTTTCCTGAGACCAGCTGCTTGCTGGACTGGCTTTCCACTTTCTCTGCCTGGATACCCGTCACTATGGATCTGTCCTTGGCACACTTCCGAAGTCCACCTACTGGCAGGCTGCTCTGAGTCTGTGCTATGTGGTTTTAGTAGACTCCCTCTGAGTGGTTGTTCCATCAGTTCCTGTCTGTTATCTCTTCCAACTTGTTCTATAGTACCAGTGCTGGGCATGGTGGAAAGAAGGCAGATTTTCTAGTTCATCTCAATATTAATCAAAACACAGAAGTCTATAAACCGTCATCCATGGGACATTTAGGGCTCTTGAGAATAGTATTCAGTTCAATAACAAGCTCTGCTCTTATAACTTCTTTTGTAAAAAATTGTGTATGTGCTTTGTTTAGGAGAAGTTTCCTCACTATAATATTGTGAAGCTGTTCTTTTAAAGTAGTACTTTATATTCTTTTCTGCTCGTTTGTTTGCTTAGATATCATTTGCTTATGGTAAGAATCTGATCCAATGGTTCTCAAGTACACTTCCTGGTTTCTTAGAACTACTCTTTTGAGGGTTTCTTTCTTTTTTTTCCCTCCATACTTATCACTGGGGCTTGGTGTCTGCACCACAAATCCACTGCTCCTGGAGGCCATCTTTTTTTCCATTGTTGTTGCTGTTATTGTTGTTGTTACTGTTATTGTTGGATAGGACACAGAGAAATTGAGAGAGGAGGGGGAAGACAGAGAGAGGGAAAAGAAACACCTGCAGACCTGCTTTACCACTTCTTATGCACCCCCCCATGGGGGGCGGGAGCCAGGACTCGAATCAGGATCCCTTTACTGGTCCATGTGCTTCACACTACGTGTGCTTAACCTGGTGTGCTACTGCTTGGCTGCTGTCATTTTTATTTTCTTATTGAGTTCACAGGTCACATGTTTTAATTTACTAAAGTTCTACAAATATAGTTGTTAAACTTCTACAGTCTGAATTTTTTCTTTATCTATTATTGTACCAATAGCAAAGTAATTTAATTAACTTAGAGTATACGAAATACCCCCACATTTTTTTTTTGGAAATACAAAGTGATGGTCCACATGCATGTGTAGTCATGTGTGTAGTTAAATGATTACACAGTAAAGATAACGAATATGTTATATCGTCATTACCATATACATTGCTTCCATAGTTTGGTTATTGTGAATGATGCTGCACTGAACATGGAGGTGGAGTCGTCTCACTGAGATACTGATATCACTTCCTTCATATATACCTAAAAGTGGGGTAGTTGAGTACATGATAGTTCTGGAAATTATGAACTCTTCTGCATTCTGTCTTTAAAATATTTCATAATATTTGTCTTTCAAGTGTGAAAAATATTCAGTAGGATATTGATATAATTACAGATTATAGTGGGAATTGGTAATGTGAAAATTATCAGTTTCCCAAAGCAGCAGTTTTATATGTATTTCTCCATCCATTCATTTTTTAAATTATTTATTTATTATTGGATAGAGTCAGAGAAAATGAGAAGGGAGGGGGAGGCAGAGAAGGAGAGAGAAAGAGAGACATCTGCAGCTCTGCTTCACCACTTGAAACTTTCTCCCTGCAGGTGAGGACAAGGGCTTGAACCAGGGTCTTTGCGCACTGTAATGTGTGCACTTGTGAGGTGCCCCACTGCCTGGCTCCCTATTCATTTTTTCCCTTTAAGTACAGGTTTTTTTAAGCAAATGTTGAACAACTTTGTTGTTATTATAATTTCTGTTGCAATGGGGACTTGGGCCTTTAAAAAGATCATTTAAAGTTGCTTATTCCAATAAGTGTTCTTGATTTGTACTTGTTTGTTTTGTACTTAGTTGTTTTATTACAGGTCTTATTTTCCCTTAACCTTTTTTATTCCAGATGATGTTTTTGGAACCCTTGATTCAGGAATGTATTTAGATCTGACAAGACTATCAAATGCACAATGCATTTGACTAGTATGCACAATGACTATCAAACCCCACCTGGTCTCGAACTGTGTTACACCTGTACATCATACAGACAGCAACTGATCCAGCCCAGAGTTTTCCAAGGCCACCCTGCTGCTTGCCTGCCTTAGTTTCTACTTATGACTCCCTGCTTTATCAGTATCCTGGTCCTACTCTCTACTGTGTTTCGGTAACTCCCTGAGGGGCTCTACATTTGGTTGAATATCTATCCTTTCCTTTGGCTTCAGGATACCTCTAAACCCAAATAAGAGGATCTTTCTATGAGGTCTGGTGTTGGTCTGCGTCTAAATTCTGCTTCTAAGACCCCTTCTGTTGCATTGCTTGCTACTGTGGTCTATTTACATAATCACTGTTTTCATTGGTTTAATCCCCATTGGTTCGCGAATTTTCCTTCTCCCCACCCTATCCTACGTACTTCCTCTTCCTGACACTTCCGCCTCAGGAGATATATATATAGGACAGGATTGTGATTAGAGATAGCTAGCTTGCACTGCATTCCTCATCAATAAAGATTAAACTGTGTCCCAGCTCATCCATGAGTCCCTGGTTGTCTCTCTCACACCTGCCAAGCTAGCCCGACATCTGGTGCCTGAAACAGGGACTGGAATATGGTACCAACATGGGACCTAACCCGCCCATCCCCCAGATAAGTAAAGCCATTTGGCTACCTACCCACTATAGGCTGCCTCTCTACTTATGAAGAGGTTTCCCAAAGCCTCTACTCTTTCTTCATGAGACAGTTTCTCTGTTTCTGGAACATTTTGCTCTGGGCCACACTTAGGTTCCCTGACCGGGAACTTTGGTTCCTTATGACTGTGATCATAGAGTTTGGGAGATGCATGGAGATTTCCCCTGGGACTTTCTGGACTTCCTCTCACATGTTTCCCATGAAAAAGGACTACTCTAACTTGAAGAGCATTCTACAGTACCCTGGTAGTCCCCAAGAATGGAGACACGTGGCTAGTTTTTCCTTCCTTTCTTCTGTGGGAAGATGTTTTTAAAAATGGGTGTCTGCAGCAATCTTGCAGGAACTGTCAGAAGCACCCTAAATGGAATTTCGAGGAGCTTTTTGGATTAGGACGCCCTCCGGGGACTCATGATGCTACATGGTGAGATCTGGATAATCTAGTTCAAGGTGAGAGAAGCAAAAACTGCCTACCACTTTTCTCTTGATTCCCCCCTCGTTGTTCTCTCTGAATATCTTAAGTTTGCTGTCTGCTTTCAGTTGCATTTCATAAGAGAGTGATTTGAATGACTGAATTTTTGTATGACATTGACTTAAAAAAAATACTGGACACAGCCATGATTTCTAGAGACATCCAGAAACAGTCCAAAAGAATTTTTTTTTCTTTTGATTTTTTATGTCTTGGAAACATTTAATCCTGAAAACTGTATGAGTATGGGCGGGGTAGATAAAGCAATGGTTCTGTTAATGATTCTCATGCTTGAGGCTTCTAACCATGGTTCTTTTATTGAGTTTAAACTGTTTAAAAAACCTTAAAATCATACTATAAAGGACTTCCAATTATAATGGAGTTATCAATTATAGTAAAGTTCTAATCTGCTACCAGTTTTGTTTGACAAGTAAGTGAATTACAGCTGTCAAGTCTTCACATGAAAAAGCATCTGCTCAAATGAAATCCCCAGAAATCTATTTGGACCCCTGTTCTCTGCCATCACCCACAAGATGGCATGACTACAGCACCCCCCCCAAACCAATGATGTGACCTGACACGACCTGAAGAAACAGATTCACAGACTCCAAAGCTCACTCTCTACAGAAAAGCGGAATTACAGTGGTTGACCTTCCCCATCGAGACAGATGTGCAGTGTTTCATCCCCTGGCATTTCTTCCGTGGTCATCTTCTTTGGACTGACACTTCTACTGGACTTACTGATACACCGCTTTACTGGTACACCACTTACTTTACACAACTTTACGGCAGCTTCTCTTTATGCTGCTGAACCCAGTCTCAAAGACTGACCACAGCAGTCCATGGACTTTGCAGCCAGCTGCCATGGGAATCTATAAGCCATGCCCCCTCACCTGCAGGCCCTGTCTACAGAGGCAGGACCCCCCCTCCTTACTAGGTCCTGCCCCCAGAGGCAGGAAATGCCCTTTGAGACATGAAACGCCCCCAGAAGCAAGAGATACCCACAGAGCCAGGAAATGCCCATTGAGGCATGAAATGCCCCAGAGGCAAGAGATGCTCCCAGAGGCAGGAAATACCCTTTCGCCTGCTAGGCACTTCCCTTTGAAGCAGGAAACACCCCTTAAGACCTCCCCTTGGCATCACACTGGTTCTTGCTGCTCTCCTATTTGTTCCTCCATGTCTTGTGCCAGTTCTTTTGAAAATGCCTGCATGATATAGGTTTCTTTTCACCCCACACTCCTGATACTATGGCCATTAGTTAAAAAGAAAGGGGGAAATGTTGGTCTGCTTCTAAATTCTGCTTCTAAGACCCCTTCTGTTGCATTGCTTGTCACTGTGGTCTATTTATGTAATTATTGTTTTCATTGGTTTAATCCCCATTGGTTCGCTAGCTTTTTCCTTCTCCCCACCCCCTATCCTACGTACTTCCTCTTCCTGACACTTCCACCTCAGGAGATATATAAAGGACAGGATTGTGATTAGAGATAGCTAGCTTGCACTGCATTCCTCATCAATAAATATTGAACTGCATCCCAGCTCAGTCCCTGGTCATCTCTCTCACGCCCACCAAGCTAGCCCAGCATCTGGTGCCTGAAATGGACTGGCAGTCTGGGTGTCCTCTTCTAGGTGTCTGAACCCTGCTCTCTCCTAGTCCCTCACAAATGGGCAAGACAACTCAAAGTGCAGCCATGAAAGTAAGCAGATTTTTTCCGAATACCTCTACAGATTGGTTCAGTCATCAGAATAGTTGCCTTTTAACTGAGCTAAGTTCTCGGCATTCCACTGGGTTCTAGGGAAGGGCCTGTGAACATTGCAGACAAACTCTCTGTCCTCTGGAGCTTGTTTTCTGTGGAAATTTCACTGGTGAAATGAAGTGCTTTACACTCTCTCCAGGGCCCTTGTCCTGGTGGAATTTCCTGGGTCTTTAGGACATTCTACTGGATTGTTCTCAATGCAGGATTCACCTTCACCCCTACTGTCAACATCTGGAAGAGTGGAAGGTCAAAGTCACATGAAGTAAAAAATATTTATAAAAAAGAAATAATAGTTCAGATGAAATTCTGGAAACTTGTATAAGCCTTTTCTCTTATGTTGTCCATGATTTATTTTCATATGTCACAATTACAGGGAAAGGAGATTTCCCAAGCTCTTAGGGAAGTGGGGGGAGGCAGGTCGCAAGGCCTAGGGGAGTGTTACAGATCTTAGGGAAGCCACGATGGCTTTCTCAGCACTAGGCTCTCATAGCAGTTGCCATGAAGGGTCAGTGGAATACTATGAGTCAGGCAAGATGTACTTCATTGCAGAGAAGAAAGCATGAGAGGTACATAGCCTGCAGGACTCCACAGAGCCCCAGGGCCAAATTACCTTTGCAGGACTATAAGCGAACCTAACTAGGATCAGGTCATTCTTTCCTGCTATTGGTCTTCATGGATGGCCAGTAATGAATGGTCATTGGAGGCTACCACATTTGCATATGGGCATTATGGTCATTCATCTTATAACAGTTGTTTTTGTTCTAAACAGGGTGTGAACATACTCTTCAGTAAACCTTTTCCCTAGAGCCTCTTTCTGACCGTAAGCTGCACCTAACATCACTATTTCCTCTGCTTTTTTATAAATTCCTATTGGGGCAAGAATTTATCTTCCATACTCTTCATTCTATAGAACAGCCAAGAAATGTTTTTCTACCCGATTACATGGGTGTTTATGTTACACTTTCCCGTTCTTTCTTATTGAGATACACTTACTGAGATATACTATTTATTCTGGGAATACAGGTTGACACCTCCTTCAGTACATGCTACCATACCATCCTCTCCACTAAAGTGACACTGCCTATGCACCTTTTCACCCCCTCTCTTCCCTCCTCTGTCAACCTTAGTTCAAGAGTTAAATGTGCATTGACATTGTCTACTTGCTTGTTCTGGTTATTTATATCACACAGATTAGTGACATGATCTGTCCTTTATCTTTCTCCTGACAGATTGCTTAGTATGACTTCTAGTTGCATCTGTACTTTTGCAAATAGTACAAATACTATTTGTCTTTTCTTATATCTGAGTAGTATCCCCCTTTGTGCATATATGTCATATATTCTTTATCCATTTATCTGTCATTCCAGATCATGGCTATCATAAATAGCCCTGTATTGGACATAAGAGGGTATGTATCTTCTTGCGTTAGTGTATTCGTCTTCTTTGGATACCTCGCAGTGAAATTGCTAGATCTTCGGTTAATGTTCTGAGAAGCTCTCATGCCTTTTTCCACAGAGGCTGGACCAGTTTGTGCCGGTCCCTGCTCAGGGTGCCATATGCCGGGCTGGGCTAGCTTTCCGGGTGATAGAGAGACGACCAGGGACTCTCATGGCTGAGCTGGGAAGCAATATCTCATTTATTAATCAGATACGTCGCCTTTTATGCATCTCTTCACTGGAAGTGGCAAGCGAAAGGAAATGACTAGGAGAGGGGGCGGAGCAAAAAGAATTTAGAAAGCTTCCGTCTAACCAGTGGGGATTAAACCAATACCCTGCAGGCAGGGCGGGACCCAGTTAAAACAGTGATTATGTAAATAGATCACATTGTAAGTAATACAAGCAAACCTAATGTGATGATCAAAACAGAAGGTCTTATAAGCATTTAGAAGCATACCAACAAGTTTGCATCCCCACTAACATGATGCCAGAAGTCTTTTGTCACCAGCACTTGTTTCTGGTGCTTTTGATAATGGCCATTTTCACAGGTCTGGGTACTAGTTCATTTCATCTTAGTTCAGGCCCTGGAAAAGGATGGTAGAGGACTTAGTGGGGGTTGTATTGTTATGTGGAAAACTGAGAAATGTGATGCATGTACAAACTATCATATTTATTGTCGACTGTAAAACATTAATCCCCCAATAAAGAAAAAGCAAGCAAAAAACAAGTTATGGAATATGTATATAGTCCATGAAATACTACAAAAAAAGTTCATTTCATTTTAATTGGCATTTTCTTGGTCTCAAGTACCAGTGAAAATTTGTTCATGTGCCTGTTGACCATCTTCTTATCTTATTTGGAGAAATGTCTTGAGGCATAGTCAAGACTCTTGGACAGAGATGATGCTCCCTGCTTGGGACAGATTGATACTGTCCCTCATATTCTTGTCTTCTCTCACTAAGTGTCCCAAGGCACTTCAAGTGACAATGTACTGACCCTTCTTGAGGCCTCGCATTTAGAAGAGATGAGCAAAAGGTCCTGCAGAATGAAGATGGCAGTGCTTGTGGTCCGGCAGGCATATTCTGTTGTGTTAAATGACACCACCCTCTCTCATCTGTGGTTTGCTAATTATTGCCCTTTTTCCCCCCTTGAAGAACAAAGAAGTAAAAAAAATTCAAGAAATGCCAAAAAAAATTATTATTATAGACCTTTTCTTCTGAAATTCCTAAACAAGAACAGACCTAGGTAGTGTCAATTTCAATTCTTGCCCTAACTCGTATTGTTTGACTTTATTTATTTATTTTTAGATTGTCTTGAATTTTTGCCTATTTTTTTTTGTAAGTTCAGTGAGCATTACCGCTATATAGAACAATTAAGGATTCCTAGCTGTCTAGTTATATAGAATATACTATTTTGTCATGTTTCTGAGTATGATTAAAAACTAACTTTATGGATGATATTAGTTATCCTTTGAGTTTTCCTCTTTGTGAGGATGAAGTAATATCTTAGGTCCCCAGAGACAAAGAATCCATGGAGATCATATTTTGGAATTTTCCTCTTATTATCTCCATATGGCCAACTCATAAGTCAAAAGAACACTGAATGTTTCATTATAGGATTCAGAGAATTGTATTTTTGTTTTAGATTTTGTATGCTTTCTTTCTAGATTTTCTTTCTATCCATCCGGCTTAAGAGTCTTTTTATTTGGTACTGAGGAAAGTCATAGAATAAGTTTCCTAAGGAGCTTATGAAAAACTGAAAAATCATTTTTTTCAAGCTCCAAAAGTTGTTTTAGGGATTTATAAAAATGTGAGGGGAGAGTTCCTATTTCATCTGTCATATTCAAACTGGAAACATACAGACGCTCAAGCAGCTTAGCACTGGACTGAAAGTTTTTCAGATTTCAAGTAAGAGTACAAATAAAAGTCCCAGGTGTCATTTAAAATATGAATGTGAGTCAGTCACACACCAGAAAGGTGACAGACTGATGGTCTGAGAGCAAGCAGCACTCAGTGAAGAGTACTTATGGAAAGTGCTCATCTTCTTGTTTTGTTTGGCTCTCTTTCCTAGGGTGCCAAAATCACAAATCATTCTAGTCAAGTAAATTAGACATAGTTTATAATTGTTCTATAGAGTCCATAGCAATAATCTAAAATATAATGGCTTAAAGCCACCTAACTGTACCTCAAAAGACCCTCATTTTGAGGATTGACAAAGACGGACTGTGAAAAAAAAAAAGACGTACCGTGAAGACGATGTCTGAATATCTTGATGTCATTATTGTAGATGAGTTTACAGGTGAGTTTATGCATGGGGCTCACTTGCTTATGTCTTGGAAAAGATATTTGTGAGAAGGGAGAAAAAGAGGGAGACACAAGGATTTTTCTTTTAAGCATTTTGCTAGAGTGCTGTCATCAAATGAATGAAGATGAACTATAGTCAGAGTATAATGAGAGAGATAGATCCATATGATTTTAAATATGACATCTTGCACTTCTGTATTTCTTGAGTATATTCTTGAACTTATGCCTGTTATTTTATAATAGCTAAATGCAGGCATACCTGGTTTTGTTACTCTTTAGTGTGTTTTTCTTGGCTTTATTTATTTATTTATTTATGGCTCCATGGTTATTGCTGGGGCTCGGTGCCTGTAATACAAATCCACTGCTCCTGGAGGTCATTTTTTCCCCCATTTTGTTGCCTTTGTTGTCATTATTTTTATTGTTACCATTGATGTTGTTGTTATTGTTGTTGGATAGGACAGAGAGAAATCAAAAGAGGAGGGGAGACAGAGAGGGAGAGAGAAAGATAGACACTTGCAGACCTGCTTCACTACTTGTGAAGAGGGCCCCCTGCAGGTGGGGAGCCCGGGGCTTGAACGAGGATCCTTGAACTGGACCTTGCTCTTTGTGTCATGTGTGCTTAACCTGCTGCGCTACCGCCTGTCTCCCCTGCTCTATTTTTTTTTTAAATAGATTGAAGGTTTCTAGCAACCCTACACTCCACATTTCCATCAGCAGTTTTTTTTTTATTGGGGGGGATTAATGGTTTACAGTCAACAGTAAATTATAGTAGTCTGTACATATATAACATTTCTCAATTTTCCACATAACAATTCAACCCCCTCTAGGTGCTCCCCTGCCATCATGTTCCAGGACCTGAACCTTCATCCCACCTCCCCCCAGAGTCCTTTACTTTGGCACAACACACACCAAATCCAGTCCAAGTTCTGCTTTGTATTATTCTTTCTTTTCTTATTTTTCAATCTCTGTCTATGAATGAGATAATTCCAGATTCATCCTTCTCTTTCTGAATTATCATGATTCCTTCAGGCTTCATCCAAAATGAGGTGAAGAAGGTGAATTCACCATTTTAAACAGGTGAGAGTGCTTTTCCTTTTTACTTAATTTTTTCCTATATTTATTTATTAATTGGATAAGTGTTTTACTGATCAGATATAGAGAGGGAAGGGGGAGACAGAGAGGAAGAGAGATGGAGAGACACTTTCAGCCCTGCATCACTCATAAAGTCCCCTGCAGGTGGGGACTGCAGGCTCAAACCTGGGTCTTTGTGCATTGTGACATGTGAGCTCAGCCAGGTGTGCCACCACCCGGCCCCCTCAGAAGTGCTTTTCCAATAGCACACGCATTTTTTTTTCCTCCAGGGTTATTGCTGGGTTCGGTGCCTGCACCATGAATCCACCGCTCCTGGAGGCCATTTTCCCCCCTTTTGTTGCCCTTGTTGTTGTAGCCTTGTTGTGGTTATTATTATTGCCATTGTTGATGTTGTTCATTGTTGGATAGGACAGAGAGAAATGGAGAGAGGAGGGGAAGACAGAGGGGGAGAGAAAGACAGACACCTGCAGACCTGCTTCACTGCCTGTGAAGCGACTCCCCTGCAGGTGGGGAGCCGGGGGCTCAAGCCGGGATCCTTACGCGGGTCCTTGTGCTTTGCACCACATGCGTTTAACCCACAGTGCCACTGCCAGACCCCCTATTCTCTCAATTTTTCAAGCTTTTTCCTTATTGTTATATCTGTGACGATGATCTGTGATCTTTGATACCATTCTTACTCTTGTTTGGGGGCACCAGTAACCATGCTCAAGTGAGAGGAACAACTTAATACTTAAGTGTTGTGTGGGTTCTGATTCTCCCACCAATTTGTCCTTCACCCATCACTTTTCTTCTCAGAAATTTCCCTTGCCTAACACAGAGTGACAATGGAATTAGGTCAATTAATAGTCCTATAATGACCTCTTAAGCCTTCAAGTGAAAAGGAGCATCCCAAGTCTCTCACATTAAATTAGAAAAAAAAAAAAAAGGAAATGATTAAATTTTGTGAAGATGGTTCAAAAACCAAGGTTGGATGAAAAATAGGCCTTTTGGCCAAGTTGTGAATGTTCTTGAAGGAAATTAAAGGTGTTATTGCAGTGAGCACACACATAATAAAGCAAAACAGCCTTTTTTTCTTAATGATGTGAAGAAAGTTTTAGTGTTTTGATAGGACATAACACCAATGAAAGCCTAATTTAGAGCAAAAAACTTCTTATTTCTATGAAGACTGAGGGAGATGAGTAAGTTACAGAAGAACACTAGAAAAGCTAGTAGATGTTAGTTCCTGAGGTCTAAGGAAAGGGTCTATCACCACAAACATCAAAGTGCAAAGAGAAGCAGCAGGTACTAAGGTAGACAAGTGAACTGCAGCAAGTGAGCTGAAGATCTAGTTAAGATTACAGATGATGGTTTCTGTACTCAATCATCTGTTGGGAAAAAAGACACCTACAATTAGTGAGGGGATATCAGCATCTTTCTGAAAATCTTCAAAGAACAGGTTGACTTTCTTGTTAGGGGCTAATGCAGCTAATGCTTATATTCCATTCTAAAAACCAAGGGTTCTTTAAAAAAAAAAAACAACAAAAAACCCTTATTGTTTGTTCATTTATTTATTTATTTTACATAAAGATGAGAGACATTGAGAGGGTATGGGGAACCAGAGAGGGAGAGAGAAAGAAAGACACTTACAGCACACTTTTAGTGAAACTGGCCCCAGCAAGTAGGGACCAAGGGCTTGGGACTGGTTCCTTGAGCATTGTAGCATGGATGCTTGACTGGCATACAGCACAACTAGTTGAGCACTCATGTTAAGTATCCAAGTTCAAGCCTTTGTTTGCCATCTGCAGGGGGTAAGCTAAGCTTCACAAGTGGTAAAGTAATACTGATGCTGTCTCTCTTTCTCTCTATCCCCCTTGTTTTCTTGATTCTCTTTGTCCTTTCAGGTGAAGTAAATAAATAGTAAGAAAGATAGATAGAAAGAGAGAAAGAAAGAAAGAAAGAGAAAAAAGAAAGAAAGGAAGGAAGAAAGAAAGGAGGAAGGAAAGAAAGAATTATGCCAAACTAGCTTTGTCTCTGCTTCATAAGTGGAAAGGCAGAACCTGAATGACAGCACCTGTTTCTTACATTATCTAATATAATTTGATGCCCACTGTTGAGACATTCTGCTCAGAAAAATCAGCTTTCAGAAAAAGTTACCATTCATGGACAATGTACTGGTCATCCAACAGCTCTGATGGAGATAGACACAATGAGATGAGCGCTTTCATGCATAGAAATCTAGTTTCTTTATTGAGGAAATGTTAATTTACAAGCCTGTTTTTATCACAGGTACAGTTCACATAGCCCCAGACTGGAGTCAGCACATCTCACCCACCCCAAACTTGTCATCTCTCTCTACTATAGGACACTGGGTTCCCAACCCCTGACAGCTTCTTCCTGCCTCTTCTCTTTGGAATCCTTGGTTCTACTGAAATAGATTACAACCATTTTTATCCCCCACCCAACACTCTTTTTTTCTGTCTACCCATTGGGCAGTCAAGAGTGCCAAGTATTGTTTGATCCCAGGAAGTTAAATAACCATTAGTCTAAGCCAAGACCTGTAACTCCTTTACTCATTAGCTTAGGAATAGTTTTGTCACAGAAAGCTTGTCAGTTAGACCTACAGATAACAACAGGATGGTGTCTGGAATAGAATACATTGCTCAGAAAAAAAGGGGGGGCAATGGAGGAGATATACTCTGTTCTTGATCCTGAAAATTAATAGGTGGGATTGGAAGCTGGGAGAGGTGGTAGTCAGTTTATAACCATGAAGACATAAACATCGCCAGGATAGGGTATGTGCTGTGTGGAAAGACAGCCATTACAGATGAAAGAAAGAAGTAAGATCCTTGCAAGATATCACTAAGCTGCTGCTGTATTCATCCTGGAGCAGCCCTACCACTAAGCATCTCACTTTGAAGAAAACAACAACAACTGTTGGGAAAGAGGAGCCTCACAAAGCACCCTGCATTTTTCTGCCTCCAGGAGCCTGGCATTCCTTAAAACATTAAGCCAGCTCCCCCTGCTCCACCCTGCATTCCTGATACTATGGCCTATCTACATAATCATTGTTTTGCCTGAAAGATCCCCACCTATTCCATTCCTTTGATCTATCTTCTTTCTACCCTCAAGACCCTCCCTGCCTACAGGGTATCATTAATCTTACCAGTTAAAATCCTCACAACAATTGCTAAGGAAGTTCCTACCTTTCCAGCTCCATTTTGCCTTTCTCTGCCCCTTTCCTAACCATTTCCCATTTCCGACTTGCCACTTCCGGGTCTTCCCTTTAAAAGCCTTGGCTCTCTGACCAATAAAGAATTGCATTGCCTCGCCGCCACAAGCTTGGTTCCTGGGTCATCCCTCTCCCTTGTCACTGAGTGTGTAGCAGGCCAGGCTGGCTCCAGTCGAGCTCTCTCCAACCCAGAGAGTACCCACCAGGGAAGAGGCACCCCCATGCCCCCATGCTAGCCCAGCAAACAACAACAAAAAATGTGTGCCAGTTGATGAAGCCACTTTGAGCAGAGTTCACTTTTTCTGTCACCCTAGAGATCTTAATTGCCACATCTGGGTTCCAGACCACTTTCCACCCCCACATCTTCTGTATCTTCATCCCTCACAAGGGATAGCACATCGTGACTTTCTTTAAATTTGGTGCTAGGTTAGGAACTGACTGTAAGAGTTTCGAAACAGACATTTAAGGTTTTCCCTAAACAGAGATATTTTGAACAAAAGTGATAGTTTTGACTTGAAGAAACTAAATATTTACAGTCTCTCTGAGCCTCTCAAGCTGTCCAGGAAGAAAACTGCGAGTGAATATCCGTTCAAGCACACGGTGGAATAAACAACACATCCACAAGCCCTCAGGGAACTGGCAGACCACAGGAGAATCTGCAGAGCTTGAAGCAGAATCTGCAGGGCTCTGAGCAAAATGAGCAGGAAAAGCCATGAGTAGGCATGAGGCCCTCCCACAGGAACTCTCCCTTCTCTCAGGCAACCACAGCATCCATTGGCTATTGTGGGTGTGTGTGTGTCCCCACCACACATAGGATCTATCATCCTGAGTCATTTGTTCCACTCACATAGAACAAACAGCTTCTGCCATGGAAAATGAGAGCACCCTTGACTTGATGTTTCTCTAAATACATGTGTGAAGAGACCTTAACTCTGATGAGAGTTGTTCATGAGAGAGGAAAGCAGGTTCCTCTCTTGATTTTTCTTTTTTCTTTGCAGCCTCTCAGGAGAATCGGACATGGAGTATGAGAGCTCTGTAGCTGTGGCTGGTTATCACCAGCTATGATGTGTCTTCCTCATGAGATGTATAAAGATATGTCCCACAAAAGGGATCTCAGAGTGATTTCCTTTGCAGTATAGCCCCTGGAATATGAGGACCATTTCTTGGGCTTGAGTCACTTAGTTTCTGATAGGGTGGGCATCCTAGATTCTTTATGTATCAACAGGTTTTGGAAGTAGGATGGGGCCAGATAGCTTGTAAATTAAGAGAGTTGATTTATTTCTTCCACATCTAAGGGACAAAATACTATATGTCTAGAGGCCTTTCCTGTTGGTATGCTTCTAATTCTGCTTCTAAAAACCCCTTCTGTTTCATTGGTTTAATCCCCCCTGCTTAACACTATTCTATTTACATAACCACTGTTAACGAAGCACTGCCCTGCCTACAGGGCATTGGTTTAATCCCCACTGGTTCATGATGTCTTTTTGCTCCACCCCCTCTTGTAGTACATCCTGATTTGCACCAGTCACTTTTCGCTCCTCCCTCTCTACATCACATCCTGCTTACACCCTACTTGGCAAGTATATATATAAGGACAGGATTGTGCTTATAGTTTAGTTTTAGTTTAGCTTAGCTAGGCTTAGATTGTGCGGCATTCTACACGAATAAAGAGATACTGCGTACACCTCAGCCATGAGTCCCTGGTCATCTGTCTCCCATCAGTGAAGCTCAACCCAGCACTTTCCCAAGAGTCATGGTGGTGCTGGAGTTCTTCTAACTAGGTCTATGACTGGACAAGGGAAATAGCTCACTTGGATAGTGTGCTGTTTTGCCCTGTGCAGGAATCAGGTTTGAGTCAAGCCCCTACTCATTGAAAGCAGATTTGGTGCTGTGGTCTCTGACTCTCTTTCTATACCTATGTCTTTCTATAGAAGAAAAATGGTCTATGGCTATTTAATGAGTATTTTCTATAGTTCTGCCTCTGTTAGTAACCGTGAGTCTAGTTGTTTGTTTATAAGTGTATCTCCAGTAGATGATGAATTCCTTGAAGATGGATAAGGGAGATAGCATAATTGTTATGCAAAGGACATTTATGCCTGTAGCTCTGAAGTCCCAGGTTCAATCTCCAGAAGCACCATAAGCCAGAGATGAGCAGTATTACAAAAGAAGAAGGAGGAGGAGAAAATAAGAAAAACAAAGAAAAATAATTCCCTATGGAGATATGCACTTATATCAATAGATATGGATTTTCAGAATGTAGCACAGTGTTTGTCACAAAAATGAGACTGACCGATACACTCCATGAGGATCTAAATGCTTACAATTGCATGAGGTCAACTAAGAAAGATCTTAAGACAAATATAGCAATATATCCTACTGTGATCCATTGCCAGAATTTAGGATGGGCTAACTAGACTCCAACCCAGTTGGTGTTCCGCATCCAGCCAGAGCTTTTGTGGGGATGGATATTCTCCTGGAACTGATTTGTCCTGGACAACAAAGGCAAAAAGCCAGATGTGTATTTGCAGGAAATCCATGGTGCTCCAATTACAGCTCTAGGAGCCAAAGCTAAAAATCTCTCCCTTCCCTCTAAGCACTCAATTTTGGAATTGGCAGATACACAATAGGGCATGTCTATGGTTACTAAATAATGGAAAACTGGAAAAATATTAAATCTTGGGGTTATAATTATCTGATTAGCCACAAATGGTACAAAACTTGAAAATCTAATAAGGAAGTTGGCATGGCAAGGAGGACTGAAACGTTCATAAAACTGATCGACTTATTGAAACAGAAATACATTAAGGGTGGTATTTGCGAATTGACAAGATTAAAATCTCCCCACTCCAAATGTACCTTATGCAATCCAAGATATGAGGAAGTTCCCAAAAATTGTGTGTCTCAAGAGGTCACAGTTGAGGATACAATCACAGAGGGTGAAAAATCTACATGTGTACTAACAAGCAGAATCTTTGTTGGAATATATCATTTTATGCTCATAATCTCTGTTCCTTTTCAGAGCACTCTGGGAAGTGTGTAAAAATATTAAAACACATTACCTTGTGAAGGAAACCAACCCAGAGTAGAATGAAGCAAAGGGCAGAATGTTGGCTCTGAAGATGAAACTCGATTCCTGTTATTTGAATGAGGCCAGGGGGTCTTTCCTACTTAAACAGGCCAAAAGGAGCCTTCACTTGAATGTAGAAATTGTTTCCCAGATCAAAATAGCTTCATAAGCATTTAGTTTTGTGATGGTGTCTGCTCATACTAGGGTAGTGATTCTTAAACAACTAGGATTCCATCAGCAAAAAATGTGTGCCTTCTAGTTTTGTTTTCTCTGAAAAACCCATTGCAGCAGTCAGGCACTAATTTCCCAGCATAACATTTCATGGACTGATGGAGAGAAGGGTGTTCAGAGGTAAGACTCTGCTTATAAAGTTCTTTGATGTGCATTTATTCACTCATTTCTGAAAGGGGAGTTTCCAGAAGTGGTGCTGTTATCAGTTAAGGAACTAGGGGTTGGAAAAGGTGAGGAACATATGGAAGTCAGGGAGTACCTGTGGCATGGTGGTGGAGTACCTGTGGCATGGTGGTGGAGTACCTGTGGCATGGTGGTGGAATTGTTCATGTGTCACAGAGTCTGTGTGAGGGTTGACTGCAATGGAAGCATTGAAAATAATCCCCTCAGAGCTACCATCAATCCTCAGAGTCTGGGGCTATTCTAATTGATATGTTGACACAGCTTGGTTTAATCTTTGCAACAACTTTTTTTTAATTGGAGGGATTAATGGTTTACAGTATTATAATTGTTGGTGCCTTTGTAAAATTTTTCAGCTTTCTGCAGTCCACTCTCATTTGCAACAGCTTTTATTAACTAGGTACCTATGAGCATTCTAGAAGTTCATTAAGGATAAGTAAGAAGTGACTATCACAGCACTAATGATGCATGGACTCTAGGGTTAAGCACAAGGAATTCAACTGGGCTGACCTCAGTTATTTATGCTGGTTGTGGGGAAAGAAGACCATAGATGATTTTAAACATGCTTAGTCATGTATTTACTTTTTATTACACATGCAGATTTATTACTCTTGTGGCATTTCGAAAGTCTGGGATGCTCTTCCAAGTGACACTCTTCTAATGATCCAAACTGGAAGTACCAAGAAACTAACCAAAGATGCTCAACACAGTAACACAGTAGTAGATTGAAGTAAACATGCTCTATTTAGTACCCTAAATACCACACACCCCACCAATCTTAGCATTGTAACCCCAGGACCAGGCTGACATTAGTGAGTCTGTGCAAGAGGAAGACTCAAGTTTTGGAATACAGCCAGGTACTGCTGAAGAGGGTAGTTTAGAGGGCTTCTAGGGTATTTGTATGTATAGCAGTAGGAGACAAAAGAGAATGGACAGGTAATGGAGGTAATAATCAGTTACAAAGCCACTGCAGGGGCTCAAGCTTGCTTTCACAAAGGCAGTTTAAAGAGAGCATAAGGATTATGTAAGCAAAAGCTAAATGGTTGGCAGAGGTGGGAGTTTCAAAAGGGTAAATATTTCAGACAAGAATAAACTTTTCTTTAAAGAAACGAGGTGTCAAGAGTGAAAGGGCTGCCTTGTTGAATTCTCTTCAGTTCATTCCATTCATTTCCTTTATTTTATTTTAGAGCCAACCTTTTTTTTTAAAGTTCAGACCTTTCCCCCTCCCTTGAAAATGTATGTGTGCTTTCCATATTTCATTTTAGAAGGCAGGTTTAAGATGCAGGATATGAAGAACATTTTGTAGCCCATAAGCACTCAGTCTTGAACCACACAACATGCGATTAATTTAAACCTCAAACTGGACTGTCAATACTCCTGACTGTCAAACCAACAGGAGATTGTCAGGGCAGCACTGGGCCCACAGAGGGCAACCCAAATGTGTGGAGTGACTGGCCAAGTTGTGGTTCTCTCAGACTTGACGGCAAGGAATGTACTCCTGGTTTTCAGTATCAATAGAGCATTTATGTGGATGACAGCAAGCTCTTAAATCTCAGTTGCCTCTTGATGTCAACCAATCTGATTATGGCGTTTGTGAAACCTCTTCAGCCCTGTGTTAGATGGATGGTGCTGTGGAGATGGATGAACTTTCCCCCAAATGACTCCAATGTAGGCCCAGAATCATAAATCATTTTTAATTGACTAAAGCTGGTCCCCAAAGAAGAGTAATCAAAACACCGTGCTGGCTAGTGATTCCACTGTGAGAGACAATTGGAGCACTTAAGATGGATGCTAGTCTTTTTAAACTGCCACCAAATTGTTTCAATTAATTCCATTTGGGTTTATGAATAAACATTCATTCTCCTTTAGGCATACCAACCTGTCTTTGCCTTAGAAAATCCACCTTCTCCCCATCAATTCATGGTGTTTTTTTTTCTAGTGATATGATTTATGTACCAATGACTTTATAATTTCCATTTTTTTTTTAAAGTCTCAGGGGACATCATGTTCTTGGGTGGTTCAAGTTGACTGGGTAAAATATATGAGACTGACTACCAATAGGAAACATTAATACGCAGAGAAATTATGGTTTTGTGAGCTGTTTTTGAAACTGGTTGGGGTAATTCCTGGGCATTGTTGGGGGAGGGTCCCTAAAGCTTGTGTGGATTGGGGGCTATTCCAGAAACTATAGTGAAGCATTCTTTAAACCACAAGAGTGTGATATCTTTTTAAAGCTTCTCAGAAAGCAAAAAGCAGGTACTAATGAACACAACTATAATACAATTCCAATTTTATAGCACACTTAACTCTGCTGATAGCATCTCAGAGTGTAGTTAAGTCAACTCAGAAGGAAATTCTGGTTGGGAAATAGTCCTCCTGACTGAAAAAGTGGTTTCTCATTTCAGTATTATTTACCCAAGGTTGACAATGTGCGAGCAACCCCCATGAAGTCTATACAGGGAGTAGCAAGCAAATATTCAAACTACTTTGAGGATTTTGTGACTTCTTCTATAGTACAGAACAACATCTACTTTGGGATGAAAGAAGAAGAGGGGTAATTATGTTTGCACACTTAAATTTCTCTCAATATAGGACTAAAAACAAAAAAGGCAATACTATCCCTACAAAAATATAACATAGTTTTCAAATAACAAGTTGCTTAATTTAACAGAGGGAAAAGGCTTATAGAAGAAGGCACTACTTAAAAAGCAAATTTCCCAGAGCACTTGACTTTTTTTTTCTTTTTCTTCTTCTTTATACTTATTTTCCCTTTTGGTGCCTTTTTTTTTTTCTTCTACTTGAGCTTCACAAATTGGAATGGAAAAAGGTAGCATGCACTTTCTTCCAGTGACCTCTACCTTATGATTTTAAACCATGGTTTAAATAGAAAGGACAGAATCATTCAGATTTAGATGGAAACATCGAGCCAAATAACTTCAAATTGTGCCGGTCCCAGTTCGGGGTGCCAGTTTCTGGTCTAGCTTTGCAGGCAGAAGAGAGACAACCAGGGACTCATGGCTGAGCTGGGAACGCAGTTTAATCTTTATTGATGAGGAATGCAGTGCAAGCTAGCTATTTCTAATCACAGTCCTGTACTATATATATTTCCTGAGGTGGAAGTGTCAGGAAGAGGAAGTACATAGATTAGGGTGGGGAGAAGGAAGAAGCTAGCAAACCAGTGGGGATTAAACCAATGAAAACAATGATTATGTAAATAGACCACAGTGTAAGTAATACAAGTGAACCTAATGTGATGATCAAAACAGAAGGCCTTAAAAGCAGAATTTAGAAGCATACCAACAAAATTGATTACTTATGAAGGTTCTCCAAGACTGTAGTGATTTCCTTTTTTTAAATTTCTTTATTGGGGAATTAATGTTTTACATTGGACAGTGAATACAATAGTTTGTACATGCATAACATTTCTCAGTTTTCCATATAAAAATACAACCCCCATTTGCGTCCTCTGTCATACTTTTAGGACCAGTTTTCTACTCCTCACCCACCCCAGTCTTTTACTTTGGTACATCATGCCAATTCCAGTTCAGGTCCTACTTGTGTTTTCTCTTCTGATCTTGCTTATCAACTTCTGCCTGAGAAGGAGATCAACCCATATTCATCCTTCCGATTCTGACTTATTTCACTTAACATGAATTTTTGAAGGTCTATACAAGATCGGCTAAAAACAGTGAAGTCACCATTTTTTATAGTTGAGTAGTATTCCATTGTGTATATATACCACAACTTGCTCAGCCACTCATTTGTTGTTGGACACCTGGGTTGCTTCCAGGTTTTGGCTATTACAAATTGTGCTGCCAAGAACATATGTGTACACAGATCTTTCTGGATGGGTGTGTTGGGTTCCTTAGGATAAATCCCCAGGAGAGGAATTGCAGGATCATAGGGTAGGTCCATTCTAGCCTTCTGAGAGTTCTCAAGACTGTTCTCCACAGATGTAGGACCAATTTACATTCCCACCAGCAGTGCAGGAGGGTTGCTTTAACCCCACAACCTCTCCAGCATTTGCTGCTGCTACCTTTCCTGATGTATGACATTCTCACGGGAGTGAAGTGGTGTCTCATTGTTGTCTTCATTTGCATTTCTCTGACAATCAAAGACTTGGAACTTTTTTCATGTGTTTCTCAGCCTTTTGGATCTCTTCTGTGGTGAATATTCTGTCCATGTCCTCTCCCCAATTTTGGATGGGGTTATTTGTTGTCTTGTTGTTGAGTTTGGCAAGCTTTTTATATATTTTGGTTATTAGCCTCTTGTCTGATGGATGGCATATAAATATCTTCTCCCTTTCTGTGAGGGATCTCTTGTTTTGGGTAGTGGTTTCTTTTGCTTTGCAGAAGCTTTTTAATTTGATGTAGTCCCATAGGCTTATGCTTGCCTTAGTCTTCTTTGTAATTGGATTCGTTTCATTGAAGATGTCTTTAAAATTTATGCAGAAAAGAGTTCTGCCAATATTTTCCTCTAAGTATCTGATAGTTTCTGGTCTAAGATCCAGGTCCTTGATCCACTTGGAATTTACTTTTGTATTTGGTGAAATATAGTGGTTCAGTTTCATTGTTCTGCATGTTTCAGCCCATTGTTTCCAACACCATTTGTTGAAAAGATTCTGCTTTCCCCACTTAATAGTCTGGACACCTTTGTCAAAGATTAGATGTCCATAAGTGTGGGGACTTAGTTCTGGACTCTCAATTCTATTCCACTGGTCAGTGTGTCTATTCATGTTCCAGTACCAAGCAGTTCTGATGACAATGGAACTATAATACAATTTGAGATCTGGTAGTGTGATGCTTCCAGTTCTGTTTTTTCTTCTCAAGATTGTTTGGGCAATTCTGTTCTTTTCTGGTTCCAGATAAACATTTGTAGCAATTGTTCTATTCTCCTAAAAAATGTGTTTGGGATCTTGATGGGGATAGTAGTAAATTCATATATGGCTCTGGGTAGTAAATTCATTTTGATGATGTTAATTCTTCCAACCCATGAACATGGAATATCTTTCTACTTCTTTGTGTCTTTTTCTATTTCCTTGATTAGTGACTCATAATTTTCAGTATACAAGTCTTTCACTTCTTTGGTTAGGTTTATTCCTAGGTATTTTATTGTTTTTGTTGCTATAGTAAAAGGAATTGATTTCTGGACTTCATCTTCTTCTAACTTAGTGTTTTTATAGAGGAATACCACTGACTTTTGAATGTTAATTTTGTAGCCTGACACCTTACTGTATTGCCTTATGATTTCCAAAAGCTGGATTCCTTAGGTTTTTCTATGTATTGTTGGTATCTTCTAATTCTGCTTTTAAAAACCTCTTCTGTTTCATTCGGTTTAAATCCCCCCTGCTTAACACTATTCTATTTACATAACCACTTCATTCTGTTTACATAACCGCTGTCAACAAGCACCACCTTCCCTCCAGGGCATTGGTGGTTTAGTGGTAGAATTCTCACTTGCTCTACCCCCTCTCCTTGTCACACCCTGATCCTCTCCTTGTCACACTCTAATTTTCACCAGTCACTTTTCTCTCCACCCTCTCTATGTCACATCCTGTTTCCACCCTACTTGGCAAGTATATATAAAGACAGCATTGTGAGTTTTAGGGTACTTTAGTTTAGTTTATCTTAGCTCAGCTTAGATTGTGCTGCATCCTGCATGAATAAAGAGATACTGCCTACAGCTCAACCATGAGACCCTGGTCGTCTGTTACCCACCCGTGAAGCCAGCCTGGCGAAAACAACATAGCCCGGCAAAAACAACATAGCCCGGCGAAAACAACATATGGTGCTACAACGTGGGACTGGATTGTGCAACTCCCAGATAAGTGAAGACTTTGCCTACCTATGCACTATGGTCTTCTCTTCTACTTATGAAGAGGTTTGACAAAGCCTTTACTGTTTCATTATGAGACAGTTTCTCTGTCTCTGGAACATTTTACTCTGGGCCACACTTCGGTTCCCTGACCAGGAACTTTGGTTTCTTATGACCGGGATCATAGAGCTTGGGAGATGCACGGAGATTTCTCCTTGGACTTTCTGGATTCCCTCTCTCATGTTTCCCGAAGAAAAGGACTACATTTTGCTCCAGGCCACGATTTGGTTCTTTATGACCATGATCATAGACCTTGGGATATGCATGGAGATTTCCCCTGGGACTTTCTGGACTTCTTCTCACATGTTTCCCATGGAGAAGGACTACTCTAATTTGAGGAACGTTCTCCAGTACCATGGCACTCCCCAAGAATGGAGACACGTGGTGGTTAGTTCTGCTCTCCTGATTGGATTCTTTCTTCGATGGGAAGACACTTTTAAAAGTAGATGCCTGAAGCAATACAGCAGGAACAGTCAGAAGCACCCTAAATGGAATTTTGAGGAGCTTTTTGGACTAGGACACCCTCCAGGGACTCATGATACTACATGGTGAGATCTTGATAATCTGGTTCAAGTTGCATTTCATAAGAGAATGATTTGAATGACTGAATTTTTGTATGACATTGACTTAAAAACAAAATGCTGGACACAGCCATGATTTCTAGAGACATCCAGAAACAATCAAAAAATTTTTTCCTCCTTTGATTTCTTTTATGTCTTGGCATAAATCTGAAATGCTTAATCCTGAAAACAGTATGAGTTATGGGCGGAGCAGATAGTGCAATGATTATGTTAATTATTCTCATGCCTGAGGTTTCTACCGTGGTTCTTCTGTTTACCTTTCCACTTTTTATTGAGTTTAAACTGTTTAAACAACCTTAAAATCATACTAGAAAGGACTTCCAATTGTAATGGAGTTATCAATTATAGTAAACTTCTAATCTGCTACAAGTTTTGTTTGACAAGTAAGTGAATTTCAGCTGTCAAGTCTTCACATGAAAAAGCATCTACTCAAATGGAAATCCTGGAAATCCATTTGGATCCTGTTCTCTGACATTGCCCACAAGATGGAATGACTACAACACACCCCCGGAAACCAAAGAAGTGACCTGGAACGACCTGAAGAAACAGATTCACAGACTCCAAAGATCACTCTCTACAGAAAAGCAGAATTCTGGTGGCCGACATTTCCCATCGAGACAGACGTTTCATCCCTTGGCATTTTCTTTTGTGGTCAGCTACTTTGGACTGACACCTCCATTGGACTTACTGGTACACGCTGCTGTGTTTCTCAAAGACTAACTTCAGCCAATTGCCTTGAGACTTTATAGACCATGTCTCCTCACCTGCAGGCTCTGTCCCCTGAGACAGAAAACTCTCCCTCCTTATTAGGTTATGCCCACAGAGGCAGGAAACACCCTTTGAGGCAAGAGATGCCCCCAGAGGCATGAAGCGCTCCCAGAGGCAAGAAATGCCCTTTTGCCTGTTAGGCCTTGCCCTTTGAGGCAAGAAATGTTCCCCTTGGCATCACACTGGTTATTGCTGCTCACCTATTTTGTTTTCCATGTCTTATGCCAGTTCTTTTGAAAATGCCTGTATGATATAGGTTTCTGTTCACCCCTACACTGCTATTCCCCTGACAGAGATGAAGCCTTTTACAGACATTGACCCAGTTATATATGGCCATAAAGTAAGAGAGAGATGTTGGGGAATTGTGAGGATGTGGTTGAGCTTGGAAGGGCTTGAGCTTGAGGGGTGTGTCAATCCTGTTAGTCTCTCTCTCCACGGAGAAGTTGAGCAAGGAGGGACAGTAGAACCCCAAAAAGGTGTGCCTCTTATCAGTCTCCCTGCCTCACAAAGTGCCCCGCAATCCCGATACTATGGCCATTAGTTAAAAAGAAAGGGGGAATTGTTGGTATCTTCTAATTCTGCTTTTAAAAACCCCTTCTGTTTCATTTGGTTTAGATCCCCCCTGCTTACACTATTCTATTTGCATAACCACTTCATTCTATTTACATGGCCTCTGTTAACAAGCACCACCTTCCCTCCAGGGCATTGGTGGTTTAGTGGTAGAATTCTCACCTGCTCCACCCCCTCTCCTTGTCACACCCTGATCCTCTCCTTGTCACACTCTAATTTTCACCAGTCACTTTTCTCTCCACCCTCTCTATGTCACATCCTGTTTCCACCCTACTTGGCAAGTATATATAAAGACAGCATTGTGAGTTTTAGGGTGCTTTAGTTTAGTTTATCTTAGCTCAGCTTAGATTGTGCTGCGTCCTGCATGAATAAAGAGATACTGCCTACAGCTCAACCATGAGTCCCTGGTCGTCTGTTACCCGCCTGTGAAGCCAGCCCGGTGAAAACAACATAGCCCAGCGAAAACAACAATGTATAGTATCTTGTCATCTGCAAATAGGGGGAGTTTGATTTCTTTTCTTCCAATCTGTATCCCTTTAATTCCTTTCTTCTGCCTGATTGCTATGGCAAAAACTTCCAACACTATGTTGAATAGTAATGGTGATAGTGGGCAGCCCTATCTAGTACCTGATCTGAGTGGAAATGCTTCCAGTTTTTCACCATTGAGTATGATGTTGGCTTTAGGTTTGCTATATATGGACTCTACTATCTTCAGGAATTTCCCATCTATTCCCATTTTTTGTAGTGTTTTGATCATAAAGTGATGTTGTATTTTGTCAAGGGCTTTCTCTGCATCTATTGATATGATCATGTGGTTTTTGGTCTTGCTTTTATTGATGTGGGGGATCTAGTTGATTGATTTAAGTATATTAATCCAATCTTGCATGCCTGGGATAAACCCCATTTGGTCATGATGAACAATCTTTTAAATATAGTGCTGTATCCAGTTGGCTAGAATTTTGTTCAATATTTTAGAATCTATGTTCATCAGCGATATTGGTCTGTAATTTTCTTTGTTAGTTGTATTCCTGTCTGCTTTTGGTATCAAAGTGATATTGGCTTCATAGAAGCTGTAAGGGAGTATTCCACTGTCTTTAATCTCTGGAAGACTTTTAAAAGTAGAGGTATTAGTTCTTCTTTGAAGGTTTTGTAGAATTCATTTATAAAACCATCTGGTCTAGGACTTTTATTTTTGGGAAGGTTTTTGATAACGGTTTCAATTTCATTAGCTGTGATGGGCCTGTTCATGTTATCTAGTTTTTCTTTACTTAATTTTGGAAGTTCATAGATATCTAGGAAATAGTACATTTCTTCCAGGTTCTCTAGCTTGGTGGCATACAACTGAATTTCTGTGGTCTCTGTTGTACTATCTCCTCTCTTATTTATGATCAGATTTATTTGGGTCTTCTCCTTTTTTTTTTTTGTGAGTCTGGCTAAAGGTTTGTCGATTTTGTTCACTCTTTCGAAAAACCAACATTTACTTTTGTTGATATTTTGTATGGTTTTATTATTTTCTATTTATTTCTTAACTTTAGTTATTTCTGTTCATCTGGTTGCTGTAAGGATCTTTTGTTCTTTTTCGTCTAGGTCTTTAAAATATGCAATAAGGCTGTTTATTTGTGCCTTTTCTTGTTTTCTAATGTGTGCTTGTAAGGCCATGAACTTCCCTCTCAGTACTGCCTTAGCTGTGTCCCAAATATTTTGATAGCTTGTGTCTTCATTTTCATTGAACTCTCGAAACATTTTGATTTCTTCCTTGATTTCCTCTTTGACCCAGTAGTTGTTAAGTAATGTACTGTTGAGCTTCCACATTTTGGGACTATTACTAATACTTTGTTGATTGTTAAGTGTTAGTTTAATTCCACAGTATCAGAGAAGGTGATTATGCTTGGTATGATTTCAATTTGCTGATGCTGTCTTTGTGGCCTAACATATGGTCTATCCTTGAGAATGACCCATGTGGACTTATGGGTTTTCCTCTCTAGGTGACCCTTTGTTTTTCTCTTGCAGCCCTCAGGATCTTTTCTTTATCTTTATTCTTTTCCATTTTAAATATGATGTGTCTTGGTGTCTTTAAGTCTGGGTCAATTCTGTTTGGGACCCTCTGGCTTTCTTGAACCTATATGTCCTTGATGTTGCCTAGACTAGAGAAGTTCTCAACTATTATGTCCTGAACAATGCTTTCTTCCCTTTACTCTCTTTCTTCTTCTGGTAAGGCAATAATGCATATATTATTTCTTTTGAAGTGATCCCATAGGTCTCTGTTGTTGTTTTCAGTGTCTCTTAATCTCTTTTTGAGATCTTTTACTTATTTTTTAGTTGTCTCTAATTCATCCTTGATCTTACTAATTATATCTTTAGCCTCATTTATTCTATTCTCTCTCCACTCTACTGTTTTCTGGAGTTCATCTATTTTGTTACCCTGTTCTGATATTGTTTTAGCTTGTTAAGCTAGTTGTGTTCTTAGCTCAGCTATTTCAGTTTTCAGCTCTCTAATAACCTTGAGATAATTAGTGTTTTCTTCCAGGGTCTCATTTGTTGCTTCTGCATTTCTGATGACAATTCTTTCAAACTCTTTACTCACTCCTGTGATTATTTCCTTAACTAGTGTTTGAATGTTGACCTCATTATTTTGTGCTTCAACCTTTGGGGGGCTTTTTGCTGGACTTTTATTCTGATTCATTTCTCCAATATTTCTTCTTGTTGGTTTAATCATTCTATATAATAGATTATGAGGTCCTTCTCTCAGTACTTTTCAAATTACTCATCACTTTTGACTGTATTGACTTGTTTCTAATTATGGTAATTAAAGGGTTCACAGTTGTGGAAATTGACAGTTGTTTCAATAGTATTTTAATCTGTGAGTTGGAGCTTAGTGGCTTAAAAGCCTCTTTTCTTCTTTTTCTTCCCTGTAGGCCATTGGAGCCTGAGGGCTTTTAAACTATAAGTAGGTTTCTTAGCTTAATCACTGACTCCTGACCAAGTGATAAAGCATGGTGGGGCAGAGATAATATAGTGGTTAATCATAGAGACTCTCACAGCCTCACCACTAGGCCACAGAGGTATAGATCCTCTCCTGAGTTTCCTGGTTAGTTCTCTGTCTCCTGGTGTCAACATAGGGCCTCCCTCCCACCCCCACCCCTGCTCCAGATTCTGAGGGCAGTAGCAATAGAGACTCAGAGTTGCATTTTGGTGAGTCTTAGGGGAGTCCTCTCCTCCCTTTAGCTGTCTTTTTGTTGGTGAAACATACTGGAGGTGGTGAGTCAACTGGTTAACTGCAGGACTGTTACCAGCCACTTAGTCTCTCCCTAGGCTCCTCTCTGTCCATGAGCCATATGTGTTTGCACTGACCAGTGATTTGGTGTGTTCCTGAAGTCATTCTAGTCCTGTCGTATTTTGGTCCCAGATGGTCTCCTTTATTATTCCAGGTGACTTGTGAGAGGAGAGGAGAGTATCACAGCTGCTGCTGCTCTGTAGCCCTGCCTCAGGAAGTCCTGTAGTGATTTCTTTTGAAGACTGACAGATTGGCTGCCATTCTGATAGTGCCACTTTCAGTGCTCAGGAAAATTTTTGCTGGTTCCACAAGAATTGCACTGAATTGAGTCTGTCTCTTTTAGTTTTCTCCCTCTGCAGTCAGCTGCAATAAACAGAAGCTGACTCTGCCTTACCTACATGGGAAAAGAACTACAAAACTATCCAACTCCTTGATATGCTTTGTCATTCCCACTTCCTTAATTTTCAAAGATCTTGTCTTCTTCCTATAACATCTGATATATCAATTTAAACACACAGATATTAAAGATTACAGGAATATCAAATGGGTCTATGTCAGTGAAGGAGTTAAAATAGACATCACCAGACATTTGGCCTCAAATTAGCACTTTGGGATGTGGGAAATGCCTTAAAACACAGAAGAAGCTTAGTTGTCTATTACAATGCATGGTGACTTTTAAAATGTTAGGGTTTCATATCACAGAACATGCACACTGGAAATTAAATGACCCATTGTTTTGAAAATTCTGCTGTTCATATACTTACTTACCTAAGCACTAGTTAGAGTTTACAGACAGAAGAAAAGCATGTGGGAAGATATGTATATTGAGTTTATGCTGCCTTTTTTTTTTTTTGCAAAAGCTTAAAGAATCAAATTATCAAATGTCAATCTAGATCAGATGGGTGTTTGATTCCTTAGAAGGTGAGTGGGTGAGGGGAACAAAATACAAGTTTATAGAGTTATGAATTGATTTTAAATCTGCCCAACGATTGAAATAATTTTTATACACTAAGTAATCTTCAAAGTATGAGATTTCCATTCTTGCAAAATGACTCTCTGAGGTCTTTGAGAATAAGAAGATCTTATGTCTTCATTGCAAGAGTCATCTAGTTGTTTACTATGCTTAAAAGAGATAGGCATCTCTAGAGAGGGACAGAGCCTTGTGTTGGTGTAGTTATCCAGCAGGTTGGCTGGTGGCACTAGAAATGCAATGGTTTGAGAAGCATCACAAAGCCTATTATGTCCAAAATGGCTCCCTATAGGTCACCATTTCTCTCACCTAGCAACTCCCCCTCTTCTCTACTCCTTCATGGAGACAAGCCCTGACCCACCCTCAGTTACTACTTTCATGACTTTCAGAAGGTTATATGGAACACGAGGACTTCAAATCTTTCAGTCATCTCTTGATTCTTTCATTTCAACTCCCTAATCTGGAATCTTTTGATAACATTAGGTAATTTAGGGAGGGAACAGAAAATTACAGGGCAATATGGCTTCTTGAGACACTTTTCCTATGGGGATCCTTGGCTTTTAAGATGGGAAGGTAGTTAGACTAGGGGGGACAATGCTGTGTCTTTTATTTCTCTCATCATTAGAAAGACTGAGGTGGTATTTCCAGGGGCAGGGACCATCAAAGGGCAGGGACCAAGCTTGAAAATCTTATGGGTACTAACAAAAAAGCACTTCCGTTTTTCTGTTCTGATTCTAGAAGACTGTGAGAATAGTAGTGCTACAAAATAAATATAATGTTAGGCCCCTGAGTCATGTGGCAGTATTGCTTTTTTCTTTTATATTTCATGTTAGATTTTATTTTATTTAATTAATTAATTAATTTTTTCCCTCCAGGGTTATTGCTGGGCTCGGTGCCTGCACCATGAATCCACCACTCCTGGAGGCCATTTTTCCCCCCTTTTGTTGCCCTTGTTGTTGTAGCCTCGTTGTGGTTATTATTATTGCCATTGTTGATGCTGTTCGTTGTTGGATAGAACAGAGAGAAATGGAGAGAGGAGAGGAAGACAGAGAGGGGGAGAGAAAGATAGACACCTGCAGACCTGCTTCACTGCTTGTGAAGCGACTCCCCTGCAGGTGGGGAGTCGGGGGCTCGAACTGGGATCCTTACGCTGGTCCTTGCGCTTAACACCACATGCGCTTAACCCACTGCGCCACCGCCCGACCCCCTCACGTTAGATTTTTAAATTCCCTGTTAAGCATTTAAATGTTTATAGGTATAGATGGTTCAAATTTACAGTTCAAATTTCAAGTCAGATATTTGAGCAGATTTATCATTTGAATAAATGTGTGCTAATGGAATTGCTAAGGACTTTGATGCATGCAGTCAAGCTGAAATCCAGCAAGGTTGCTATCAACCATCACTAATAGTTCCCCCCACACACACACACACACATTTGCTGATAATAAACATTTAATTATTTTTAAATATTGGTCATTGTGAGAAGAGATGGATTAGATATCTAAGTTAATATTAGATTTTTTTTGAATATTTTATTTTCATTTATTCTTTTTTCTTCTCTTCACCTTTCCCCTCTTCCCCTCTTCTCTCCCTTCTTTTCCTCTCCTCTTCCTCTTCCTTTTTTTTCATCTCCTTCTTCTTTTGCTTTTTATGGTAGGGAATGAACTAAGAGCATCATGCATGTGTTATATCATCACTGAGCAACATCCCCAGGCCATTTTTTCATTCTTTATTTTTAGAGGTAGGTGGAGGTACCACTCCACCATCCATGGAGTCTCTTCTGCTGCTGTCCTCAGTACTTCCCTGTGACACTAGAACTGAAAACCAGGGCCTCATAGTTTGCATACATGTACTCTACTGAGTGAGCTATCTCCTACCTCATCTTTATTTTTATTTAACAAGGCACATAAGGACACAAGTCTTCCCCTGAGTTTAGATTTTTACCATTATTTTGATAGTAATTCTCATTTTTGCTATTCTCCAAACAGCTTGTACTAGTAATTTCAATTTTTTAACTCGTTATTTATGAAGATTTCTGATCTTTAAATATTTCTTACTAGTTGCAATGAAAAGTTCAAAGCCCCCCTTTCTTCACAAAGTCACACAATAATGCTCATAACACTTTTTGAAGGTTTCTTCATAATATATTTCATTATATGCATTTGCAAATATTCTAAGGACATTTAGAACAGAAATATAATCTGAGCTGCAGATTTTTATGTTATGTAAAGCTTATATATTCATATTTATTGTCTATTTAGTCTATAAGAGGAAAGTCCATTTACAAGTTAATATTTAAAGTTACGTGTGCTTCAATTTTTATCTGTATTTTGATATTTAGCATACAAATATTTTGTTCTGTAGTTTTTCACTGTATAATATACCTTTCATCAATATAAACCTTTCTTTTCTCATTTAGTATTTTTAACCTAAATTTAACTCAAATATTAATATGACTATTTTTTAACTATTTGTACGCTATTTAAATGTGCCTTATAAGCTATACTCAGTTTTAATTTTTTTCTTTTTGTCGAACTAGAGAGATTGGCTTTTCTGGAGGAATTTAATGTATTTACTTTCCTTGTGACAATGAATATATCTAAGTTGTCTCCTGTCATCTACTTTTTAAATATTGAATTATTTATTAGTTAGAGACAGAAAGAAACTGATAGGGGAGGGTAATTTGGAGGGGGAAAGAGACAGAGAGACATCTGCAGCACTGCTTAACCACTGTGAAGCTTTCCCCCTGCAGGTGGAGACCAGGGACTTGAACCTGGGTCCTTGTACACTGTAACATGTTTTCTCTACCAGGTACACCACCCTCTGCCCCCCTGTATCTATTTTCCTGCCTGCATGCCACCTCCTCATTTAAAAAAAATCTATTCTATTTAATAGTTTAGAGAGAATTTTATAGGTCAGGGGGAGATAGAGGTGAAGAGAGACACCTGCAGCATTGCTTCACTGATCATGAAGTTTCTCTCCTCTGGGTGGGAACCAGGGTCTTGAACCCTGGTAGGTTCTTGTTCATGGTGGCATGTGCACTAAACCAGGTTTGCCACCACTTGGTCCCCCCCACCCATCCTCTTCTCTCTTCTTTGTTCTTTTTGTATTTTTGCTGAGTAGATGTCTTATTTTTCTCTATTTCTTTAAAAATTTTGAATTTTATATTTACCTGTCACACTCACACACTTAAATAGCACATTTTCACCTGTATTTATCTATAAACATCAAGAATAAAATAGCCCCTATCTTAGTAACAGCATAAGCATTATGTTCCAAAAGTAATTTGTGCTGGGATGGTGAAATATTATAACCCACTTAGACAGGTGCTGCTTTGTCCTGTGCACAGCCCAGGTTTGAACCCAGCCCCCAATGCATTAAAGGGAACTTGGGTGCTGCACTCTCTTTTACTCTCTCTCTCTGTCTGTCTGTCTAAAACAACTCATCCCATCAGTTTATCTGAGATATGTTTGGATGATTGATCTGACAGTAATCAATGTCAGAGCATGAGGGAGAAAAGCATCTGAGGATGTGAGGAAACAACTGAAGTTGTTTCAAACAATCCTGACATCAGGAGTTGCCGGGATAGCCTGAAGGGGCTTCTTCCCAAGCAACTGCTCTCTGGGTTGGAGAGAACTCAACTGGGGCCAACCTAGGCTGCTACGTGGGAGAGGGATCAGGAACTCGAGCTAACGCTGCAGGAGATACACTCTGGAACTCTTGGAGCCAGAAAGAAATTCCAAGTGTTTTTACTCAGAAAAGCAGCTGTATATATACAAGTAGGGTGGAAACAGGATGTGACATAGAGAGGGTGGAGTGAAAAAAGATTGGTGGAGATCATGGTGTACTAGGAGAGGAGGCTGAGGAAAAAGACATCTTGAACCAGTGGGGATTAAACCAATGCCCTGCAGGCAGGGCGGTGCTTAGTTAACAGTGGTTATGTAAATAGAATACAGTGTTAAGCAGGGGGGGTTAAACCAATGAAACAGAAGCACAATTAGAAGCACAATTTTAGAAGCACAATTAGAAGCATACCAACAAGGAGTGAGAAAGAAAAATCAAGTAGCTAAGGCAGAAAGAATAACGTGAAGATGTGCATATAGGAACAAAATGTATATAACAAAAATGTATTTGTTATTAGTTTACATCAACATGATTAAACACCTCTTGAGCTAGGTGGGTTTCTTCGCAATGGTGTGACTTTAAGTAAAGGTCATATATTCAAATCACCTGAGGGAGGCAGGTCTATGAGCCCACAAAGTGAATGCCCGTGTGGGTTTGCAACAGAGATGCTTGTTTCTAGCTGGTCTCAGGAAATTTGATGGGATGCATTGGATCGACCTTCTCGTGGTGCATCCCGTGAGTACCCATTCATTGGGGAAACTGACGATCCTTCCGAGCCGACTGAATCCACATGGATCCCAGTCACTTTCAAAGCCAGCAACAAGCAGCTCCTGACAGCTTTCAACCTGATGCTGTTGACTGACTACGGAAGAAGGGCAAACGCTAGAAGAAGAAGAAGGAAATTTGCTCCCAGATGAGCCAATATAAAGAATTCATATATATCAGGTACAATTTAAATTATATTTATTTATTCATAAAAAGGAAATACTGGCAAAACCATGGGATAAGGGATACAACTCCACACAATTTCCACCACCAGAACTCTGTATCCCATCCCCTCCCCTGATAGCTTTCTTATTCTTTTTTTTTTCTTTCCCTCCAGGGTTATTGCTGGGCTCGGTGCCTGCACCATGAATCCACCACTCCTGGAGGCCATTTTTTTCCCCTTTTTGTTGCCCTTGTTGTTGTAGCCTCGTTGTGGTTATTATTATTGCCATTGTTGATGTTGTTCATTGTTGGATAGGACAGAAATGGAGAGAGGAGAGGAAGACAGAGAGGGGGAGAGAAAGACAGACACCTGCAGACCTGCTTCACCACCTGTGAAGCGACTCCCCTGCAGGTGGGGAGCTGGGGGCTCGAACCGGGATCCTTACGCCAGTCCTTGTGCTTTGCACCACGTGTGCTTAACCCACTGCGCCACTGCCCGACCCCCAGCTTTCCTATTCTTTAGCCCTCTGGGAGTATGGACGCAATGTCATTGTGGGAAGCAGAAGGTGTAAGGTCTGGCTTCTGTAATTTAAATTATCTTATGAAGGCACAGTAAAATCGAGTATACTCTAGGACCAAGTGAACATGCTCTGTACATTCTAGGCTTGAGCTTGGGTTTAATAAGATTGGCTTAGAATGCACTTCTAGCCTTAAAGAAAGAAAGAAAAAAAAAAAGGAAACCTCAGGTTTTCCTGGGTGGTGGCATGACCATTATCATGTTTTAGGTCCCACATTTGAGCCCACAAATAGGGGGGCGCTTCATGAGTGGTGAAGCAGGTCGGAAAGTATCTATCTTTCTCGCTCCCTGTCTTTTGCCTCTTCACCTCTCAATTTCTTTCTGTCTTAGCGAGTAAAAACAGAAAGGAAAAAGATGGACACTGGGAGGTGTGGAGTCGTAGTGCTGGCATCAAGCTCCAGCGATAATCCTGGTGGGAAAAAAAAAAAAGTAACCTCTGAGCCAACCAGGATCCATTACCCTTCTCTGCCTCCACCAGCTCCTTGGCTGGCTCTTAGAGGGTCGTTCACACCCCTGAGTTCACTTTAGAAAGCATTCACAAACAGCTCTTTACATAGGCACAGGCAATATTACTCACTTCCACAAAATGTTTTGTTTAACTTTCAAGTACCAGGCTGTTAATTCCACACAGATGTAGTTCTTCTGAAGCATTCTCCCTACTAATGAGAGAGTCACGCTCTGGGGCCAGCTGTGGTATATTTAGGTGGGCTACGTACAGCCTGTGCTCTGTAAAATTAGAACACATTTCCAGTTCACTTTTCCTGATTTTGCAGGCGCCTCTTTAATCAGCCAATAAGATCTGTGGTGAAACTATGACTTGCTTGACCAGTCAGTCCTCTGTTTCCTGAAAAGGTTAAGAAATGATCTAAGAACATTGCTTTGGAAAGGAACCAACATTTGCCTCATCAGGAATCTAAGCAAAAGGAAGAACCTGAAAATGTTAGTGAATGTGTGTGTGTGTGTGTGTGTGTGTGTGTGTGTGTGTGTGTTGGTAGTAGAGGGATATATATAACATTTAATTTATTGATATTGATAGACACCCTAGCACTGCTCATCTCTGGCTTATAGTATTGCTGGGTATTAAAATAGAACCTCAGAGCCTCAGGCATGAAAGTCTTTTGCATAACCATTAGGCATCTCCCTAGTCAGGGCTGTATTTTTAATTAATCATGAAGAAAAAAAAAAGGTATCAAGTCACTCATCTTTGGGTCCTGAAAATCCTTTCATGTTCAGTAGCAGAAATATACTTAGATAATAATGCAAAGTGTCTCTGAACTGCAGCTTCTGTCATGCAACTTCACTGTGGTCCTGACACATGGTGTATTTGGATTGTCAGTCAGGAGAGTCTTACTTCCCAGCATTTAGCTCCCAAGAAACACCATTCGTTCTTGTCCTTTCATTTGACTCTGCTCAGGATGTTGTTTCAATACCTGTTGTGGTATTTTGGAAGGTGTAATTTATGTATACAAACATTTACTCTCCTCAACGAGCATTTTTTTTTTTTATTATTGCCTGTGGGACTTCATTGCTCCAAGCTGATTTTTTTTTCAACTAGAGAAAGACACTGGAAGAGAGGAAAAGGTACTGCAGCACTAAACCTTCCTTCTGGGCAGTGAGGACCAGGCTTCAACTTGGGTTGTGCTTATGGTAAAGCAGGGGCACTAGCCAGGTGAGCTATCTTGCTGGTCCTCACCTGGTACAATGTATTCATCTTACATGTAATAGGAAAGACATATACCTATTACTAAAGTGAAGATATGGAACCCTCTGAAGTTCCCTCAAGTGATTTCATTTTATTTATTTTTTTACTTATTTTATTATTGAACAGAGACAGAGAGAAATTGAGAGGGGAGGGGGAAATAGAGACAGAGAGACACCTGCAGGTGGGGACCAGGGATTTGAACCCAGGTCCTTGTACACTGTAACATGTGCACTTAACCAGGTGCACCACCAACTGGCTCCCCTTCAGTGACTTTATAGCAAGGCATCTCCATCTACCCAAGTCCCCACTGTTTATTCTGTGCTCCAAAAGCATGCATAAATTGTCCATCTGTCAATTCATAGAGGCTAAATGCTGCAGAGCTGTAGAGAACTGATCTAGTCTTACAGGTTAGTCTTTTGTAGGCTGCCTTTAAATAGAATCATGCTACATGTAGTTTTTGATACCTCATGTTTTTTTCTTTCCATTAATGCTTCTAAAGATTGTCATGTCACTGTATACACAACTTAATTCTTTCTCATTTCTGGCCAGCGTTCTATTTTCCAAACCCACTGCCACTGCCTTAATGTTACTTGTTTTTCTTTAAGTAACCTTGTTATCTATAACATATGTTGCCCTGATTAGGCTAGAACAGGGTAAACAAATGCTTTATTTTACTTCTTTGCAAATAAGCAAATGTCCTTATCGTGTGTAAGGACTGGCACTGGTGCTGAGGTTACAAGAAAATGAATTAAAGCAGGGCTGCGGGAGCCAACATGCTGGTTCTGCAAAAGGCTTTCATGCCTGAGGCGAGTTCACAGGTTCAGTCCCTAGCACCACCACGAGACAGAATTGAGCTGTACTCTGGCATCTCTCTCTCTCTCTCCTTTTCATTAAGATAAAGTAAAATAAAAATTATTTTAAAGAAAATTGAATTAAAACATAGTTATGACACTTCTGGGATTTTTATATAAACAAATGATGTTGAAATATTATGCCTGGGGCACAATAATGGTATATTATGGGCATGTAAAGGAAGGGTACTTAGAATATATTGAGGAAGATTTGGCATAGAAAGGAATGATGGAGGAAAGTATAGAGAGGAAAATTAGTGTGAACAAAAGTGTGAAGACAGATGATGGCAGAGAATTATCAAATAATACTAAGAGCACTGAAAAACTAGGGTGAATGTGTAAGTAGCTGGGTCCAGGTTCTTGGTTCCTATCTGCAAGGGGGGAAGCTTCATGAGTGATGGAACAGTACTGCAGGTGTCTCTGTTCTCTCTCTTCCTCTATCTCTCACCCTATATAAAAATGAGCGCTGGGAATGGTGGAGTCGTGCAGGCACTGAGCCCTGGCAATATCCCTGGTGACAAAAAAAAGGAGGAGGAGGAGAAAGGAAGAAAAAGGAAAAACTGGAGGCTAGAGAAATGAGTAGTAATCAGGTCACGGCAGACTTTAAACATCATACAGTAAAATTATGTGAAGAGTCTTTGATTTAAGATTGGAAAGTCTGCTCAATTTATACCTGGTGCCAGATTTTGTATGACACATGAAGGTGAGTTCTACAGGCGGATGATAAAGAGAGTCTGAATCAACACAAAGTCTTAAAGGTGAAAAAGTAAGGCTTGAATTGAGAAATACATGGGAAAGAAAAAAAGAAGAACTTGGTGAATGAGTAGTGACTCTAGACAATAAGGAATAGAGAGACACTGGGGATGGCTGTTTTGTATCCAGAGAGGATATATGTTTGAGAAAGGAAGGTAAAGATTAGGGATGGGTACAGGAGTCACCTCATATAATGTGTGCACATTACCAGGTGTAAAGGCCCAGGATCAACGCCCGGGCCACCACATGGCAGTGCCTACAGGGGAATGCTTCATGAGTGGTAGAGTGCTGCTGCAGTATTTTTCTTCACTCCTTCTCTCAATATATCACCCTGTTTCTGGGACGAAGAAAACATTTGCTAGGAGCAGTGGAGTCATACAGGCACTGAGCCCCCATGATAATTCTGGTGGCATAAACAAACACTTTTAGTTATGGAGAAAGAGAGTTTGAGGTGACTGCTGTCTGTTCAGGAGGAGATTTTTGGTAGGCAACTGAGTCTTGACTTTCTGGGTAAAGACTGGGTTCAGGAATAATTAGCATATAAGTTATACACATGGAAACACAAGGGATTGCAGATCTTGAAGAGCAGGCACAAAAATCCTACTTCTGCTTGTGTTCTTCGTGGCTTGAAAAGCAGAAAATGCTCTGGAGATATTTGTTTAGGAGGTGAATGAATAGATGCTTATTTCCAAATTAAATTCTGTCTTTGGCCCTGCACCCTGGAATTCACGGGCGTTTAGACATATAACTAAGGAGTGGAACTTCGTGACCTATTTAAAAACAGCCAGATAATATTCTCTCTCTATAGAAGATAGGATTTTGTGCAGTGAGCAAACAATAACCTTTGATTTATTTTTATTTCTGAGTTGCTGAGGCAGAGAGGGAAGGCCACCTGGAGCCGGGGTGGCAAGGATTGCCAAACCACCATGATGTCTACCATTTAGTTCTCCCCTGATTAGGCCAGAGCTGGGTAAATGGATGTTTCATCTTGCAGTTTCACATAAACAGATGTCCTTGCCCACAGACAAATTTAGAAAATTTCTGTGGTTGCAAAGAAAAGGGAGGCTAGTTTTCCTCCTAGGAAAAAGGTGGCTGCTTATCATCATTCTTAAAGACACATTCTCCCCCCACCCAAAACCCAGGTAATGAGCCACAGTTCTTACAAGAAACCCTCCAACTCTTACAGATCAGAGTTAACCCCTCTCCACCACTTATTCTGATAGTATTTGATTCTGCATGATACATTTGAAAGAGCATAGGCTTGGAAGGAGGGAAATCTTAACCCTAATATTGGCACTGGGAGTTATTCAACTTTCTGAATCTCTCTCTCTCTCTATTCTTCCCTTAAATATGAACATCCTATAGTGATGTCTGCTGGAGGAAGGGGGATCAGAGGTGATTTGTTAAAGGACTTTGTTTCTTATTTCTAAATTCTGAACCTTGAACGATAGGTACAGACTAAATAAAAATAATTGTTAATTGCTCTTCTGTAAATCAGCAAATAAATCAAGTTTCTGCAGGGGATTAAAAAGCTACTTTTCAATATTTACATTTTATAAATATAAAAAATTAAAAGCTATTTTTATTTCCTTTGGAATATCATAGAAATGAGGACTAAACATGCCTTCATGGGAACACCTACTTTTAGGTTTATCTATCTAAAGACCTAATAATATGTGTGTGGGTGGGTGGGTATTACTGATGAGGGGCAGGCTGGAGGGAACTGTTGTTTTTCTCTAGGGCTTCTTGATGAATCAAGTCCAGTGTTAATATGTAAAACATTGTGACTTGATGTTTGTTTCAGTTGCTTTGAAACAATTTTCACTAGTTTCATTAATATTAGATCTTGAATTTCTTTCAGAATTATCATACTTCTTTCTCTTTTCCCATGTGGTCTTCAGACACATAGGTCAATATATTAGTTTTTTTTCCCACTTAAATATAACTTTTACCCTGGAGTATAAATATGCATACAGGAAAGTATATTTATAAAAATCATAAGTATATAGCTTGTGAATGAAAACAAATTGAAAACACCTGTAATAACCATCACCAGATGAAACAAGACAACTTTGTCAGCATCCTAGAATTTACCCTCTTGAGTTTCCTACAGAAATAAATATTAGCTTTACTTATAACTCTTATAGTCATTGTGTCTTTTTTTGAAGTATGTGTGTTTGTAATCTCCATCTTCTCAAACTTTCAAGACATGAAACACATTTATGTTTTCTTTCTTTCTTGCACTCATTTGTATCTGCTATTATCACTTTCTGTATTGCATGGGTGCATCACGGTTTAGTCACCTGTTCTTTTTTTTATTTATTTAAGAAAGGATAAATTAACAAAACCATAGGGTAGGAGGGGTACAACTCCATACAATTCCCACCACCCAATCTCCATATCCCACCCCCTCCCCTTATAGCTTTCCCACTCTCTATCCCTCTGGGAGCATGGACCCAGGGTCATTGTGGGTTGTAGAAGGTGGAAGGTCTGGTTTCTGTAATTGCTTCCCCTCTGAACATGGGCGTTGACTGGTCGGTCCATACTCCCAGTCTGCCTCTCTCTTTCCCTAGTAGGTTGGGTCTCTGGGGAAGCAGAGCTCCAGGACACATTGGTGGCGTCTTCAGTCCAGGGAAGCGTGGCCGTCATCCTGATGACATCTGGAACCTAGATAGTCACCTGTTCTAACACTGATCAACAGTTGGATAGTCTTCAGTATGTTACTATTGTCAGTAAGGTTTCAATGAAGCTTCTTTTATGGTAGGGTATATGAAGCTTCAATGAAGCTTCTTTTATGGCAGGGTACTTTGGATACATAGCTAGGAGTTAGGTTCCTGGAAAGTGTACTGTTAGTAGATAATTCAAAAAACAATATTGCAAAGTGGTTGCACCACTTTACATTTCTATCAGCAGTGTGTGAGAATTCAGTTGGTCCATATCATCATCAACGTTGGGTAATTTTAGTCTTCTTAATATTAGTCTGTTGAATATGGAGTGATATTTCATTTTCTTAAGTTTGTTTTTACCTAATGACCAATGGAGTTACACAAGTATTCATCATGACTTTCTATCATTCATATAATGATAAATTGAACATCCACCCATGTTCAGCTTCATGGGGTGGGAGGGAGAGGATGGGACACAGTCTTTTGGTGTTGGGAAAACATAAAAATAAAAAAAGAAAAAAGAAAAAAGAATGATAAATTGATAAAATTCTCATTCATATTTTTGTTGATATCTTATGTGGCTATTTTGTTATTCACATCTATAATAGTTTAGGATGCATTTCTTTGTGATTAATGTCTTTTTTTTGTATCCTAGTTTATTGTGTTGTTGCTTGCCTAATGTTTTTTTTACATCTTTATTTATTTTGAATAGAGACAGAGAGAAATTGGGAGGGTAGGGGGAAATAGAGCAGGAGAGAAACAGAGAAACACCTGCAGACCTGCTTCACCACTCATGAAGCTTTCCCCCTGCAGGTGGGGACCAAGGGCTTGAACCTGGATCCTTGAGCACTGTAATGTGTGCACTTAACCAGGTGCGCCACCGCCTGGCCCTGCTTGCCTAATGTTTTAAAGATACATTTTTGTATTGTCTTCTGGAATGTTCCCCTCTTTTTTTTTTTTTTTAATTTTCTTTTAAATAAAAAGAGAAAAGGCAGAGAGTTAGAGAGGGAATGAAAGAGACCACACCCCCAGTGCTTTCTCTCATATGATAGGGGCTGCGCTCAAGTGGCCAAGCTTTGCACTGTCCATTATGAGCTATTTCACTAGCCCACTTTCCCTCTTTTTTTTGCATCTGCATATCATTTTCCATATAAAATTAATTATTTTGGGGCATCATAAAATAGAATCCAGGTTCACTTTTTACATTGAAAGTCAATCGATTAGTATTTTTAAAATTAAAATCTACATCTATTAAACATCCCCCATAGTTCATTAGTTCTCCCTTTGTCATTTGTTAGGAGTCTATGTATAAAGTTTCCGGACTTCCTATTGTATTACATTATTTTGTTGATGAAAAACAAAGACTGAGGAGATATTCACACATGAATACTATAATGTCCTAGTAGTTACAGATTTATTACATCTTAAGTATAAGGGCTCCATTTTTTCTTCAAGATTATCTTAACTTTATTATTATTTTTTTTTCCCCATAGCATTTCTGAGTAAATTTAAAATTTAACTTTTTATCTTGCAAAACAAAAAAAAAAAACCTACTGGTAGAATTTTGAATGGATATTTAAATTTTAGAATAATTTTATACTTACCAGAAAAGTGGTTCAGATGACACAGAAAGTTCTCACATGTTCCTTTTTTCAATCACTGTGTTGTTAGTATCTTACAATACAAAATTAAGAAGCTAGTATTGATCTATTGCTAGTAACTAGACTCCAAACTTTATTTGTATTTTGTCATCTTTTCCATTAATGTCCTCTTTCTTTCCAGAGGGCTTGCCAGATGACCACATTGCCTTTAGTTGTCATACTTCTCTTGTCTCTGCTGGTCTGTGATTACTTTTTGGTCTTTGTTCTTCATCAAGATTTTGATATCCTAAAGACATCCTGGCCAAGATTTGGTAGGATGTCCATAATCTGTGGTTTTCTGTTGCTTTTCTTATGATTATGCTTGGCTTAATGGTTTTTTCCTGGAGGGGTGGAGTGGGGTGGGGAGAACACATCAGAGTTGAAGTTGTCTTCTCATCACATTCTATCAGGGGATATGTGATATCCACATAAAATCAGTGGTGAGCTCAACCTTCACCACTTGGTCAAAGTGGTGTTTGCCAGGTTAGCCATTTTGTAGTTTCATGCTTCTTTTTCTTAATCTCTTCTTTGGAAATGACTTAGTAATACTGGCTTGCCCTCACTCCAGTATTGGTTATGGTGGTGGGGCTTAAACTCCATCTTCTCTGAGATAGACTGCCTTCACAGAATCCTTCAATAGGGAGGACTATATTTCTTTCTGCATTCATCCCTTTAATTACGTGATTCTCTCAGTATGAATTCATTCATACTTCGTGTATTTATACTTTGGGTTATAAGTCAACGACACTGACCATATTGCCCTCGCTTGCTAGGAAATATTTCAGCTTGGCTCTGTGTCGCTTTGACTTGCCTACATGCTTTTGTTGTAATATTTTTTTTAAAAAACTATGTATATGATGAATATATACTTTGAGAGGACAAAGAGGCATTGAGAGGGAAGGGGGAGATAGAGAGATAAAGATAGCTAGAGAGAGACCTGCAGTACTGCTTCACTACTTGTGAAACTCCTGCAGGTGAGGTTGAGGTCGGGGTGGGGTTAGGAGGATATTGAACCTGGGAGCTTGCACATGGTAACGTGCTTAACTGTGTGTGTTACCGCCCATCCCCACAATATTTCTTTTTTAATTTTAAGCAATTCAAATAGTGATATCTTATTTTAGTGTTGTTGTTATTGCTATTATTACCACCATCATCATCACTGGGGCTTTGTTGTTCTCCTTACTTTGTCAGAGACAAGAGGGAGAGAGATATGAAGGGGGGAGGAGAGATGGAGAGAATATAGCCCTGAAGCTTTCTTTTAATATGGGCTGCACTTGAAACCTGCCTGTGCATATGGTACAGAACTTTAAACCCTCATATTCTTATGAGCTATTTTGTTATTTTATATCTACTTTGATTTGTGAGTTGTGTGTTGTCTTACTTTTTGTTAAGTAGTTACCCTGGGGATTTCCTTTTTCATTTTGATATGTGTATTTTATTGTGAATTAAGTTAGGCATCTTTTTTTCAATGTTTTTTACGTATTTATTTTTATTATTGATATACAAAAACATCAGAGATACAATTCCACCCTCTTCCCCCACCACCAGAGTTCTGTGTCCCCATCCCCTCCATTGGAAACTTCAGTGACTCTCCTAAGGTCACAGATATGGGTTGACTATTATTTCTTTTTTTTAATGTTTTATTTTTATTAGTGATTTAGAACTGGTTTACAAGATTGTAGGAGGTATAATCGTAATAAGGATGTAATTCCAAACAGTTCCCACCACCAGAGTTCTGTGTCTCATCTCCTCCATTGGAAATTACCCTATTGTTTATTCCTTGAGGAGTATGAACAAAGTTCTTTTTGGGGTGCAGAAGGTGGAAGTTCTGACTCCTGTAATTGCTTCTCTACTGGATCCATACTCTCAGCCTGTATCTTTGCCTAGTGGGGTTTGGCTCTGGAGAGTTGAGGATCCAGGAAGCTTTGGTGACACCATCTTTTCAGGGAAGTCAGGATATAGTAGTCAGGAATCATAATAGCACCTGGAACTCTATTTTAAGTGGTCCTCAGTCTTATAGTTATCTCTCTCTCTCTCTCTCTCTTTTGTTTAAGAGAGATGTTTCTTTTTTCTTTCTGGCTGCATTTAAGATTCACTCTTTTTGGTTTATAACAGGTTTTCCTATAATTCTTAGGAATACTATTCTTTGGCTTTATCTTGTCAGCATTTGTAGTGCTTTTCATTTGTGATACAATATCTTGTTTCACTGGTGGAAAATTTAAGACCATGAATTTTCTCAACATTGCTTTTGAACTATTTTCTCTTCCTTATGGAACTTTGAATAATGCCCCAGAATAGCATATATCTTTTACATTCTTCTCTCATATATACTTTGTTTCCCATACATTGGCCTAAATATTTTATTTTCACCTTTAGTTTCACTAATCATTTCTTTGTATCTATTTCTGCTGTTGACCCATCGGTGACAGAATTCAGCTAACACATTTATCAGTTATAGAATTTTTTGTTTGTTTGCTTTTTTAAAATAAGTAAGTAAATAAAATTATCGGGTGGGAACAGATAGCATGGTTTTTTTGTTTGTATGCTTCTGTTTTTTTTTCATCTTTTTTTCTTTGTTAGGGCATTAATGTTTTACAATCGACAGTAAATACAATAATTTGTACATGCATAACATTTCCCAGTTTTCCACATAACAGTACAATCCCCACTAGGTCCTCTGCCATCATGTTCCAGGATCTGAACTCCTTCCCCCACCCACCCCAGTTCTTTTACTTCTTCTTCTTCTAGCGTTTGCCCTTCTTCCGTCGCCAGTCAACAGAGTCAGGTTGAGCCTGATGTAAAGTTTCGAGACCTCCTTTGAATCTGGAGAGGTGGCAGTCGTTGACTATGTGGGTCATAGTCTGTCTGTAGCCGCAGGGGCAGTTCGGGTCGTCTCTGGCTCCCCAGCGGTGGAACATAGCGGCGCACCAGCCATGGCCTGTTCTTTTACTTTCGTGGTGCAGTACACCAACTCCAAGGTAGCATAATGTTTATGCAAACAGACTGTCATGCCTGAGGTTCCAAAGGGCCCAAGTTCAACCCCCGCCCCCAGCACATAAGCCAGAGCTCATCAGTGTGCTGGCAAAAATAAGAATAATAATAAATAAAAATAAATTATATATATACATATTTTTTTAATTTTTTTTTCCGCTGGCGGGGCCTGATGGGGCGCTGTCTGCAGCGCAGGTTCCAGCCTGAAGGAGTGGCTGCAGGAGCATTTATGTGACTACCCCAAAGCACCTCAGCTACCTGAGGCTACAGGAGCTGCCACCTAGGGAACCCTGATGCCCAGCCGCCCCTTCTCAGGGCACCTCACCTCCCGGGTGGTCTGGCCGCCCCGCATCAGCGCCGCCTACCACAGCCAGCCCCGCCGCTGGAGCTTCTGCAGGCCAGCACCAACCCCAGCTTCACCCGCAGCGCCCAGTGGATGTGCAGGGCCTGTGGCTGCATGCCTGATGCCATGCCGGCTGTGCCACGCTGCAAGGCCGCCTTCGGGCGCCTGCTGGTGGACTTCAGGGCGACCTCAGCCTGCTGCGCGGGGACCTCTAGGGCGGGAGGCCCTACCGCAGGAAGGTGCACCCCATGCCCGCAGCTCTTCCGGGAGGCCAGAGGTGAGTGGCCGCCGGGCTCTCGTGTCCCAGCCCAGGGCTGCGTCCCCTGGACAAGAGACTGTAGAAGTTAAAGCACAGAACCAAGCTGGGGAGATAGCTCAGTGGCTAGGTTGCAGGACTGGTAGACCTGAGGGCCCAGGTTCGACCCCAGGCACTGCTTGTGCCAGAGCTGAGTGGGCCTCAGCTGGTCTCTCAGAAATAAAAATACCAGGGCCAGAAAAAAAGAAAAGTAAAAATAGGGCCGAAAAAAAAAGTTGAGAAAAACAGAAAGGGCAAAGTAGAGACTGTCTGAGTTTGGAGTATTGCTAAAAAGTGAGAAAAAGTAAAAAACTAGGGATGGGGCGGGGTGGGGATGGGGCTGGGGGTGGTGGGGGGCAGATTTTCAATTCTACTGTCGGGAGTGCGGGGAGGGGCACAGCCCTTTGGTGGTGGGAGTGGTGTTAACGTGCACTCCAATTAAGTCTTATAAATCACTCATCAATATGCGAGGGGGAAAAACAGATTGAATGTCTCAATTTTTTGGATGCATAGACCCCAGTTTGAAGTATACATTCCTTCGGTCTAAGCACGTAAGCTCTCAAGTTGGTAACCTAATTGAACTTTAAGTGTGGGCTTAAATTGTTAATACATTTTCTAATAACTTTCTTTTGAAATATTAAATCGCCTATAATCTTAGACCAGGGAGACCAGAAACACTCCTGGTCTTGTCAGTATGTAGATACAGTTATTTGTAAATAGCATTAAATGGCATAAATCATGGCAAAGTCTTGTATGGTACACTAAATTCTAATCATGGGATTTTCAAAGTAAACCAAACCCAAATAAGTTGGTTATAGCGATAACTCTCAGACAGCAGCAACCTTCCCCACTCTCTGTAAAACCCAGATTTCTCCCAGTCCTGGAGCCTCTGGGGCTTCACTCGTTTTCCTTCGTGCTTCTCTTGATCCATACCAGAGGTTATAGATCAAGCATGTTAGCATCTGCTCATAGCAGATAAATCAATGCACCCAGTTTCCACCTTGACATGTTTCACTACTGGTTGTATCCAGAGATGCCAGGCGTGGGATGTCAACCTTTCAGCTCCATTACTCTGCCGCCAAGTTCCAGATGCTACCATGATGCCCACCTGACTTCCCTGGGCACAGGACCTCATCAAAGTGTCCCCACCTCTTCAGAGCCCCACCCCTTTAGGGAAAAAGAGAGACAGGCTGGGAGTATGGATTAACCTGCCAACGCCCATGTCTAGCAGAGAAGCAATTACAGAAGCCAGACATCCAACATCTGCACCCCATAATGATCCTGGATCCGTGCTCCCAGAGGGATAAAGAATAGGAAAGCTTTCAATGGAGGGGGTCCCGGGTGGTGCGGAGCTCTAGTGATGGGAATTGTGTGGAATTGTACCCCTGTTATCCAACAGTCTTGTTGATCATTGTTTTAAAAAAAAATTCTCCATGCAATTTCTTTAATGTGTTGATGAAATATTTTAAAGTACAAGTCTAGTTACTTACTATCTGGTTCTTATAAAGTTACACCTATTTTATTTATCTTGATATATATTATTATTATTATTTAGATAGCTGTGGCTTTCTGCCAGCCTAGCTTGCTTTATTCACTGCAGGGCATTTGATAGGAGCAATTGGGGAGAGAAATTCAGGTTTCAGATGGTGCTTCCTACATCCCTAAGGAACTGAGTTTTGCATCTCCCAGTCATCACCTTCACCCAGTTGGGGATCTAGTAAATTACAATCTGAGGTCAGTTTTTGTGAGCACTGATTTAATTTCAAATTTTATTTTTTAATGCTACTTGTGTTCTGAGGCTTAATGTGGACTTTCTCTTTAAACTCTAAAATTTTGCTCCAAGACCTTATAAAAAAAAGTTTTGTTCATCTTTTAGCCTCCCAAGCTGATAGGCTAAACTCGGTTCCCTGACACTTGGCTAACTGCTTGAAGACCCCTAAGAAATTTAAAGGGGAAAGGCATAACAAATACTGGCATTGTCCCTAGAAAATCTCTTTTATCTTTGGGACTTTAGTCCCATAGCTCTCAGAGCTGTGGACAATCTCCAGTGTCTCCAAGGAGGGTATGTTAAAATGAACACGGGAACACTCTGCCAATGTTGATATGATCTGTCAGAGTTGAATGTAAAATAGCAACACAATGCACTTTCTGCTCCTTTGTTGTTGTGTGCAGGCCGCGGAGAAGAGAGAGGGGAGGGGTCCGGAGCTAAGAGGAAACACAAATCTTTATTTGCGCTGTCACCTCAGAGTTGGGTGCTAGAGAAGCAGGTTGTGCCACGTGGAGGTAGCGAAATGCAGTAACCTTTCCTGCATCTGAACACCGGAGTGAAGCACTGCCAAGAGAGAGAGGTGCGGAAGACAAAGGGTTTTTATAGGAGTAGCTTTCACGAGAATGGGAAGGGGGAGGAGTAACCATAGCACTCCAGGATAGGATGATAACTCTCGTGAGAATGGTAGGGGGGAGGAGTAACCAAAGCACTCCAAATATCGTGGGGATTTAGACAATGTCCTGAGGGCATAACATGGCGGAACAGGCACTCCGAGAATGTCCCAACTCTCACAGGAACTAGTAGCCTGAGGGGAAAACATGGCAGATGTGAATGCATCTGCACAATTTCCCAGCACTCCTTAGTGTGAGTGCTACTACGATTATTTTAGAATCCATAGGATCTGCTGATGGAGTTGAATGCAAGCTTTTTAGTTTTTTTAATATCTATTTATTAAAAGTAGAGAGGGAAGGGGAAAGAGACAATCCAAACATTACTCTGGTATTTGGACACCCAGGGATTGAATTTGGGACCTCACGCTTTTAAATCCAACACTGTAACCATTGTGCCACTATACAGGCCCTTGATTTAATGGATGTCTCCGATGAGTGCTACTGACTGAGCTCTTGCTCTTGAACCTCCCCATGCCCCATGCAGATGCTCACAGAGGAATGGCGCCAGATGGTGACCCTTCCAGCCATTCTGCCATCTGGTTCCCTCAGGCATTCCTCTACTAGCAGCCCTCCACTGATTCCTTCTTCCATGCTTTTCCCCACCTCCTTCCCCAGAGCACTGTGCAGATCTTGCTTTAGATAGTGTAAGGCAATTGAATCTGAAACATTGGAGCCTCAGGCAGGAGAGTGTCTTTGCAGAACCATTAAACTGTCTCTCCCACCCCCACCCTTCCTTTTAGTGCTAATTCTTCTGAGAGCTCAAGCCTTTCAGTCCCTAAAGAGGCTTCAGATGCAGCGGCCAGATGGTGGTGACCTTTGTTGAGTGCACAAGTCATAGTGTGCAAGGACCCAGGTTTAAGCTCCTGGGCCCCACTTGTGGGGAGAAAGCTTCACAAGTGGTGAGCTGTGCTGCTGGTGTCTCTGTCTTCTCCTTCCCTCTCAACTTCTCTCTGTCTCTATCCAAAATAAATAAGTAAAATAAAGAAGTTTTCAAATCCAAAAGGGTGGAAATGAACACTTATCTTATGCTAGGCTCTACGCCCCATGTATAATAAGACCAAGAATAAGGAAACGCTTCCAAGTAAATCTTATCTAACTTTAAAAACAGATATTACAGATAACTGCAAGAAGCCCTGTGAATTAGTGGAGAGTAAGTTGATATATGTTCCAGTGTAAAGTACAGTCAAAAAGACCCGATGAATTATTTAGTTATCAATGCCACCTCCAGGGATAATCAACAAACAAAACCCCTATCAGTTGGGGTATAAAAAGCCAAAGATAGCGATTTACAGAGAGCATATAGGAAAGTCCTAATGTTAGTGCATTATTTGTGATAAAAGGGAGAAAACATATGTAGTTTTATAAACTAAGAGATCAGTATAACAGCGGGTGTTTGAGTATTGGGGACTCAGCACAAGAGTATGCAGGCCCCTGTCACACAGAGTAGAAATTGGATCCATGTAACAACAACTCTTGCAGACTATGTCTTTCATAATAATATAATAATAAAAGAAATCAAGTTGATTTGGAGCCAGGCAGTGATGCACCTGGCTAAGTGTGCACATTACAGTGCACAAGGACCCGGGTTCAAGACCCTGGCCCCAACCTGCAGGGGGAGTGTTGAAGCAGGTGTCTCTATGTCTCTTTCCCTTTCTATCTCCTCCCCCTTCTCAATTATCACTGTCTCTATTCAATAAATAAAGAGATTAAAAGAGGAATAAAAAATTTAAAAAATGAAGCTAAGTTCATTTTAGGTAAAGTAATAATGGAAATTTCCTTTAAAAAGCTAAAGTTAGAAACCATTGATTTTCCCTGGAAAAGCTGTTAGTTTTTCCTTTAGCCTGATACCTTTCTGCATCCTGACTTTCAAATTTACAGTGTAAGTCTTTCTACTTTTTTAAATTGATAATTTTTATTTTATATTTGTTTACTATTATTGTAGTAGAGAAAAAATGAGAGGAAAGGTAGATATTGAGAGGGAGAGAGATAGACACCTGCAGCACCTGCTTCATCATTCACGAAGGTTCCCCTCTTCAGGTGGGGGCTGGGGACTTGAATCCGGACCCTTGTCTATGGTAACATGTATGCACATGACCAGGTGCACTACTGCCAAGACCCTAGTGTAAATCTTCTTCTTCTTCTTTTTTTTTTTTGCTATTAATATAATTAACTCAAAGGTAGCAGAATTCACAGACATCAACATCTTAAAACATCAAAACCAAAAGATTTGGAAGCAAGTACAGTGGCTAAGTGGTGACTCACTTGGTTGAGCGTGTACATGTTATATTGTACAAGGACCTGGATTCGAACACCCAGTCCCCAGCTGCAAGCTGGAAGCTTCACAAGTGGTGAAGGGCATCCTTGGGTGTCCCTCTTTCTTTCTCCCTTCTATTTCCCATCCCCCCTCAATTTCTCTCTGTTCTGTTTAAAAAGAAAAAAAGGAAGGAAGAAAGACAGAGAGAGAGGGAGAGAGCAAGAGAGAGAAAGAAGAAAGAGAAAGAGAGAAAGAAAGAAAGAAAGAAAGAAAGGAAGGAAGGAAGGAAGGAAGGAAGGGAGGGGAAAAGTGGCCTCTAGGAGTGGTGAGATTTGTCACGCAGACACCAAGCCCCAGCAAGAACCCTGATGGCAATGGAAAAATAATGCAAAAATGACAGTTATGTTGTTGTACTGTGTAGTTTTGGTCACATAACTGTGCTAGGATCTGCTTACCTACTAGAGAGCATTTAGGTCATTTTAGGTTTGGGGCTGTTTCAATTCTATTGCCTATTTACTCATGTGGATATAATTTGCAGTGCTCTTCAGTTCTTTTTATAGATTTATATTTTGATCTGCTATGCTATCCGTTCTGCCTGGAGGACTCTCTCTATTATTTCTTATGGCAGGGGTCTGTTAGTCATCAGAACTGTTCTTCCAGATTTTGTATGTCTGAAAAAAAATCTTTCTTCTTCAAAGATATTTTCATGAGACACACAACACTACACTGTCATTTGCCTTCAGTGCTTTTCTTTTTTTGCCAAGGGGGCTTCACATCTGCATGTTTCCATTGTTCCAGGAAAATTCATTTTTAATTTTACAGATAAAGATGAAGCCGGGGTTGGGGGGATACCATAGCACTGCTCCACTGCTCCTGAAGCTTCCCCTTTGCATGGTGTTTCCGTGTGGTGACCAGGGACTTTGATATGGGCCTTCACACGTGGTCAGGTGTGCACTCTTAATAGGTGAGCTATCTCTACAATCTGTTCTACTTTCCGTTCTTTTAAGATATTTCTCTACTGTCCTCTCATTTGCATTGTTTCCAATGTAAAACCTAGTGAAAACCCAAATCTGAGCATTTTTGTACAGTGTATTTCTCTTCCCTGATCATTTTAAGAGTCTCTTCATAATTATTCCCTCCCTCCCTTCCTTCCTTCCTTCCTTCCTTCCTTCTAATTTGATTATGATGTACTTTCCTTTGATCTTTTTTTAATGGATATTTTGACTTTTTAATGAATACTATTATTTTCCTATAAGTATTCAAACTTTGTGCAGGAAATTGTGTTAATACTTCATTTAATTGGGACTAGGCAGTGGCACATCTGGTTAAGCACACACATTACCATGCAAAAGGACCTGGGTTCAAGTTCCAGTCCCATATGCACATATGGACTTTATGAGTGGGGAAGTGGTGCTGCAGATCTCTCTCTCTCTCTCTCTATCTCTGTCTCTCTGTCTCTCTCTCTCTCTCCTTTCCCCAAAGGAGGAAATGACTTGATTGGATTTCTTGGACTTCCGGTTTATAGTCAGCTTCAGCTTTGGGGAATCCTTGGTTATTATTATTACCATTTATTAGCAATGTTATTGCCATCAGGTTATTGATGGGGCTCAGTGCCAGTACTATGGATCCACCATTCCTGGTAGCCATTTTCCTTTTTGATTTTTCTTTGATGGGTTGAGAGAAATTGAATGGGTGGGGGAAGATAGGGAGAGAGAAAGATAGACACATGCAGGCCTGCTTCACTGCTTGTGAAGTTTCCCTCTGCAGGTGGGGAGCAGGCTACTATTATTCTTCCACATATTTTTCTCTAAACTTTTCACCTCACTTATTTTGAAAATTTCCATTACATGCCTAATTGGCTACTTTGAAATTTCCCAAGATCCCTGATGTACTGTTATTTTTTAAAAAGTCTTTCTTCTCTTAATGGTGATAAGAGCATTGTTTTTCACTGATACATTCAAATAAATTTATTTGTATAGCACTCAAACTTCTATCATAAGCGCAGATTGTTTAATAATCTAAGGATTATTGCTCACTTTTACAAAAGTTTGCAAACTGCATCATGTCTATAGCTATATAAAAATAAATGTCCGCCAGTGACAGCATATTGGAAGTATTTAGAGATACAGCTGCAAGAATATATACTTTTGCTATTTCATATTCAAGCATATCTTTCTTGACATATATTTAAAATTAGGACTTTCAAAGAAATTCACCTGTTTTTTTCACTTAATTTTAATATCCAAAATACTTTTAATTGTGTTACATATGGCATTATTGTTTATATTACTCAATTATTGAAGTCTTAAGTCTGATATCACCTTCATTATCTCTATGACCAATATAAATGACTCTCTTACTATGTAGGTAATTTTTAAAAGTATGTATTATGCACCAGCAGAATTATCCCATGATTTATTGGACAGTGAAGCTAATTACTTTGTTAGAATATATTTCTTTATTTAACTTAGAATAATAGTATGGATGAAGTGTTTACTTTCCAAATTCGAAAAAAAAAAAAAAAGATGACTAGCAACTTAACTGACAGCCTAGTCAAGTTTTTGTTTTTCCCCTTTCTTGGGGACTTAATGATTTTCAGTACAGTAGTTGGCACATAGGTACAATTTCTCATTTCCCCATGACAGGTATCTGGAGAACACTCTTATCTCCAGCTTAGGCCCTAGCTGAGTTGGAATTACAAGGACTAACTAGTCTTACCTACCTGCTTAAGTCAAATACCCAAATAAAAAATATATTTTGAATTTATTTTTGATAGAAACAGAAAGAAACTGAGGGGGAAGATGGAGATAGAGAGGAAAGGGGAGAGAGAGAGACCTGTCTTCCTGCTTTACCACTTGTGAAACCTCCCCAGCCCTCCCCAGCCCACTCCGCAGGTAGGGGACTGGGGGCTTAAACTCGAGTCCTGTGTAATGTAAAGTGTACACTTTACCAGGTGCACCACCACCCAGCCTCTTGAACAACACTCAGATTTATGATAGAGTAGTTGATGATGACAAGTAACGCAGAGGAGGAAAACAAATGGGGTTGACCAGGTGGTGGCGCATCAGGTTAAGTGCAAACATGACAATGCAGAAGGACCCAGGTTCAAGCCCCCAGGCTCTACCTGCAGAGGGAAAGCTTCATGAGTGGTGGAGCAGGGCAGCAGGTGTCTCTCTGTCTCTTTCCCTCTCTGTCTTCCCTTCCTCTCTCATTGTCTCTCAGTCTCTATGCATAACAAATAGATAAGAAATATAAATGAAAACAAATGGGGTTTTCCCTATGGGGAGGGGGTGGTCCAACTTCCTTCTTTCAGAAAACAGCAAATAGTAGGACACTAGGCAAAGGTCTATGGCCTTTGCTTTAGTCATCCTAAGTTGAGTAGGCAGCACAGAGACCATGAAGGGAAAGGCAGGTAGGGTTCTGGAGAGAAGAACTTTGCGGTGGAGACAGCTCCGGAGACACAGGAGAACAATTAAGTGACCTCTTCCTATTTGAATTATTTTTTTGGATGTGCCCCAACAAGGTCAATGGAAGCAATGCTACTGATTGTGTAGGGCAGGCAATCCTTCCACTGGCTGTATCTTTATGCCCTTAGGCAATGTTTGACTTGCCAAGGTGACTGACTGGGAGCTGCATACCCAAATGGACATCTTTAGCTATTTCTCCCTTTTTTGTGTTGGTTATTTATAAGTTTTTAAATGCTGATCCTGTGGTAGAGCTTTCATTCAGTAGGTGATGAAACATAAAAAATGGAGTGCTATGGACAAAGAGGAGAGCTCCAGTGTCTGGAATGTGGCAGGGCAGAAGAGGAAACAGATGTGACTGGAAGTCCATGTCTACAGAGAAGCATGGAAGAATCAGTTCTTGACTGTGTCTTTTTGAAAGCTTTTTATTTATTAATGGGAGACATAGAAGGAGAGAGAAAGACCCAGAGCATCACTCTGGTACATATGTTTCTGGGGGCTGGAATTGGGGCTTCATGCTTAAGAATCTACCTCCTGACTGGGTCAACCACATCTTACATATTCACTTGGGTGACTTCTCAGGAGAAAATGATTTCCTTAGAAATACATTTCAAAGACAGGGAAGCAATAGGATTTTCTTGCTGAAAAACCTTGCAGTCTGGACGATAAAAGCTGTCTGAGCAGGTGAGAACAGAGCTTGCTGAGAACTGCAGTGAGAACATTAATGTCCTATTTGTTGAGCCTATTGAGTACAGGTGAAGGTCCCACCTGTACTTATAAATTGTAATAAGATCTACTATTCCTTAAGTAAACCTCTTTGTTTTTATAGGCAAGGCAGGTAACATATGATCAGTAATGTAGTCAACATTGGCATGGATATTTTCCTGTTTCTTTTTGGATCTGTAATTATCATTCAAGAATAGGAAGTATATCTGTCTATTCAGTGGCAGTGTTGAAAGAGAATCATTGAAAACTTCCAGCTTCAATTTGACTTTTGGACAGCTCAGGGCTATGAACGAGTCTTCTTTATGCTGAACCTAATTATCTTGGTTCCATCTGTTCGATGCCATTCAGCTCAGCTCTGTGGGGAGCTTATTCTTTTAGGTATCTGAATATCGGTATGCTCTCTGTATTTTCATCATATGACATAACCCCTTCCTCCTTAAAATTCTGATTATCTTTCTAGATATAAAACTGATTGCCAAGGCCTATCTTGAGTATAGAGGAAAAGGAAAAGAAAGGAAGAAAATATGCTAGCTACCATTAAATTTCTTATGAAAAACTGATTTTTTTTACCCAGTGTCTGTCATATATCTTTATTCCCAAATAAATGTGTCAAGTGAACAATAACAAAAGCGTTTTAGCAGATAAAAATTATTTGGGGGAGGGTGTGATTGTTGAGTTCTAACTAGCTGTGAGTGTGTGGTTGCAGCATGTGCTATTCAGACATGTCCTTTCCGTTAAGAAATGGCAGATGCAAATCGACTAGCTTGTTCAAAACTGATTTTATTTATCCATTAATTATTGTAACATTCCTTAAAATGTCTCCCAAGGTCCATTCTGCTGAGATAAGTGGTCTATAGTTTAAGTAAGCTATGCATACTATATGATATCTTTGTAATTTTTCAGCAGTCATATTTCTTTATTTACTTGATTTATTTAATTGCCACCAAGGTTATTGCTGGGCCACAGTGATGGTGCTATGAATCCACTATTCACAGTGGCCATTCCCCCCGCTTCTATTTTATTGGACAGGACAGAGAGAAATTGAGAGGGGATGGAGAGATAGAGAGAGAGAGAAAGATAGGAACCTGCAGACCTGCTTCACCTCTGTAAAGCTTCTTTTTTTTGCAGGCGGGGTGCCTGGGACTCAGTCTGTGTCCTTGTGCATGGCAATGTGCGTGCTTAACCAGGTATGCCATCACCTGCCCCTCTACAATCTTTTTTACATTGGAGATATGGAGCAATCCTGCAGTTAAAACAAGGGAGAAGAATTGTTTTAACATTTAATCAATTCTTCCAACTCGTCTTTTTTTAATAAAGGGAAATTTTGTGTGCAAGATTTGCTAACTTGTCAAATATATCTTGGAAAACGTTGACTTCAAATGACACTAAAGGGCTGGCAAAATAATTTACCTGGATAACGGGCTTGCTTTAACACAGAACATATGCACATTGGAGCCTGGCTCCAGCTCTATAAAAGGACATATCATTGCTGTCATTTCCCTTCCCCTGTCTCTCTGCCTCTCTATTTCTCTCTATTTTGACAAAAAATTTAAAGTTTTTTTAACACTGTATATAACTGGATAGAGACAGAGAGACACTGAGGACAGGGGAGATAGAGAGGGAGAGAGACAGAGAGACACTGCAGCCCTGCTTCACCACTTGTGAAGAATTCCTTGTGCAGGTGAGGACCAGGGACTTGAACCTGGGTCCTTTTGCATGGTAATGTGTGTGCTTAACCAGGTGCACCACTGCCTGGCCCTTTGTTTCTCTATCTGAAAAATAGAGAGAGAGAAAAAAAAAAAGTCAGCCTTGTACAGTGAAGCCCTGGTGACAAAGGAAAGAAAAAGACTCAGAATTGACTGCTCCTTTTATCTTAAATATTTCAATGTAGATATAACCATTTTCATTTTAAAAAAGAGGGGAGCTGAGTCAAGACTAAGGAATAGAAAAAAATCAGGAAGTCCAGCAGCATGCAATTTCAAGGAAAATTCCTGAAAGAACTGGAAGCTGGTACCACCATAAGATTGGAAAGAACTTTGACAGATTTTTGTCTCTATTCCATGGCTTCTTTTAGTTAATAAGGACAATATTTATTAAACAGTCACCCATCATGAATACATTCTGATCCTGAGTGAGTGTTAACAGATCACCAACTAGAATGTAACAGAGGAGAGCAGAATATCTGCTACATAATGGGATAATGATATAAGGCCATCTGTAATTAGTTGCTATAGCAGTTGGGAGTGGCTCTGGCTATAAATACCTTCAAACAGAGAGAAGGAAGTTTCTGAATGGAGGTAGAGGATTTCTATTTTAAGACTCCTCAAAGAAGGAGCACTTTCATTTATCATAGTTGCCATTGTTTCTTTACTTGAAACAAAAGTTTGTTTGGTTGTAGATCTTACAAATACTTCTTGGTCTGTCTTCAGTGGGAATATAAAAAAAGAACATTTATTTTATTTTATTTTCACACTGTTTTTAATTTGTGATTAATAGTGGTTTCCCTGGTTATAAGATCACAGCCTATAGTCTAACATCATACCCACGACCAAAGTCCTGCACTTCCTTCCATCTTCTCAGTGATTAACCACCACACTTCTCACAGGTGTGTGTGTGTGTGTGTGTGTGTGTGTGTGTGTGTGTGTGTGTGCAGTTCATATATCAGTTCTTTAGATTCCACACATGACTGAAACTATCTGGTAACCAGAGAAAGGACATTTCTTCATAACTTTGTTTCTAAAAGAATTTCTTCATGCAGAGATCTTTACAATTCTCTTTTGTTATGGAGGATTTTGTAAAACACTTAGGTCAAGGGGTCTGGTGGTGGTGCACCTGTTTGAATGCACATGTTATAATGCACAAGGACCCAGGTTCAAGCCCCTGGTCCCCACCTGCAGGGGGAAAAGCTTTGTGAGTGGTGAAGCAGTGTTGCAGGTGTCTCTCTGTCTCCCCATTCTTCTTGATTTCTGGCTATTTCTATCCAATAAGTAAATAAAGAATAAAAAAATAAAAAAACAAAGAAAAAATATTTAGGTCAACAAAATACAGGTCTGCAGTTCAGTGATAGCAGTTAATGTGGGAAATGGCTTCTGAGAGCTTTTGGGAAAATTAAAAGGGTTATGACAAGCAAGTAAGGGGAAAAAAGAATAACATCTCACCATAGCACTGTGATATGCACATCAGAAGAAAAAGAGTTAGTTGGGAGTGTGTATTTATGTCATAAAAGAAGACCGAGGAAGGCACAAATCAGGAAGCTGGCCCATGAGACAGGTGGATGGTTAAGATTAACATATGGAAACCAAACAGCAAGGTTGGGACAGTGGGGATAAATATGGCAGCAGAGAAGGACCAGAAATAGGTTGGAAACAAGAAAGGAAAAACAACTAGGTGCTTTAATCAGTTTAAAAATTAGACATTTTTTATGTATTCTCATATTGCAGTAAAACAAAGGGCTCTGGGAAAAGGGGCAGGGGCAGGGGTGGGAGGGGAAAGGAAGAGGGGAGTCGGGACTTTGGAGTCCTGACACCTGAGGCTGGCAGTGTTTTACAGACACCTGTCACCGAGAGATGAGAAATTTTACACATGTGTCAACAACTGTATTGTAAACCATGCTCCCCCCCCAATAAAATGATAAATGAAAAAAATTATACACTTCCCCTTTTCCCAGAAGAGTTATGTAGTTTTTAAATGCTAAAGCAGACCTTGGAGGGAGGGGAAGCCTCTCTCTCTCTGGGTTATTTTTAAACACCTCTTCATTCATTAAGTACAATTAAGTGATCAAGTCCCCCCTTGGAGCTCCCCGGAGCAAGCTGTGCCCGAAGCCAGGAGCTCTCGGAGTCTTAGAAACACCACGAACAGTTCTGAACTTGCACCGCCTGTAATTGGCCAATTTGAAGACATTGTTTTGCACAGGTTGATATGCCTCATACATTTTTCATCTGGAGGCAGTGCTTTTATAAAAAAAAAATTATGAGGCACACAATAAGCATATGGAAATGCATGCATTCTTAGGAGGCAAAGGAGAACCATTTGGGGGAGGGGACCCCCAAGAAACAAGCTGAGCTGCAGAATGGGACTCGTGAGCTCTGAAACGTGACAGACTTCCCAAGGCACCTGCAGTGCTAATAGCATCAGGCGCACCCTTTTTGCCTTGCTGGGATCTCCTTGCTAGCTTTCATGAAGGGCTTTTAATGTCTAGTGGGTAGGTGGAAGATCAAGAAGGGTGGGAATTCGCTCGCCAGACAAGTTTTATCTTGCCCTCCATAATTTCAACGCCTTAACCCAACCTGCCCCTTTGCTAATCTTTTATATGATTACCTACATTGCCACTAATTGATGGCTTTTTGCTCTCTTCTTTTGCTAATGCTACAAATTAAGGTCCCACTTAAATCTTGTCAAGTTCCATCAATATCCTATTTTGAGTGCTATTAAGTCAAATGGGTAATAATCTTTTGTGGACTGATGCATGGTGATATTGAACCTGACTGATGCAACTTGGAAGTTGTCACTGTAGAGAAAATCCACCAGTGGTGCCTGAACTCTTCTCTGTGGGTGAACCTGGACCCGGGAGGTAGAGGGGGCCTGGTTCCCTCCACTCCTGTGTGGGCTGGGTCAGCAACCCTAACCATCACATTTGTGGTAACTTCAGAATGACATTTCAAACTTTATTTATTTTAAGGTTTATTCATTTTTGTATGGAGTGAGGGCCCCGAAGGAGTGGAAAAGGGAAAGTCAGAGGACTGCTCAACTCAGTGTGGTGATGTAACCTTGGGGCTCACACACTCAAGCCCTGTGCTCTACTTGCTTAACCATATGCACATATTTCAAAGCTTAAAGCAGAACTCACACATCACAGTATTCAATTTTCACAATTTCTTTGAAATGGAGAGAAAGACCTTCTCATCCAGCTACTCAACTACCCAACATATATTGAGTGTATTTGGTATGAAAAACAGAAGACTTGCATATAGAAGGTGAACTGGCTTATTAACCCCCTGAAATGATAAAATAAAGAAAATCAATGGGATGGGACCACCTCACCAAGTTGACATTCTTTTTAAAAGACTGTATTTATTTATTTATTTGATAGTGACAGAGAGAAATCAATAAGAAAGGAGAAGATGGGGAGGGAGGGAGGGAGGAAGGGAGAGAGAGAGAGAGAGAGACATGTAGCACTAAGCTTTCTTCTTGCAGGTGGGTTTTTTGCATATTGTAACAGCTGCGCTCAACCAGGTATGCCAACCCTTGCCCCCCCCACCCCAAGTTGATACTCTAATAAGGGAGAGAAAATATGGATAGAAGTATCTAAGGCATCCATTTTTTGTTTTTTCACTTGTTCTTTCCCACTGAGCTGATTACCTTATCAAGAACAATGCTGGGGAGAAGAGTGGAGGACTAGCACACACAGGAGTTCCCAAGGGATTTGATAGCTGGCGGGTCAGAGAGGGTCCAGGTGTGTGGAGACATGATTCTAGAAGTGTAACAGCTACTCTGATATAGTTGGATGCTATTAGATTTCAGAGCTTTTGAGGTAGACGCTCTGCACCCTTCCAGGAGCTGTGCATGGCTACCCAGAAGGAGAGAGAGAGACTCTCCTGTTGTGGGTTGTGCCTCTAGACCCATTATTTCTCATGCCTCTGTTGGATGATGTGAGCAAAGAAATCCTTTCTCTTCCTTTCTGTGGTGAAAGCTTGAGCTAGATTTCTCAACAGTCAAAGGATCTTGTTAATTTCACTCATGGCTTTGTTCTTGTATCTGTGGAAGGGTATTTGGACAGATACTAAGAACCATAGTAGGATCTTTTTTTTTTTTCTTTTAATTCCCAAGGTTGTTTGATTTACATTAAATGACTATCATACATGTTTATAATGATCTTTTGGGATACTTTTTATAAAATATGATTAGAATGAAACAGTATAAATCATTTTTTAAAATCCAGATATATTTGACAGCAGCCATCATATTAATATCAGTTCTACAGCACGGTGATTCAATATTTGCATGCTTTGTGAAATGATCACCAGAAGAAGCTTAGTGAGCATCCTATATACAAATACACACCTTTCCAGGAACTTGTCTTCTCGAGATGAGAAATTTTAATATCGACTCTCAGCAGTTTTCAAAAGTACAATCGAGTATAATCAATGACTCTTTTATTTGACTGATGGAGGGTTGCACTTTCTGACTCACTTTACCCATTCCAGCTACCCCTTTCCATTGAAATTTACTTATATTTACCATGAATTCTACCTATTTACTTTCATGTCTCCTTGAATTTCCTTTACTTATTTGGACTTTGAGCATTCTACTGATACTCGTTTTGGGGCTTACATTACACTTTTAAACATCAAGGCTTATGAACATATTTCTTTATCTGTTTGTTTAGTTACTATTGTTGTCTCTGGGATCTTAACTCTCCAGGCAGATATTTTCAGTTCTCTTTATTTATTTATTCTATAAAGACAGTAGAAATTGAGAGGTAAAGGAGTCGGGTGGTAGCGCAGTGGGTTAAATGCACATAGCACAAAGCACAAGGACATGTGTAAGGATCCTGGTTCCAGCCCCCGGCTCCCCACCTGCAGGGGAGTCGCTTCACAGGTGGTGAAGCAGGTCTGCTGGGGTCTTTCTCTCCCCCTCTCTTTCTTCCCCTCCTCTCTCCATTTCTCTCTGTCCTATTCAACAATGACAATATCAAGAACAACAAGAATAATAACTACAACGATAAAACAAGGGCAACAAAAGGGAATAAATAAATAAAATAAAAAAAAAAAGAAATCTAGAGGGAAAGAGGATATAGAAAGGGGGAGAGACAGAGAGAAACCTGCAACACTGCTTCACCACTCATAAAGCTTTCCCTTGCAGGTTGGGATCAAGAACTTGAGCCAGGGTCCTTGTGCATTGTAACATGTGCACTCAAGCAGATGCACCACCACCTGGCCCCAACATTTTCAGACAGAAAGAGACAGAGGGAGAAAGAGAGAAGAGAAAGAGAGGAGAAGAAAAAGAAGAGGAGAAGGAAGAAGAAGACAAGAAGAGAGAGAGAGAGAGGAAGAGAGAGAGAGAAATCACAGCACCAGTAACTTTCTCAAGTGCTGTGGGGGTTGGACTTGAACCTGGATTATGCACATGGCACCCCCCCCCCCCACCTAGGTGAGATATTTTTCTGGCCCTCTCCAACCTTCTTTTATGCAACACAATTACTTTCATGCTATATATTAATTTTCTTTTAAACTGATTTCCTTTACTTAGAAAAATATATATTCTTTACAAGCTAGTTCAATTATCTCATGTCATCAAATCTATGCCCCTGGAAAAACCTTTCTACTTCAAATTTGAAGAGTACTTTGGTTTGTGCAGGATTTTGGGATGAAAGATGTGGATATTAGCTTGTTGTCCCATTTTGGTTCATGTTCAATTTTTCCACATCCTATGCACTTCCCAGGAAGCTGATCTCTATATAGATTGAATTGATAGCCCCTTTGGTTCTAAGTGAAGCAATGAGAGACTAGCAAGAGAGAGTCTGGAGGCAACCATCCTGATGGCTTAGGGTAGGTAGACTACATCCTTTGACTAAAGCTTTCATTAGTTGGCCTTCTGGTCAACTTCCTGCAGATTCCAGGCAGTTACTGCTTATTCGTCTTATTTCTTCAGGATGGGGAATTGTATCATTTCCAGTTTATTAAGCCTCTTTCCCTGTTTTTGGTGAACTTTTGTGGCTAGTGCTTTTATTAAATTCTCATTTATTGAGTAGAACATGTCATTTTCTTCCAATTGAGACATGGTCTTTTTTTTTTTTTCTATTAAGATTTCACATTGTATTCTGGCTTCTGCTACTGGTGGTACTGGTGGTTCGAAATATGCTTCTTATCTATTTTGTTTTTTAATCTGTGGTTGCTTTTAATATTTTATTGTATCTTTAGTTTTCTCCAGTCTCATATTGTATAGTATTTTTGTTGGTTGACGAGTTCTTCTGAGTCCCAGTTATAAAGTTGAGATTTTGTGTCTTTTGCCAGTAAAAATTCCTTATTATTTCTTCATAAATTCCCCTTTCATTCTGCTTGTTCTCTCCTCTTACTACTTACCTTAAATACAGGCAGGACCTTCTTGTGTAATCCTCCAGCCAGATCTTGCTTTGACTTTTCTTCTGTAATCTCTTCATATTTTATGCTCTTTTATTTTCTAAGAGCTGATTTTACCCTCACAATATAGTTATTCTATTATGCCTAATATACTGCTTCCTACTTCAGTGTTTTAATTAAAATAACTAATATCATGTGATATTACTATTGCTTTTTTAAAAAAATTAAATTTATTTAAAAAATTTTTATTCATAAAAAGGAAACACCGGGGTCAAGGGTAGCGCAGTGGGTTAAGCACATGTGGTGTGAAACCCAAGGACCAGTGTAAGGATCCCGGTTCGAGCCCCCGGCTCCCCACCTGCAGGGGAGTCGCTTCACAGGTGGTGAAGCAGGTCTGCAGTTGTCTATCTTTCTCTCCCCTCTCTGTCTTTCTCTCCTCTCTCCATTTCTCTCTGTCCTTTCCAACAACAAAGACAGCAATAACAACAACAACAATAACTACAACAATAAAGCAACAAGGGCAACAAAAAGGGAAAATAAATAAATAAAAATTTTTTTTAAAAAGGAAACTGACAGAAACCATAGGATAAGAGGGGTATAACCCCACACAATTCCTACCACCAGAACTCCATATCCTATCCCCTCCCCTAATAGCTTTCCTAATCTTTATCCCTCTGAGAGTATGGACTCAGTATTATGGGGTGCAGAAGATGGAAGGTCTGGCTTCTGTAACTGCTTCCCCGATGAACATGGGCGTTGACAGGTCAATCCATATTCCCAGCCTGTCTCTCTCTTTCCCTAATGAGGCAGGGATCTGGGGAGGTGGGGCTCCAGGCCACATTGGTGGGGTTGTCTGTCCAGGGAAGTCTGTTTGGCATCATGTTAGCATCTGGAACCTGGTGGCTGAAAAAAGAGTTAACATATAAAGCCAAACAAATTGTTGACTAATCATGAACCTAAAGGCTGGAATATTGCAGATAAAGATTTTTGGGGGGGTCTCCCTTTTGTAGATAGCTGGTAGGCCTATTTTAGTTATAATTGTCCTTGCCCTTACTTTAATATTGCCCTTATTGTTTCTTATTTTACTTTTTAAATAGTTTTAGTGAGACATCTTTATTTTGTAGTTAATTCCTGATTGTATTTTTCATCTCCTATTCTTCCTAGTGCCAACCTTAACCACACATGTTGGTTGTATTGTGAGTTCACCTTCATTTATTATTGATTATTGTATTATATTAGGATGTCGCCTGCATCTGAATGGGGGAAGAGTTGCTCTAGAGCAGATTTACTTTGCTTCAAGGATTTCATTGACTTGGAGGCAACTTTATAATATATTTTCTCATTTTGCAAATCCCTTCCAACTCCAGGTAGTGCAATAGCTGTATCTATCCCAGACCTGCTTGTATTACATTTCTGAGGCTTCCTGTTCTTTGAGGGTTTTCACCTTCATGATATCTTGAGCAGATTCCAGCTTCCTTGACACTTCCCCATAGCTGATGACAGTGTTTCCTGAGTTCCAGTGAATGAGCTCAGTTTCAGACCCTTAATGTGCGTGACCTAAAGGCAATATATTTTCTGTTAGTGCTTGCATATTTTCCTGTGACAGAGTAGATTCAACATACCCTCAGACTACACCATCAATGGGGATTATGAGCTTAATATTCTGCCTCTAAATCCTGCTTTTGTGTTGTATAATTCTCTTTTTGTACCTTGAGTTCAACTGTACATTAAAATATTTTTAGTGTTAGAACATATACAATGTTATGATTCATTTTTGTTTTAAAACATTTCATTTTTTATTTCATGTGTAGTAGAAAGTAACTCATTGAGAGAGAGAGAGAAGAGAGAAGAGAAGAGAGAGAGAATGAGGGAAAGAGAGAGAAAAAAAGAGAGGAGCCAGAGTGCAACATTGGAGATAGAAGTGGGAGCCTCTTGTGTGCAAGTCGTGTGGTCTACCAGTTGAGCTGTTACCCTAGCCTTTTGTCTTACTTTTATTTCTATATGGTTGTAAAGGGGAAACTGCTTTCTTTTATATGCTCTGTGGTACCTAAAGAAGAAGTCTTTCATTTTTTAAATAAGGGTTGGAAATGACCCATCATGTTATTCCATGAAGGAAATGCTGTGAAAAGAAAGGGCTGTGGACACTGATCTGAATAGCATTTAAGGGGTATAGCATAGATGGGTTCAAAATGCTCGGGTCTCAGCATTGGTGAAGTTTCTTGTCAGTGGTGGGGTAGCAGTTTTATTTGGGTATCTTGGTAAACTACTGGAGTTAGAACATGGAAAATTCTCATATTTTATGACTTCTAGGATATGCAAGTAGAAAGATTAATAAGGCAACTGGAAATGCTGAACAAGAGCTTTATAGTGCTGGAAGTAAGTAGGAGATTTCATCTTGTCACTGGAAGTTGGAGACGTAACCATAGATCGAATTACACAGTACAGGCTGATCTGAGGAGTAATATTGATTTTTGTTTGTTTGTTTTTGTTTTTCCCAGAGCCCTGTTCAGCTCTGGCATATGGTGGTGCTGGGGACTGAACCTGGGACTTCAGAGCCTCAGGCATGAAGCGTCTCTTTGCACAACCATTGTGCTATCTACTCCCTTGGGAGTAGTATTGATTTAAAGATGACAGGAGAGTACAATGAGCACTAGCCCTCTTATAGTAAACTTAGAAGGTGAGGCATATCAAGAAAGAGTCCCTGGGTATCCCTCACAGTGTGTGGCTCAAGACAGAGTGATGGACGGTACAGCCCAATTAAGTCCATATTTTAAAGTCTCAGGAGCCCAATGCTGCTGACATACCGCTAAGGAGAAGAGGTCAGCAAATGGTCATCATCAGGAGAGTAGATGAGCTTCTTATATATTCAGGTGATTAAGAGGAGACATCATGAGCCAGACTGACAGGGACTCAGTCATGTCCACGATAAATAAGACTTAGAAATGATTACTTCATAGAGTGGGATGCAACTGGTAGAGCACACAGTTTGTCATGGGTGAGAATCAGGGTTCGAGTCCTTGGTCACCACATGGAAATACCTTCTCAGGGGAAGCTTCACAAGAAGTGGAATGATGCTCTAGTAGCTCTTATTCCCTCTCTGTCTCTCTCTGCTACCCTCTCCCTCTCTGACTTCTCTCACCCTTTACAAAAAATAAATAAGTACTGGGACGTGAGGAAGGAAAATGAGTCAGTGACCATGTACCACAAATCACCACTGGAACACTGAAAACTCAAACCGTAGAAGGGGCTTTCAGCTAATAGATTCCGCAAAGTCAAGGATAAACCTCAGGAACAAACGGTACTAACTGGCTCCAGGGCATCTCTCCCCCAGTTCACAAGGTTGTCTCCTTAGAAGTCCCTTGTTGGTTATATGTAGGAATATTCAGTTTTCTTCAGGTCTCTTGACTTAAACCTTGTGTGTGGTGTTAAGTGAGAGCCTCTTCATGCTCTCAAGTTCTCATGGAAGCCTATCCACCATCAAGGGGCAAGTTACAGAATACTTACAGAAGGCAGTCTAGGCCAGGCTACAGACAGTCCCACAGCACAGCTGTCATATCTACTGGTCTTTGTTTTAGCTGTCTCTTCTGAAAGGCCTTATTGTAATAGGGAATAGACTGTGTTCTTGCGTGTATCTGCTTTCTGACAGGAGGTCAGAGGAAGAATCACTCAGACACAGTCTGCTCAGGCAAGTCAAGCATTAATATAAGAGCAGGAAGACAAGGAGAGTTTGAGTGTAGGCACAAATAGGGTTTCAAGGCACCTAGCTCTCAGGGAGAGCCCCTTTTGAAAGGACAAAGAAACTTTAAGTCAGTAAGGTATCAATGACAGTTTGGGCAACATTTCACTATTAATTTTTCTTTTCTTTTCTTTCTTTCTTTCTTTCTTTCTTTCTTTCTTTCTTTCTTTCTTTCTTTCTTTCTTTCTTTTGTTTATTCCCTTTTGTTGCCCTTGTTGTTTTATTGCTGTAGTTGTTGTTATTGATGTCGTTGTTGCTGGATAGGACAGAGAGACATGGAGAGAGGAGGGGAAGACAGAGAGGGGGAGAGAAAGACACCTGCAGACCTGCTTTACCACCTGTGAAGTGACCCACCTGCAGGTGGGGAACCAGGGGCTCGAACCAGGATCCTTACGCTGGTCCTTGCGCTTTGCGCCACCTGCACTTAACCCACTGCACTACCGTCCAACTCCTTTCTTTTCATTTATTTATTTATTTATTTTCCTTTTTGTTGCCCTTGTTGTTTTTATCATGGTGGATATTATTGTTGTTTTTGATGTTGTTGTTGCCGGATAGGGCAGAGAGAAATGGAGAGAGGAGGGGAAGACAGAGATGGGGAGAGAAAGACACCTGCAGACCTTCTTCACTGCCTGTGAACTGATGCCCCTGCACGTGGGGAGCCGGAGGCTTGAACTGGGATCCTTATGCCAGTCCTTGTGCTTTGTGTCACCTGCACTTAACCCGCTGCTCTACAGCCCGACATCCCATTATTCATTTTTCTGATGCTCTACCATTTGTTCTGGGTCACAATGTTCTATGTTACAACATTATAAAAATATTTATTTATTTTCCACCACATTCTTTTGTTAAACAATTTTTTTGTTTATTTTATTTCAAAGAGAGAGAGAGCAGAGCACTGCTCAGCTCTGGCTTTTGGTGGGGCAGGCATTGAACCTTGAATGTGGGAGCCTCAGGTATGAGAGTCTCTTTGCATAACCATTATACTATCTCCCCTGCTCTTGGTACAGCATTTCTTGAAGGCAACCATCTCTTGTATACATCTAGCCTTTAGTCGATCGGTCAGTCATCTGGTCATTTATTTTCCTCTTGTTTGTAGGAATGCTGCATGGTAACTTCAGGGTCCCTTGTCCTGCCAGTCCCTAGCAATATTAACACACTATCCTGAAGCGAAGCATGAAGTCCTCCAACTGCCACAAAGCAAGACCAGCTAACACTAGAAATGCTAATTTTGTAACTGGGACACTTCAATTGTTCCCATCCCTGTTAGATTCCAGCTCCTGGTGGAGGTTTTTCTTGATAGCTCTGTGAAAACCAAAAAGAACAACAGGCACTCAGACTCTGAGTCCTCCTCTTTTCTGGCCTGGCGTGCTGAGTAATATGCATGGTCCTCCCATGCAGCTTCAATTACCCTACATTTTCTGTCAGAAACCCCCCCCCCCGCCCCCAATTAAGCAACAAGACCGAGATCATCAGTTATTTGCATGTAAGAGTGTTGCCATTCCTCTACTCAGTCAAAGACAAGGTTCCTCTGTGTTGCAGCTCTAAATTTAGCAAGAGGATGGGAGGGGCAGTGTGGCTGGAGCTGGCTGCTCAAAGCAGGCACAGTGAACCCCCACAGTCCTTTGCCTCTTTCCCAGCTTGGCACAGCCTGTGGGGAGATGGAATAGAGATGCGTTTGTAAGAAAGAGCCGTTACAAGAAGGGCCTAGGGTTGCAGCAGCAAACTTGTTTTGCCCCTAAGCCCTAGAAGTTCTTCAGCCCTGAGTCTTACTTTTCTTTGTCATATTTCTGCTGTAGCCCCAACTAAACTTCACCGAAATAGATAGGCACTGACACTCTCACTGCCAGCCTTCTGAGAGCTGGCATCACAGACTCTGACATTAATTGTGCCAACCCCAAAACTAGAAAGCTGAGGGGAGAGGGAAAAGTAGCTGACAGGACCAGGCTTGCTTCTGGGTTGACAAATAAGGATGCCACTGCAGGTCTCTCACACCTATGTTGTGCTTGTCACACATTGGTAGCCCTCAGTCACATGACCATCTGAACATGAGTACTGCTGTATAACCCCAGTAACGGGCTCAGGGGATTGTCCTCACTTGGACAATTTCTACTGCAGATACTCAGTGCGGGGAAGTAAGATGGGTGGAGAGACTAGGTCAAGGTTAGAGTGGGCAGACAGCATCAGGGAGGTGGTGCATGGTCCTGACCAGAGTAGGAGTAAACATCAGGAACTAGAAAGGCAGCCCAAGGTATCAGGAACACTGGGAAGGGGACTACTTAAAGAGTGGAAAGCCAGAGCAACCATTAAGCTCTTCAGAGACTATCAGGTTGGCTTAGAAGGAAAACAAACCAACACAAGACAACGCCCTGAGCTCCTGACCCGTGACCAGTTTTAGCATTATAGTCAGCATTCGTTCATAGAGCAAATGAGCCAGGCCTGGGCTTAAAATGTCCTGGGCATTCATCACCTCTCTCCTAGTTTCATGCATTTCATCTTTTCATGTTTTTGATTTTTTTCTTTTTCTTTTCTTTTCTTTCTTCCTTTTCTTATGAAATCTCACTGGACTGTGAGGTCCTTGAGGGCAGAGCGTTTGCAAGGGACTTAACAAGAATCTTGGTCTATAGAAAGTGTTAGATAAATATTTATTGATGGATTCATCTTACATCTTTCAAGGATTACACAAAGTATTTTCAGTCTCTTGTTCCTTTTATGAAACCAACTCTCATAGAGGTTAAGACACTTGACATTAAGGTCATTTTCTCTCTATCTCTATCTCTTTCTGTCTCAGGAATGAGCAAAACCAAATCATAAAACCACATACTTAGGGCACTCAATCAATCAGAATTTAAAACTAAAGAAGGCATGAGAGATCTTAGATGGCTGAGGTGTGGGGAATTTTCCAAGAATGAATGTCCAGTTAGAAGTTCGGTGGGTGATGAAAGTGACACTAACACTGAGGCTGATTTCCTGTCACCTCCCTGAGCTCCTGATGTCATTAAGAGCTAGACATTAGTTTTCTCTAATTTATCCTAGGTGTCTAACAAAAGATGACTGGCTAAGAAAGCAGCTGGTATATATATACACACAATGAAATACTATTTAGCTGTTAAGAGTGATGAATTAATTCACTTTCTTCACTTCGTCTTGGATAGAGCTTGAAGGAATCATGTTAAGTGAGACAAGCCAGAAAGAGAAGGATGAATATGGGATCATCTCACTCATGGACAGAAATTGAGAAATAAGAACAGAAAGGGAAAGCACAAAAATAGAACTTGGACTGGGTTTGGAGTCTTGCACCAAAGTAAAGGATTTGGGGGTTGGGCTCTTTCAGAAACTCCTGGTATGTGATGATGAAAGAGGACCTGGGGGTGAAAGTGTTTTACAGAAAACTGAGACATTTTACACATGTACCAAAAACCTGTTTACTATAAACCACTAATCCCCCTAATAAAAGTGAAAAATTAAAGATCTATAAATTAATGTTACAGTGATTTCATAGTTTATTCTCTAATGTGTGAGAGGAGACATTAGTCATGATCAGCTCATCCGGGAACACTGGACCATATGGGCATTAGATTTCTTGTGAATGATAAGCATCTCCCATCTGATCATTATTATCTTTGAATGTGCCCATCTGGACATCAGGATTTTCCTATCCAGTCAGCAGCAGTGTGGGCCCTGGACTGCTTTTTCACAAGAGAGTTTATTAAGAGCTAGTCTGTGAAAGTTCCCTCACAAAACTGATTCACACAGGATTATTTCCTCAGTGTATTTCTGTTTTCATTGCTTAATTAGAATCTCTTAGAAGATGATGGTTCATTTTGAGCCTCTGCTCCCCGCCTGCAGCAAGGAAGCTTCAATGCCGGGATAGCCTGAGGGTACTTCTTCCCGAGCTAGTGCTCTCTGGGTTGGAGAGAACTCAACTGGAGCTGATCTAGGCTGCTGTGTGGGAGAGGGATCAGGAACTCGTGCTGCACCAACTTCCGCAGGAGATACACTCTGGAACTCTCGGAGCCGGAAAGCAATTTCCAAGTGTCTTTAATCAGAAGAGCAGCTGTTTTTATACTCTCTAAGTAGGGTGGAAACAGGATGTGATATAGAGAGGGTGGAGAGAAAAGTGACTGGTGAAAATCAGAGTGTGACAAGGAGGGGGCGGAACAGGCGAGAATCCTATAACTGAACCACCAATGTCCTGGAGTGCTTTATGTAAAAGTGATTTATGTAAATAGACCAAACCTTTGGATCAGTAAATCCCTATATAGGCATATGGATAAGAAGAAGCCAGGGGGAGATGGCAACTACCCAACATCTCCCCCTTTCTTTTTAACTTTTTGCCATAGTATCAGGAGTGTGGGGCACTTTGTGAGGCAGGGAGACTGATAAGAGGCACACCTTTTTTGGGGTTCTACTGTCCCTCCTTGCTCAACCTCTCCGTGGAGAGAGAGACTAACAGGATTGACACACCCCTCAGGCTCAAGCCCTTCCAAGCTCAACCATATCCTCACAATTCCCCAACATCTTCCTCTTACTTAATGGCCATATATAACTGGGTCAATGTCTGTAAAAGGCTTCATCTCTGTCAGGGGAATAGCAGTGTAGGGGTGAACGGAAACCTGTTGGGAAGAAAGCAGAATGATAGTGTGTAAGTGTCTTCAAAAATAACTAGCACAAGACAGGGAGGGATAAGTAAGAGTAGCAAGAGACAGAGTGAGCCTGATGGGTGGAGGAGTGGGGGCCTGATAAGCTGAGGGGCTAGAGGGGTGATCTGGCATTGCAAAATCCCGAGTCAGCTGGCGGTAAGTTCTATGAACTGCTACAGTCATTCTTCAAGAAGTCCAGGAGTATAAAAGGAGTGTCCAGCAAGTTCTATAGAAGCATCAGTCCAATGTCAACGGCCAGGAAATAAATGCCACACGTCTATCTTGATGGAGGAGGACGGCCACCAGAACTTTTCTTCTCTGTAGAGAGTGACCTGGAACCGCCAAAACATGATGGGCGAAACAGAAGCAGGAAGAGCAGACACCGATGGTTGAGAGAAAGGCAGTAGGAAAGTCTTGTCCTTTGGAGTCTGTGAATCAGGTTCTCCAGATCGTGTCAGGTCACATCATGGGTTTCGGGGGATGGCTGTAATTGTGGGTGATGTCAGAGGTCAGGGGTCCAAGATGGATTTCTGGGGATTCTATATGAGCAGATGCTTCTTTATGCGAAGGCTTGTCATAGCTGTAGTCAATTACTTATGAAAAAACTTTGTAACAAATTAGAAGTTTACTACAATTGATAACTCAATGATTATAACTGGTTTAGGTATCTTTATAATTTTGTGTAAAGGTCATCTTACGTGACCTCATGTAGCAGTCTTTATATAGCAAAGTTTTCATACTGAATTTAAGTTACATATATTGATTCTTAACTATTTTTACATTGGGTTTTTAAGCAAACTTAGGTTACTAGAGTTAACACATTTTAGTGACAATTTTTTTTTTGGGTACATTTACAATATCAGATTGATGCCAAATTTGTTGTGGATTAATTTCCACAAGATAGCTTACAGGACATTTTTGGGGGCCCTCCAAAAATGTCCTGTATAGAGAATTTGTATTTTAACTTAGGAGATGATGAATTGTCACATTGAATATTTAGAGTTTTACCTTAAACACTCAGTTACTTAAATGAATTGATTTTACCTCTTCTCGTAAAAATGTAACTTCGAAGTGACGATTTAACTGTCAAGTTAATGTTTACCAAACTTGAAACACGCATATTAAACATATAGTTTATAACACACAGGAGGAGAAAAACTTGTAAATAAGATATATTTCAAATGTGAATTTAGAACTACTGTCATAGTTGAACCATCTTTACTCACACAGTTTAAGACTAAACATTTCATATTGATATCAAGACCAGTCTCACAGGAGTGAGTGTGGTGTCCTGCAGAGGTGTCTGAGGATATCACTACATCTAAAGATTCCAGCAAGTCTCTTCCCAATAAATTGGTGCTTATATCAGCTATTAAAGGCTGAAAGCGTCCGGTAGTCCCTTCTGGATCTTCCCACACAAGGGAATCTCGTGTGCGGAATGCCTGAGTCAATCCTCCAACACCATGTAAGCGTGGTCCTGGGAGGAGTTCCCAACTCTGGGGAACCTCTGCTTGTCTTAATATTGTCTTATCTGCTCCCGTGTCAATCAAACACTTAAAAGGAATATTACCAATCTTTACTGTCATAGTTGGGTGACCCCTTTCTAAAACGGGTGGTCCATAAAATCTCAGGCTCTGAATTCGAGCTGTTCTCTTGCTCCAGCCAGTTATTTCTATGCTGGAAGTTCCCACATACCACGGGTTCCTCCTTCTGCTCACCCTCTGTTATTGTTACTTGGCGTGGTGGGTATAGCGACGGATTGGGTCCCAAGCTGGGCTTCTGTTTGTGGAAGAAGGGCACAGCACCAAGCGGGCGACCTGCTTCCTTCCCTCTTGGGGGCGGGGCTAAGGGAAGCCCCATACCTAGTTTAAATCCCTGTTTACATTTGGCAGAGGCGTGCCGTTCCTATGGAACCTTGACCAACAATCTCTCCTCCAGTGAAATCCTTTCTGGCATCTGGGACAAGGCATTCGTGGTCTCTGATTCCCTGTCTGGAGGCGGGGTTGCCCTGATTGGAGGTGGGGTCGCCCTGACTGGAGGTGGGGTCGCCCTGACTGGAGGCGGGGTCGCGGTCTATTTTCTGGACATTGGTTACGCCAATGCCCTTGGCGACCGCACTGAAAGCAAGCTCCTTTTTGCTTATGTAAGGTAGCTGCATAGGCCTGTAACATAGGTCCTTGAAAAGAGCTTGATCTGAGATCCTGTGTAGCTAGAATCCAAGTATCTGGGTGTTCATTTTTAAGAGTGATACAGGCCTGTCGAAAATGCGGAAGCATTCCATCCCAGACTATGGATCGCAGAAGGAGAAAACGAGTGTCAGGATTATAAATCTTCCTTTCCAAACTCGACTGGACCCTGGCAATGAATTTAGCGAGGGATTCATCAGGTTCTTGTTGCAGGGAGAGAATGGGGGCTGAGGCTGCTCCCATGGGTGGTGTTAATCGCTCCCATGCTTTTAATGCACACAGGCGTACTTGATCAAAATACCCCGCTGGAAACTTGGCTTCCGCCTGTTGAATCCCTGTTTCTAATTGGCCTGTTCCAAACAATGCATCAAAATTACCCTCTGGCTGATTTTGAATATTTTTCCGCGATTGTTGTAAACATTCATCATGAAAGAATGCCTCCTATTGCAGGAAGAGGGGGCCTGGGAGCGTAGCACGAGTCACATCCCTCCAGTCTTGGGGGGTATTAAGGTTCTGAAGCAGGCCTTGTAAAATGGACCTGTTCCATGGGGCATGAACACCGTCATCTTTGATAGCCTGGCGTAGTTCCTTCAGATCTGTGGCGGAATATGGATACCAGGCCTGAGGTTTTTGTCTATTGGGGGCAGCATTGACCGGAAATGTGTGGACTTGCTCTAAGTGTGTAGCGGTAGGAGGAGTCATCGAAGTGGAAGCTTCTGGACAAGTGGCCGAAGAAGTGGTTTTGGAGGCTACAGGAGAATTCGGACATGTGTCTATCAAAACAGGGTGGGGTGAAGAAGCAGCCGTGGAGGCAGCAGGAGGTTCCGGACACGTTTCTGCCAAAATGGGGGTGGCCGAAGAAGTGGCTGTGGAGTCCAAAGGAGAATTCGGACACGTGTCTGCCAAAATAGGGGCCTCAGGGCAAGATGCCAAAATAGGGGCCTCAGGGCAAGATGCAGAGGAATTAGGGTGGGTCAAGATCACGACAGGCCTTTGCTTCTTCTTGTTTTTAAGGTGCTGGTTAAGTTCTATGATTACTTCCTTTATCTCTTTGACCTCAGCCTCTAGGTCCTTAAGCCTTTTGAGAGGTTGACCTATATATCCCTTAAAAGCTGCTATGATGATCAACAGGATATAAGGTGAAGCCCCGAGAAAAATGTCCCAGATATATAAAAATTGTATACTGGAAAAAGAATGCAGGATTTGGAAAAGATTTTCCATGGTGGAAAGATCTCCGGAAAACAATAAGAAAGAAAAAAAAATCACAGTGCCTTAACACAATATTGCAGATACCCAAAAGGTGTGTACTTATCTAAGATGTCTTCTTGTAAATCTGCTGCTTACGGGTCCCTGTTCCGGGCACCAGATGCCGGGATAGCCTGAGGGTACTTCTTCCCGAGCTAGTGCTCTCTGGGTTGGAGAGAACTCAACTGGAGCTGATCTAGGCTGCTGTGTGGGAGAGGGATCAGGAACTCGTGCTGCACCAACTTCCGCAGGAGATACACTCTGGAACTCTCGGAGCCGGAAAGCAATTTCCAAGTGTCTTTAATCAGAAGAGCAGCTGTTTTTATACTCTCCAAGTAGGGTGGAAACAGGATGTGATATAGAGAGGGTGGAGAGAAAAGTGACTGGTGAAAATCAGAGTGTGACAAGGAGGGGGCGGAACAGGCGAGAATCCTATAACTGAACCACCAATGCCCTGGAGTGCTTTATGTAAAAGTGATTTATGTAAATAGACCAAACCTTTGGATCAGTAAATCCCTATATAGGCATATGGATAAGAAGAAGCCAGGGGGAGATGGCAACTACCCAACACTTCAAGATGGTGACGCAGGTCTGCAAGGACTCTCTTTCTCTCACCCTCTCCATATATAGCTGTATTTATTGGATAGACACAGCCAGAAATCACGAGGGTAGAGGGATGTAGGAAGAGAGAAATAAAGACACCTGCAGCACTGCTTCACCATTGGCAAAGCTTTCCCTCTGTAGGTGGGGTCAAACCCAGGGTTTCTGTTTGTTTGTTTATTTTATTTTTTAATTTATTTACATTGTAACATGTGTGTTCAGCCAGCTGTGCCACTACCTGGCTCCCTCTCTTCCTCTGTTTCCCTCTTACCTCTTAATTTTTTCGGTCCTAATTTTTTGAAAAAGGAAAAATCCCCCCCCCCCCGAAGGAATGGATTTGTCATGTAGGAACTCAGCCCTAGTGAAATCCTGGCGTCAATAAATAACATGACTATTCATGGCATTTGTCTAGAAGCTGTACTTGCATAGATGCTATACTGCAGTAACAACTACTTTGAAATTCTGCTGATTTGTAACAAAGAACAAAAGCATTCATTTCTTTTTTTAAAAAACATTTTTATTGTATTTGGTCCTCGTGATCCAATTTCCTGAAATGCAGTCAAGCAAATACATTTGATTTTATTTATTTTTATTATCATTATTATTTTAGTGATCCTGCATGACAATGGGAAAGGAACTCTAGTTGTAGTTGAGGGAAAACGTCATAAAACTTTTTACCTTAAGATTTAGATTTCATCTTTATTTTTATGAGAGAGGGGGTGGAAAGAGATAAAAACCAGAGCACTCAGTTCTCAGGTATGTAGTACTGAGGATTGAATCTGGGACCTCATACTTCAGCACTGGACTTTTTCTCTCTCTCTCTGGCCCTAGGAAGACCATTTCTAGCCGGAGGAAGCAATCAAACAAGATAGTCGTGGACAGGTCAACCCTGGATAGACATGTCTTCTTAGTCCTGACAGTCTCTCTTTTAAGACTGTCTCAGTGACCAGAGTCATCTCAAAGAATGGTAAAGCTTCATGCCCAGAGGATCCATGTTCCCCCTTTCTCATGTAGTGGTTCTCAGAGAATTATCTATGGTTTCTAGACACATGCCCTAAAATGACCAGGGTCCAACTAAACATCCAAACACACAACTGAGTATATTCTAGAGCTTTGTCCTGTGACTTTTTATTCTCTGTTGGCATCTTGGACTTGTATTTTACCCATTAAAGTCCTGAAATGCAGAGAGATAAAAACACTTTGCATAAGGCCACATATTTGTTAGACTGAAATATTTTGCAAATCTAATAGGTAGAATGATGGCCAGGTTCTCCTGAATTCTGTGTTTGTGAACACACGTCTTTTTTGACTTTTGTTTTTTAAGTGTCGTATTAAAATAGCAAACTCGGCTAGGCTCATGATGTCTATTTTACAGTAGTAATGACTTTTAAAAGTCAGATTTCTGAGTCATGTCAAGTTAGTCACAGAAGCAAAAACTGAGCCCTGCAACTGAAATAACAGGGACAAACACGATGACATCATATGTCTCTTCTATAAAAAAGTGTGACTCAAAAAAAAAAAAAAAAGAAGCAGAAAAGTTTTTCTAGGAATTAGGGCAAAGTTGGATACCAAAAGCATCTCTTAGTTACAATGACAGGCAAAGAGGTGAACCACACCTGGTGAACTCAGACTCGGTAAAACTGAGATATTGTCTTTAAAAGAATTTATTTTATTTTTATACATTTAGATACAGAGAGAAATGTAGAGGGGAAGGAGAGATAGAAAGGGAGAGAAAGAAAGGAGACATCCACTGCTTCACAGCTTATGAAATTTTCTAAATGCAAGTGGGGACCGGGGGTTTGAATCCAGATCCCTTCTCATGGTAATGTGTGTGCTTAACTGGTGTGCCACTGCCTGGTCCCAAAATACTGTCTTAAATCACCCACAGTTATTAATCGCTGGGGAGCCAGAGACGACCCGAACTGCCCCTGCGGCTCCAGACAGACTATGACCCACATAGTCAACGACTGCCACCTCTCCAGATTCAAAGGAGGTCTCGAAACTTTACATCAGGCTCAACCTGACGCTGTTGACTGGCTACGGAAGAAGGGCAAATGCTAGAAGAAGAACAGTTATTAATAATTACAGCTAAGCTGGATTATGAACCCTGCTTTATTAACTCCATATTGATCCTGTGCTTCTTGGGTCCATTTTTGGATCCCTCTTCCTCTTCTCTATGTGTCAAACTGTTATTCATTTTCCGGGACTAACTCTTATTTGTGAGTTTCTTGATAACATGGCTTGGAATGAATCTCTTTGTCCATGGGAGTTCAATGACAATGTGACTAAATTCCTTTATTGTTCTCACCACATTCAAGTCAACTGCACATAATGATCTTCATACGTACATTTTCTCTACTGTATAATAGTCCATGTGCAGGCTGGGAGGGTCATGTATTTTTCTCCTTCACATCCTCAGAAGCATATATTCTAAAGGTTACGCAATCACATGAAACTAAACTACATTGAACTGATAGGTCAGAATTGAGGCAAAGCTCAAAAATATTGCCTGTTGGCATGAAAGAAACCAAAGAAATGTTGATAACTTTAAGTATCAAAGTTAAGAAAGGAAAAGATTACCTTTTCAAACTTAAGATTTTTTTGTATGCTGTGTACTTTGTATGATTTGATCAGTACCTATTATTGAAAATGAGTTAGGTATATCTTGTGTTTATAAGAAAGTATATTTCCTTAGGAAAATGGAAGAAAGACTCTGAGACATCACTTTCTCCCTTTTCTCTGCTTGTATCATCCTAAATAACACAGAGGTCACATTAATGTCCTATTAGAAGTTGGCTTTTTATTTTTTTAAGGCTGGCAAGTTAGCTCACCTAGGTAGTGTGTCTGCTTTGCCATGCAAGTGACCCAGGTTCAGAGCTGGCCCCCACAGCATTTGGAGGAAGTATAAAACAGTGTGCTCTTAACAAAAAAAAAAGTATTTTTCCCCCCTCAAATACTCCAGAGGCACATTTTGATGTATCTCGTATCCCGTGTTATACTGGGATGGGGTCATGCAAAACTCAGATCACCAGGAAACAATTTTCATCAAAGACCTCATTTTGTGGGAGTTCTTTATTTTAGATAAAGTTGTTATAAATTTAGTGTGTTCTGGCTAATAGTCATGAAATAGCATTTAGGATTGTGTGTTCCAGACTCTACCTTGTGATGAAATGACTACATGCAATAGATTAGCAATTTTTGTTGAGTGAAAGCCGTAATCAAGTGAAGTACACCTTTCTGTTCCACACCAGAAGCTAAGCTAAGTCTAGCATTATGTGCCAAGGGGGGACAAAAACTGTTTTTTTTTTTCTTTTTTATCGAAGTGCTCTGGGCTGCAGTGTAATTCCAAGTTCAACTACCACCTTCCAACCAGTCATTGGCCTGAGTGTTTTCCATTACTCATCCCCTTGAATAAAAGCGCTAATGTATAAATACTATCTTGGAGTGATAATGTAGAAAGTAATTTTGTGGAGATAAGCCACTTCATTACTTTGTGGGAATGAGACATTTGGATATGGGAAATAGCCAATTAAACACTCATCACCCTGTTAACAATCTTGGATAATATAAAAGAAGAATATTTCTTCCATGTCCTAAGGCAAATTTTATACTTCTTTTAAGTTATACCAAATATAAAAAGAGCTAGATATTCATCTTAGTGTTATAAGAACACAAGCAGAAAGTGAAATCTAGGAAGCCACAGGATTCTAAACAAGAGGGGGGAAATGGCCCAAAGACATCCCAAGGTTGGGCCAGACTTTTTAGTGGCTTGTTATGGGGGAAAAATTAGCCAGAAACCTTGAGTAAGAACTTCAAACTTTTTAGCCTAATGGCACATGAATTTACCATTCCTTGTGTTTAGAAGTATTTAAAAAATATTTTATTTATTTATTTATTTCCTTTTTGTTGCCCTTGTTGTTTTTATTTAGTTATTATTGTTTTTACTGATGTCATAGTTGTTGGATAGGACAGAAAGAAATGGAGAGAGGAGGGGAAGACAGAGAGGGGGAGAGAAAGAGAGACACCTGCAGGCCTGCTTCGCCGCCTGTGAAGCGACTCCCCTGCAGGTGGGGAGCCGGGGCTTGAACTGGGATCCTCATGACAGTCCTTGCGCTTTGTGCCACCAGTGCTTACCCGCTGGGCTACCGCCGGACTCCTGTTTTATTATTTTTTTTAAGATAGAGATACAAAGGGAGACTGAGAGAGAGAGTTGAAGACAGAGAAGCACCAAAGTTTCCTTGAAGTGGTGGAGGCCAGGCTCAAACTTGAGTCATGCACATAGTAAGGCAGTCCATTATCCAAGTATGCTATTGATATTTTGACAATGTGGAAGTATTATTATGTGTTCTCTGGGCTTCTTGTTTATTTTTCATATTTCACTTAAGTCCGTGATTTGTGATCTGGCTTCCTCACAAGTTGCTTCCCCCATGGAATAGACTATGGAATCCTCCCCCATGGGATAGACCATGGAATCTTCCCAATTTTTTTTTCAAAATAATTCTTATTTGTGATTAATAGTAGTTTACAAGATTATAAGATTATGTGGTATACCTCACTGCACCCATCACCAAAGTCCTGTGTCTCCACCCTCCCAATGATGACACATGGTTCTCACAGAATCTTAGAGACAGTTTGTTTGCTGTGTGTTGTTGTTTTTGTAAGTTCATGTATATTCTCTAGATTCCATGAATGAAATTATTCAGTACTTGTCCTTCTCATCATTTATTTGCTCAGTGTAGACTATGGAATTTTACTCAGCTAACTGCTTGCTTCCTCTTGGTAAACTACCCACAACGCCAGTCAATCAGAGCAATTTCTAGGATACTAGGGGGACCCTGTACTTGGAAGCTATACTCACACACGCTTACTTGTACATGAGCAGATTAGGGGCTGCTTGTCAAGTAACACCCATCCCTACATTCTCAGGATCCAGTTCTCTTCTGCCAGTCTAGTCCAACTGTGATTCTCAAGAAATAATAATAATGGTCCTTCTTTCACTTTCCGCCCTCTTTCCCTGGCAGTCCTGCGCTTTCTCATTCAGTGCTCCCAGCTAGCTGTGCTCTAGCTCACTCCCCAGCAGGTCCCAATTCCCATCCTGGGGTCTGCACTTATCTGCAAAGCTGACTTGTAAGTTCTTCTGTACTGTGTCATTCTGGATAACTGTGGGCACCAAGAATTAGCCAGCCAGCCAGCCAGCCAGCCAGTCATAACCTATCAAGGACTTGGGGAGAAAAACAGTTCAGGAAGACTTACTTGAATGGAAGACAGGACTCCAACATGTTTGGATTTGATTTGGCAAAGATAGCATGGTATTAAATGATCCAGCCATCCATATTCATGGCCAGAAAGTCATTTTTGTGGTGACTAAATCTAAAAGGGATCTGTAATAAATAGACATCCATAAATAAAATCAGCTGCCATATGATGTTATTGGCTTCAATGAGAGGATAACATAAATCGTATTTTGTTTCTATCATAACACAGTTATTAAGGCAGAATAGTCAAACATTATTGTAGCTCCTCCTAATTATATAATTGCTATTATAGAAACCAGTTTCCTTTCTGCTGGTTAAAGAAGAGTCTATTTTGAAGCAGTTCAACAGTGTCGCTTGTGTGTTCATAGGGCACGGTGTGTCTCATGCCAGTTTCGACCGTCATTTTCTCCTGAATGAGCTCTCTCTGGAAGGTAAGAAATTCACTCTGACAGAAAAGCATATAGACTTGCCTTATTCTCAGAGTGGATTTTCATTTAGGAACTAATTTTCATATATGAGATCCTTGATGAATGTCCTTTCTGGCTAAAAGTCCACCAGACACAAATTGCCTTTTTGGGGGGAGGGGCAGCGGGGGGGATATCTACTTCTAGCTTGATTCTTCAACCTGGGCTAAATTTGTCTGCCTTAGACAATCTGGTATTACTTTGAATTTGAGTAAATTTGAGATGCCCTCAGACTATCTGTAATCAAGTAGGTGGATTGTGGAATCTTTTTAAAACAATAGTATTCCTGAAATCTTAGTTTACAGTGCTTCATAGTAGAGACTACGGATAGCCTTCCATACACTTCTTGGACCTGACTAGAAAGGAGATTTGTTTTAGTGGAGTCAGATTCTCTGGTTCTGTGATCCAGGGAAAGACACAGAATGTATCTGGTCTGTAGATCCTTTTCTGCAGAGTGAGAAGTTGAACAGGGGTGATCTTTCACTCCCCTTTGAAGTGGAGAGAAATTATTCAGAGCTGGGCAAACTGATTTTCAGTGCATAGGATTCCCCCCCCCCCCCGCCACACACACACCCCTGAACAGATGATGAAGGGAAAAGCGGCAGCACAGTGCAGGAAGGAAAAGTGAAACGTGTAGAACGTGTGGGAAGACAGGAGGGCGGCTTTGCAGGCAGGGCTGGCAGACTGGCTCAGCTCCCTCCCTCTGCTTCCGGTGACTTCTTCCACCATACACTCCAAGTGAGCTCACATGAGTGGGGAGTCGGCATGGGCTGAGAAGGAAGGAGGTGAATGTGACTGGTGGCGAATGCCAAGCTTCTTCTAAGATTCATTAGTTGCGTAAATGGTGGTTGAGATGAGGGAACATTAGTTATACCAAAGGTGCAGTCCTTAAGCCTGATAAGAGTGCCTGCTGGTCCAGAACTCTCCTGTAAGGTCATTCCAGGAAAAAGATGACTGGGATAAAGAATAAAAAAGTGTGGTTATGTTATTTATATGGTCAACATATGCCATACCCCTAAAACATATGCTTCTCCCTAAAATATTGCTCACAGAAGGGTCTAAGTTTCTCTCCTCTGAATTTGTATCATAGTCATTTTCTCACTGTAGGGTGTGTGTGTGTGTGTGTGTGTGTGTGTGTGTGTGTGTGTGTGTGTGCGCGCTTATGCACACAAAGCTACCTGGGACCCTATGATAATCCTAAATACGGCCACTTGCCAGCGTAGGCACTCCTCCCATGTCCCCATATCCTCTTGCTCTGTGCAGGCCTCAATGTGTTGTGGTACTTGACTCCATTTCATTACCCGTTTCACAAGAGAAGTCTCTTGAGGGCACAAATCATGCTTTATTGTGTTTTCTTCAGAGTCCTTGGCTTCAAGTGGATCAAGTATGGTATGGGTGACAGGTGGCTGTTGGTCCCAGCTTAGATGCTTATGGATAAGTGCAGTGAATGTCAATATAATGCAGTAAATGTAATGGACGTGGACCCAGGAGACAAGCAGAAGCTCTATGCCTGGTCATAAAGGTAGAGGGAGAGTGCTCACTGAGCAGATACCATCGCTGGATTTCTCCCATCACCACAGGTACAGCATCACAGGGGTAAAAAACACTCAGAGGGCTACATTCCTTACTTCCAAAGAGACGAGGAAGCCCCATCGCTGTGCACAAATGCAACCCAGCTAAAGGGTTTTCCAAGTTGAATCACAGCCTAGAGCAGTACCAGCTTTGTGCCTGACTCTCTAATGCTGAGCGAAGAAGAATGCTGGGTTCACTCCAGCCTTTGTGCTCGTTTTCTGGCCTCTAGGTCTTCTTCTGTCTCTAGGAAACGCTTCGCTCAACTTCCCCACCTGATGGTTCCCCACATCTTGGAAGGATTAAACATGGCTGCTAATCTTTACTGCTCATCTCACTGTGTCACTTCAGTCGAGTCTGGGTTTGGTGACTGTCTGATTGCTAGATCACCAAATGTGCAGTATAACCCTGCGTGACTGCTGGGAGTCGAGTCACAATCCCTCTGTGGGATGTGACAAGGCCAGGCCTCAAGATTGGTGGCTTCTACTTCCTAGCTCTTGGCATGCTGACTCTGGAAGAAACTGGCTGTCATAGCACAGGTCTAACTGCATGGAGAGGCACTGAGGCTGAGATGTTACATGGATAGAGGAAGAGGTTGGGGCTGGGGAGACAGCATAGTGGTCTGTAAAAGACTTCCTTTCATGCCTGATGCTCTGAGGTTCTAGGTTCAATCCTCAGTACCACCATAAACCAGAGCTTAGCACAGTACTCTTGTCTCTCTTTCTCTCACTTTCTCTCTCCCCATAAAAAAATAAAAAAATAAATAAAATAATTTTTAAAGGCAGACAATATTGGAGTTTTAGCAGTGACCACTTGTACCTCCACTACTTCAGCTAATAGAGGGGAACCATCCACTTGAGTTCTTCCATTCTCCCAACTAATTATATCAGGAAACAAATAAGGATATTTGAAGACAATGACTTTAGTGTAATTTGTTGTGTGGAAATGATACCCACAGCAATATCCTTCAAGACCCAGTTCACATAAAACTTTCCTTGGGCTTTCATTGTCTTGTGGCAGGGGTGGGCAGAGTTCATCTTTTCTTTCTCTTCTCCCTTCCTCTTTTATAAACCAAAAGTAGGAGCAGCTGGTTTATGTGCGATGTCTCCTACATGTCAGGCAGGACAGGTGGTGCCTCCCATATATTTTCTTACTTATCTCTTAAAATGAATCTGGAAAGATGTCTTCATTATGATGCTTAGGCAGCTGGACCACAGAATTACCTAGGATCACTGAAGGTCCCATAGCTGTGCATTATGGGACTGAACTTTGAATCCGACTCACCCTCTTTTATCATAGCAGGGCTCACTATATTCCAAAAAGCCATCATTCTAGAATGCAAGGATCTCTTTATCTTTATTTTTTAATTTATTTTGGATACATATGGAGAGAAGTTGAGAGAAGAGAGAGATAGAAGGAGAGAGAGAGGGAGGGAGGAAGGGAGAGGAAGGGAGAAAGAGAGAGAGAGAGAGAGAGAGAGAGAGAGAGAGAGAGAAAGGGAGAGAGAGACCTGCAGCACTATTTCACCACTCATGAAACTTCCCCCCTGAACTTGGGGACCTGGTGCTTGGACCTAAGTCATCTCACACTGTAACATGTGAGTTTGATTAGATGCACCACTGCCCAGCCCTCATAAAGCTCTCTTTATGGGTCTCTCTTGCCATAATCCACTGTATAAGGTCCTGTTTCTATTCCCCTAAGTCCTTCCTAGCATCAAGCACAGCGTCTCACCTTTGATTAATGCTCAGGAGCAAGTGGGTGAACTGCAGGACAGTTTCTGGAAAATAAAATGCAAAGTCCTATTCATGTGTATGCAGAAAGCTCCTTCTCATGGAGAGGTGACAAGTCTTAGCCATCCACTGACACCAAATTCTGCAATTCCTAGCTACATCAATCTGACAGTGTCACCAATAGCCGAGAATATAGCTTATCTCTCCCTGAATTTGGAAGGGACACAACCTTAACAGGTGCTCAATACTGCTATCTGCAGTGTTGGGGCCTGACTGGGGATGGGGAACGGGGGGGGGGGGGAAGGCTTGCTAGGAACAATATGAATCCCATCCCGGGTGAGGAGGACATCCTTCTAGCTGCTGCTGCTAAATGTTTGGGAGGCAGAATGCAGGACTGATGTGTGTTTAACCAGAGGAGAAGCAGCCCATGACAAGGCAGCACAAGCCAGCTGGAGAGAAGCTGATCCAGCCCTTGGGCTCTTTCTTGTGTTGGTGGTCTTCCCCTTATCTATCACAGATCAAACTTTGCCTGTGTCCCTTAGTCTTCCCTCTCCTGACTTTGTCCTCATTTTTCAAGTTGTTGGAGTGCATCTCATAAGCACCCCAGGATTAAGTTAGGAGCGCTCAAGAGGAAGCAACAGGGAGCTGAGCAGTGGTACACCTGGTTGAGGGCACACATTGCCATGTGCAAGGAACTGGTTTTGAGCCTCTGTTCCCCACCAAGAGGGGATGCTTCCTGAGTGGTGAAGCAGGTCTACAGACCTCTACCTTTCACTCTTCCTCTTTACCTCCCCTTCCCCTCTCAACGTCTCTATGTGATAGGACGATCAAATAAAATAGAAAGAAAAAGGGAAAGGAAACAAAGCAGAGTCCAGTGGCTCCTGGGGAAGCAGAGCTGCTGGGGGTCAGGATTCCAGGCAGAACAAGGTAAAGGGAACACCAGCCAAGAGCCTCAGTTCTGCCCAAGAACTGGAGATCGTGTACAAGATGTGCCCTTTCCTCAAGCACATTTCCATGCTGGCATGCCTACCATCAGGGCGAGGCTACAAGAGGGGAAACAGACACTTTGAGGGGGCCCTGTGCTGAGTTGTGTGAGTACAGCAGCTGGGGGCGAGCAGACCTGTCATAAACATGTCCTCTGTTGGAAGAGAGGCAAGCTTGACCATCTTAATGCTTTTGCCTTTTGTTAATAGGTTTGGTAAAAGAGAAGGACTGTCATGGATTGATTTAAAATCAGTTTTCCATTCCAGTTTATGACCACAATGAGGTGCAGTAGTAATAATGATAATGGTTATGAAGATGGTGTTAATAACCTAGCATGTGGTCTTTCTCTCTCTCTCTCTTTCTAATGGTGGCAAAGATGGTAGTGGCAGACTGAGAGTGAAACAGTGAAGCTTCCTTTAATGTGGTACAGATGGGCTCAGACCTTGCTCACACCCTTTCTAATAGTGGCAAAGATGGTAGTGGCAGACTGAGAGTGAAACAGTGAAGCTTCCTTTAATGTGGTACAGGTGGGCTCAGACCCTGCTCACACCCATAAGAAAACAGTGCATTATTCAAGTAAGGTATTTCACCAGCCCCCCTACCATGTAGCCTTAATATTTATTCATCTTATTGTGGAGGTGGTAATGTTTTACAATACAGTTGTTGACACATGGGTTCAGGCTCTCATCTCCCCTTGATGGGTGTCTATAAAACTCTTCTTCTTCTTCTAGCATTTGCCCTTCTTCCGTAGCCAGTCAACAGCGTCAGGTTGAGCCTGATGTAAAGTTTCGAGACCTCCTTTGAATCTGGAGAGGTGGCAGTTGTTGACTATGTGGGTCATAGTCAACATAGTCTGTCTGGAGCCGCAGGGGCAGTTCGGGTCTCTCTGGCTCCCCAGCGATGGAGCATAGCGGCGCACCGGCCATGGCCTGTTCAATAGCGATTGAGAAGAGCCCAGTCATAACGTGCTAGGTCAAAGCCGGGTTGACGCTTGCAGGGGTCTGTGATGAGGTGTTTGTTCTTTACCTCAGTTGACTGCCAACTCTGTTTCCAACAGTCTGCAACAGAGAAGTTCAGTGTAGGCGTAGGGGACCAGATTGGATGACGAGACATCAAGCGTTGAATAGGGTGGGTGAAGATATCCGCGGATATTGGCAGGTCCGGTAGAGCAAAGACGTGGGAAATGAACTTAGATGATGCCGCATCCCGACGAATATCTGGCGGGGCGATGTTGCTAAGAACTGGCAGCCATGGAACCGGGGTGGAATGGATGGTTCCAGAAATTATCCTCATGGAGGAATATAATTTGGAATTGACCAAGTGGACATGGGGGCTATGGAACCATACTGGGGCACAGTATTCTGCAGTGGAATAGCATAATGCTAGAGATGATGATCGTAGTGTGGAAGCATTCGCACCCCATGAGGAACTGACCAGTCTTGCAATGATGTTATTCCTCGTGCCCACCTTTGCTGCGGTTTTTATGAGATGTTCGTGAAATGACAGAGTAACGTCAAGATAGACTGGCTGGGCTTCATGCCGGATTCTCGTATCGCCAAGCTGCACATTAAGCTCACGCGAGGCCGAGGCATGGTGTAGATGGAAAACAGATGATACCGTTTTTGCAGTGCTAGGGATTAGTCGCCATTTTTTGCAGTAATCAGATATCAGAGACATGTCTTTCGTGAGTGTTTCCTCGAGGATGTCGAACTTTGATGCCTGAGTTGCACAGCAGATGTCATCGGCGTAGATGAACTTCCTTGAACAAGTTTCTGGGAGGTCATTGATGTAAATATTAAATAGTGTAGAAGCCAGAACAAAGCCCTGGGGGAAGCCACTTGAGACAAGTCTCCATCTGCTAGACTTGTCACCCAGATGCGCCCGGAATCTTCTGTTTTGGAGAAGAAACGATATAGTGTTGGCCACCCATGGAGGCAGGCATCTTGAGATCTTGACTAGGAGACCACGATGCCAGACAGTGTCATAGGCTGCTGTGAGATCAACAAAGACAGCACCCGTCTTTAAATTCTTCTGGAATCCATTTTCAATGTAAGTTGAGAGGGCCAGGACTTGTTCGCAGGTAGATCTTCCTGGGCGGAAACCAGCTTTGGCGGGTGATAGGAATTTCTGTAAGAGGAGAAATTCATGACAGAAGCAGCCTCTCAAGGAGTTTGTAACACACGGAGAGGAGAGAAATTGGTCTATAGCTGGCGGCCAGTGTTGGATCTTTCTTTGGTTTCAAAACTGCTATGATCTTCACACGATGCCAAATTTTGGGCATAGAATCGGATTCCAAGATGTGGGACAGGAATGTAGTGAGCCACTTCTTTGCCGCGGGGCCCAAGTTAAGAATGAGTTCTGGGGTGATGTTATCATAGCCAGCAGCCGTTCCCGGTTTAACCCTCTTCAAAGCGTCTTCCAGTTCAGACAGTGTAAAGGGAGAGAGTTTTGGAGATGGACAAGATAACCGGAAGTGGGATGACCACTCATGGGAAATTTCTCTTTTCCAGACTGGGTCGATCTTAGCACATCCAACTTGAGTTAGGTGACTGGCTACTGAGTTTGGCGATACAGGAGGATGGGAGACGGGAGGGGGTTGGCTACAGGCACCCAGACTATGAAGAAGTTTCCAGGCCTTCCTACTTGAGTGGGTGAAGTTCAGACTTTCATGGGTTGTTGCCAGTGGGCTTGGCGCGCTGCATCCAGGGAGGCAATGAGATGGCTCTATAAAACACTCTCACCCCACCCCCCCGCCAGCTTAGGCTCTCTTCTACCAACATGCACCAGGACCCTGTGACTCCTTCCCCTCCATCCTTAGAATCCTGTACTTTGGTACAATGTAATCCAAATTTCACCTCATGCTTTCCCTTACTGCCCTTGCTTCTTAAGTTCTACCTGTGAGTGAGATCATTTGATAGTTGTCCTTATCTTGTTTTGCTTATCTCAGTTGGTAAGATTTCTTCAAGTTCCATCCAAGATGAGGCAAAGGAGATGACTATACCATTTTTAACAGCTGAATAGTTTTACATTGCATATAGATACTGTAACTTTCTTAGCCACTCTTCTGTTGTTGGGCATCGAGTTTGCTTTCAAGTCTGTTGCTATGAACATAGTTGTGTATAGATTTCTTTAGCTGTTTCGTTTTTTTTTTTTCCTCTCTGACTTTGGGTAAACCCACAGGAGAGAAACTGCTGGGTCATAAAGTAGATCCATTTCTAGTGTTCCAAGGAAATTCTAGAGTGTTTTTCAGAGGGATTGGGTTAATTTACATTCCTAATAACAATTAGAAGTGTCCCTTTTTCCCCATATCCAGCATTTATTTTAATCCTTTCTAATGCATGACATTATTACAAGTGTAAAGTGTTGTCTCACTCACTGTTGTATTTATTTGAATATCTTTGATTACCAGTGACCTTGAGCATTTTTTTTCTTATGTCTGTTGGCCCTCTGGATCTTTTCTTTGGTAAAGATTCTGTCCATCCCCCTCCCCCCATTTTTAATGGAGTTGCTTCGTTGTTTTTTTTTTCCCTGCCCCTCTTACATAGTCTGATTGGGGGTTAAGCAGCTGTGATATCTTGGGATCTCTACAGGGCAACCTTTTTCTGGCCATGGGAGGTCTGTCCCCTTGTCAGGAAAATGTCAGTGTTGTCTCCTCCCTGAGGAATGTGTTTGAACTCAAGGGGAAAATATGGATCCTCCACCACTTGGATTATGTTTCCTCCTTTGCATGTCTGTCATTTTTTTTGGCCCATTCAGCGAAATTAGGCCAGCTATGGTTTTCGTTAGTGAGGCCGCGCTTGTGTGTTGTACACAAATCATATGATGTTTCCAATTATCTTTGCTTTTTAACATTGATCTGAAACCAAATCCTTAACTATGCATGGCTTAGAGGTGTTTCCCATCCCTGCGCCCCTATTTTTGTTTTGACTTCTTTCTAAGATGAGTATGAAACTTAATCTTGTAATAGCGAGATGGAATATTTGTGGCTTTGCAGGCAACTCAAAAGCCCTGGGTTAAGAGGGAGAGAACTGGATAATTACTGGCTGTGCAGTGGTAAAACAGAAAGTTTTGGAGCAATTCCTTGGGTCATCTGCTACACTGTTTCTAAAAGGTGGAGTGATGCTTACCTTGACTTCCTTGTAACCCGGCCAGGCCTCTGGATGGCTCAGTGCTCTCTGCCTTAGGTCAGGAGCTCTAGCTATCTGAGGCAAGAAGAGCACCTGTAAGGGGTTTCTGAGAGTCTCAAGAGTGGGCCTTTCTTTCTCTTTCTGGTTGGTAGAGGGAGGAAGACCTGGGAATGCAGTCTGTTGTGAAAGATACATATATTTTCTTTTGAACTGAGAATTATATGGGCAAGGTTGTTGGTTATTTTTTTTTATTATTTTTATTATTTTTTTTTGTGGTGCAGAAGATAATTTCGGCTTCTGTAACTGCTTCTCTGCTGGACATGGATGCTGGCAGGTCCATCTCTACCCCCAGCCTGTTTCCATCTTTCCCTAGTGGGGTAGAGCTCTGGAGAGGTAAGGTTCCAGGACACACTGGTGAGGTCACCTGCCCAGAGAAGTCGGGATGGAGTCATGGCAGCATTTGTAACCTGGTGTCTGGCAGGTGGCAGGACATGAGAAAGCATGTGTGATGCTCTGACTCCATTAAAAAAAAAGATGGGGTGGGGTGGGGCAGTAGCACAGTGCGTTAAGCGCACGGGGCACAAGGTGCAAGGACCAGTGCAAGGATCGGTTCAAGCCCCCCGGCTCCCCACCTGCAGAGGGGTTGCTTCACAAGCAGTGAAGCAAGTCTGCAGGTGTCTTTCTCTCCCCATCTTTGTCTTTGCCTCCTCTCGAGTTCTCTCTGTCCTATCCAACAACAATGACAGCAATAACAACAACAACAATAATAATAACAATAAACAACAAGGGCAACAGAAATGAAAAAAAAATAGCCTCCATGAGCAGTGGATTCGTAGTGCAAGCACCTCGCCACAGCAATAATCCTGGAGGCAAGGGGGCGGGGGAGACAGAAAAGAAAAAGGAAGAGAAGAGAAGGAAAGAAAAACAAAAATAATAAAAGACAACCAGCCAACCTAACATACAAACAAAAAACATTTATTGGTTTTATTTTCTTCTCACCAAAGCATTGCTCAGCTCTGACTTGTGGTAGTGCCCAGGGAATGAACCTGGGATTTTGGAGCCTCACACATGAAATTCTGTTATATAAACCACTTCGCTATTTCCCTGAGAGGACAAAAGACTCTCTGGTATGGGAGCATCTTGAAAACCTAAGTGTTCATGAGTACTGCTTGTGAAAGTAGAGTTTGACTCATAACTCCATGCTTCCCCCTTCCTTGGTCACAAGTGTAAATATTTAGTATTTATTTAATTGTTGGAAGGGTAAATTTGTCCTTCAGCCCTTGAGTCTTGGTAGCAGTTAAAAACAAAAATGAGAGAGAGGGAGAGGGAGAGGGAGAGGGGGAGGGGGGAGGGGGAGGGGGAGGGGGGAGGGGGAGGGGGAGGGAGAGGGGGGAGGGAGAGAGAAAGAAGAGAAGAGAAGAGAAGAGGAGAGGAGAGGAGAGGAGAGGAGAGGAGAGGAGAGGAGAGGAAAAGAAAAAATGAACATGACGGCATGGTCCTTGGCCTTTTCTTGTGCCCAGTTAATGAAGGAGCACTCTATGATGATGATAAAGCTCTGTCAGAGGTGCTGTCAGGGGTTAGATCGTGCCCTCCAAAAAAGAAACATCTAGATTTGAAATATGTGAATATAAAGTTTATTTGGAAATAAACTCTTTGCTGATGCTTTTAAGTTAGAGGTCTGTAGGTAAGATTCCCCTTGGTTTAGGTTGGATCCGGAATCATGGACTGATGACCTTCTGAGAGAAGATCTGAGATGCAGAAACACACACACACACACACACACACACACACACACACACACACACACACACGTGGTGACAGAGGCAGAGGCTGGGCAGAGAAGGAAGGAAGGAAGGAAGGAAGGAAGGAAGGAAGGAAGGAAAGAAGGGAGAGAGAGAGAAAGAAAGAGAAAGAGAGAGATCCTGATGGAAGATGGCGGACTGAGAAGCTGCTAGCAGCATGTGCTCTGATCACATCTTCTGGAAACGATAGGATTTTCTGCCTTTAGCTGGCCAGTCAATAAGGGGTCCTAGTGGTTACACCAAAGAGGTGACTATAATTTAATTTGGGTTAAGAATTAGAGTAAAGGTGGCATGGACTAGCGGGCGGGCTGCTCCAGACTTCCCAGGTGGCGGCGGGCAAGGCGGGTGCGCTGGGCATTGTCCTCCGCCCGGGAAGGCAGCTCCTCCGCCGGTTGCAGAGCACTGCTGGGTGGCCGGCAGAGGACCTGGAGGGAGCACTATAGCTCGGGGGCTTTCTCTTGGGAGTCTCCAGGGACCACCGCGACCCTGAGGGCGGATCCAAAGACTTCTTAAGTATAGCTCTCATTGGATCAAAGGACTTGGAGCTAGTTTTCATTTTCGAGAAATCCTTTAAAAAAGTCTGGAGGGGGGGGTTTCCCGGAAGATGGCAGACTGAGAAGCTGCTAGCCGCTGAGCTCCGAACACACCTCCTGGAAACAGTAGGATTTTCTGCCTTTAGCAGGCCAGCCAATAAGGGGCAATAGCGGTGACACCAAGGAGGTGACTATAACTTAATTTGGGTTAAGAATTAGAGTAGAGGAAAAAAATTCTCTTTTCTTCCTTTCAATTTTCAAGCATACCTCCCCCCCCCCATAAGCAGTCCCTGGGGACCAGCTCCTAGCAGGATACCCCACACCACCAAACAGGGTGCTTTTTTGAATTCACTGATACACATTTGGGAATTTCCTTGCACTGCTCTTTAATTACAACTCTTTTTCTTATCTTCTCCCTTTTCTCTCTCTTGTCTCTCTCTCTCTCTCTTTTTTAAATCTTGTCATACACTTCTTCCTTCTTCTTTGCCTTTCTGAATTTGTGAATTATTTTGGGGAATAAATCTGACTCAGAGTGGACTCTCTATGTGTGTATCTCTGCTCTAGTTCCCTTTCCCCTCTTGTTACCCCTAGAATATACAGTGGATAGTAGATTTGCATAACTGTCTATTCTTGCTATCCTCTCTTTCTTCTCTGTCTTCACTGGGATTTGGTTACTATTTTTTCACGGACTGGAGAAATTGTCTGGCTAACTGGTAACGATTAAACTACTTCAATACTTACTTCAGTTGCTACTGTAATTCCGGAGGTTGGTGAGTGCAATTGTCATAAAGGTATTTAGTACAGTGTTACTTGTACTAAAGACACAACAACTGAGGAACAACAAAGCATAAAAAGAAAGAGGGGGTTGGGTGGTGGTGCAGTGGGTTAAGTGCATGTGGCGCAAAGTGCAGGGACCGGGATAAGGATCCCGGTTCAAGCCCCCGGCTCCCCACCTGCAGGGGAGTCGCTTCACAGGCGGTGAAGCAGGTCTGCAGGTGTCTATCTTTCTCTCCCCTTCTCTGTCTTCCCCTCCTCTCTCCATTTCTCTCTGTCCTATCCAACAACGAATTGCATCAACAAGGGCAATGATAATAACCACAACGAAGCTACAGCAAGGGCAACAAAAGGGGGAAAAAATGGCCTCCAGGAGTGGTGGATTCATGGTGCAGGCACCGAGCCCAGCAATAACCCTGGAGGAGGAAGAAAAAAAAAAGAAACACATAAATAAAAAAAAAAGGGTAGATCAAAAACAAATAAAACTGCTACTCCAATGAATGAAGACAAGAGCCCAGAAGAAACTACGAATCAGCCAGAAGTAACCATAGATAAGAAAAGTATGCAAGCAATAATAAACTTATTAATCACAGAAATGAAAACAACATTGGAGGAAAGGAATGGCAGTATTAGGGAAACAACAGTTGAGACCCCCAAGGAAAATACTGATTATCTTGAGACAGTTAGAGAACTGAAAGCTGAAATAGCTGTAATGAAGAAAGAAGCTGAGGCAAGGGAAAGCAGACTAACAGAAGCAGAAAACAGAATTAGTCAGACAGAGGATGAGTTAGAGAAAACAAAGAAAGAGGTGAAAGAGCTTAAAAAGAGATTGAGAGACACTGAAAACAACAACAGAGACATATGGGATGATCTCAAAAGAAGTAACATTCGTATAATTGGCCTGCCAGAGGAAGAAAGAGAGGAAGGGGAAGCAAAAATTCTAGAGGAAATAATACAAGAAAACTTACCATACCTGAATAACAGAAAGGATATCAAGGTTCAAGAGGCCCTGAGAGTACCAAACAGAATCAACCTAGACCTGAAGACACCAAGACACATCATAGTCACAATGAGAAGAAGTAAGGATAAAGAAAGGATCCTAAAGGCTGCAAGAGAGAAACAAAAAGTCACATACAAGGGAAGACCCATAAGATTATCTGCAGACTTCTCCACTCAAACTCTAAAAGCCAGAAGGGAGTGGCAAGATATCTATCAAGCCCTGAATGAAAAAGGGTTTCAACCAAGGATAATATATCCTGCTAGACTTTCATTCAAACTAGGTGGAGGGATCAAAACCTTCTTAGATAAACAACAGTTAAAGGAGGCAACCATCACCAAGCCGGCCCTGAAAGAGGTACTAAAAGACCTCTTATAAACAAGAATATCACTATAATACTTGCAATATATCAGAGCAATTTTTTTTAGAACAATGGCACGACAATACATTAAATCCATAATATCAATAAATGTCAATGGCTTAAACTCACCCATCAAAAGGCACAGGGTGGGGGGATGGATCAGAAAACATAACCCTACCATATGCTGCTTGCAAGAATCCCATCTGTCACAACAAGATAAACACAAATTTAAAGTGAAAGGATGGAAAACTATCATACAGGCTAACGGACCACAAAAAAGGGCAGGAACAGCCATTCTCATCTCAGACACGATAGATTTTAAATTAAATAAAGTAATAAAAGATAGGCAAGGACATTACATAATGATTAGAGGATCAATCAGCCAAGAAGACTTAACAATTATTAACATCTATGCACCCAACGAGGGACCATCTAAATACATTAAGCATCTACTGAAAGAATTTCAAAAATACATCAATAGTAATACAATAATAGTGGGAGACTTCAATACCCCACTCTCACACTTAGACAGATCAACAAAGCAGAGAAACAATAAAGATACAAGAGAATTGAATGAAGAGATCGACACACTAGACCTCTTGGACATTTTCAGACTCCTCCACCCCAAAAAACTGGAATACACCTTCTTTTCAAATCCACATAACACATACTCAAGGATAGACCACATGTTAGGCCACAAAGACAGCATCAATAAATTCAAGAGCATTGAAATAATCCCAAGTATCTTCTCAGACCACAGTGGAGTAAAATTTAACAACAAACGGAAAATTATTAAAAGACACAGAATTTGGAAACTAAACAATATGCTCCTTAAGAACCACTGGGTCAGAGACTCACTCAAACAGGAAATTCAAATTTTCCTGGAAACTAATGAAAATGAAGACACAATCTATCAAAATATTTGGGACACAGCTAAAGCAGTACTGAGAGGGAAACTTATAGCCGTACAGTCACATATAAAACACCAAGAAGAAGCTCAAATGAACGACCTTACTGCACACCTCAAGGACTTAGAGGAAGAGGAACAAAGGAACCCTAAAGCAACCAGAAGGACAGAAATCACTAAAGTTCGAGCAGAAATAAACAACATCAAAAATAAAAGAACCATACAAAAGATCAATGAAGCCAAATGTTGGTTCTTTGAAAGATTAAACAAAATTGACAACCCCCTAGCCAGACTCACCAAACAAAAAAGAGAGAAGACTCAAATTAATAGAATTGTAAACGATGCAGGAGATATCACAACTGACACCACAGAAATCCAGAGAATCCTGCGAAACTTCTATAAAGAACTATATGCCACCAAGCTAGAGAATCTGGAAGAAATGGAACAATTCCTAGAAACCTATGCACTTCCAAAACTGAACCAAGAAGAACTACAAAATCTAAATGCACCAATCACAGACAAAGAAATTGAAACCATTATTAAGAATCTCCCCAACAACAAAAGTCCTGGACCAGATGGCTTCACAAACGAATTCTACAAAACATTCAGGAAAAAGTTAATACCCATACTTCTTAAGCTATTCCATAAGATTGAAGAAACAGGAATACTCCCTTCCACCTTCTATGAAGCCAACATCACCCTGATACCAAAAGCTGATAGGGACAGAACAAAAAAGGAAAACTACAGACCAATATCTCTGATGAACATAGATGCCAAAATATTAAACAAGATCTTGGCCAACCGGATACAGCAACACATCAAAAAGATTGTTCATCATGACCAAGTGGGATTCATCCCAGGAATGCAAGGCTGGTTCAACATCTGTAAGTCAATCAATGTCATTCACCACATCAATAAAAGCAAAGCCAAAAGCTACATGATTATCTCAATAGATGCAGAGAAAGCCTTTGACAAAATCCAACACCCGTTCGTGCTCAAAACTCTACAAAAAATGGGAATAGATGGGAAATTCCTCAAGATAGTGCAGTCTATATATAGTAAACCTACAGCCAACATCATACTCAATGGACAGAAGCTGAAAGCATTCCCCCTCGGATCAGGGACTAGACAGGGCTGTCCACTGTCACAGTTACTCTTCAACATAGTATTGGAAGTTCTTGCCATAGCAATCAGGTAAGAGAAAGAAGTCAAAGGAATACAGATTGGAAGGGAAGAAGTCAAGCTCTCACTATTTGCAGATGATATGATAGTATACATAGAAAGACCTAAAGAATCCAGTAGAAAATTACTGGAAGTTATTAGGCAATATAGCAAGGTATCAGGCTACAAAATCAATGTACAAAAATCAGTGGCATTTCTTTATGCAAACACTAAATCTGAAGAAGAAGACATCCAGAAATCACTCCCATTTACTGTTTCAGCAAAATCAATCAAACACCTAGGAATAAAGTTGACCAAAGAAGTGAAAGACTTGTATACTGAAAACTATGAGTTGCTACTCAAGGAGATAGAAACTGATACCAAGAAATGGAAAGATATCCCATGCTCATGGATTGGAAGAATAAATATCATCAAAATGAATATTCTCCCCAGATCCATATACAAATTTAATGCAATACCCATCAAAGTTCCACCAAGCTTCTTTAAGAGAATAGAACAAACACTACAATCATTTATCTGGAACCTGAAAACACCTAGAATTGCCAAAACCATCTTAAGTAAAAGAAACAGAAATGGAGGCATCACACTCCCAGACCTTAAACTATATTATAAAGCCATCATCATCAAAACAGCATGGTACTGGAACAAAAATAGGCACACAGACCAGTGGAACAGAATTGAAAGCCCAGAAGTAAATCCCAACACCTATGGGCATCTAATCTTTGATAAGGGGGCCCAAAGGATTAAATGGAAAAAGGAGGCTCTCTTCAATAAATAGTGCTGGGAAAACTGGGTTGAAACATGCAGAAGAATGAAATTGAACCACTTTATCTCACCAGAAACAAAAATCAACTCCAAATGGATCAAAGACCTAGATGTCAGACCAGAAACAATCAAATACTTAGAGGAAAACATTGGTAAAACACTTTCCCACCTACACCTCAAGGACATCTTTGATGAATCAAACCCAGTTGCAAGGAAGACTAAAGCAGAAACAAACCAATGGGACTACATCAAATTGAAAAGCTTCTGCACATCCAAAGAAACTATTAAACAAACAGAGAGACCCCTCACAGAATGGGAGAAGATCTTCACATGCCAGACATTAGACAAGAAACTAATCACCAAAATATATAAAGAGCTCAGCAAACGTAGCACCAAAAAAGCAAATGACCCCATCCAAAAATGGGCAGAGGATATGAACAAAACATTCACCTCAGAAGAGATCCAAAAGGCTAACAAACATATGAAAAACTGCTCTAGGTCACTGATTGTCAGAGAAATGCAAATTAAGACAACACTAAGATACCACCTCACTCCTGTAAGAATGGCATACATCAAAAAGGACAGCAGCAACAAATGCTGGAGAGGATGTGGGGACAGAGGAACCCTTTTACATTGCTGGTGGGAATGTAAATTGGTACAGCCTCTGTGGAGAGCAGTCTGGAAAACTCTCAGAAGGCTAGACATGGACCTTCCATATGATCCAGTAATTCCTCTCCTGGGGTTATACCCCAAGGACTCCATAACACCCAACCAAAAAGAGGTGTGTACTCCTATGTTCATAGAAGCACAATTCATAATAGCTAAAACCTGGAAGCAACCCAGGTGCCCAACACCAGATGAGTGGCTGAGAAAGCTTTGGTATATATACACAACGGAATACTATGCAGCTATCAAGAACAATGAACCCACCTTCTCTGACCCATCTAGGACAGAGCTAGAAGGAATTATGTTAAGTGAACTAAGTCAGAAAGATAAAGATGAGTATGGGATGATCCCACTCATCAACAGAAATTGACTAAGAAGATCTGAAAGGGAAACTAAAAGCAGGACCTGATCAAATTGTAAGTAGGGCATCAAAGTAAAAACCCAGTGGTGAGGGGTAGACATGCAGCTTCCTGGGCCAGTGGGGGGTGGGAGTGGGTGGGAGGGATGGGTCACAGTCCTTTGGTGGTGGGAATGGTGTTTATGTACACTCCTAGCAAAATGTAGACATATAAATCAGTAGTTAATTAATATGAGAGGGGGAAAATCAATTGTATGTCTCAAAGTTTCTCAAAAGACAAACTGAATCTTTTTAATATATAGGCTGTGTATTTGATATGCGGACTCTCTCAAAAGCCTAGACCAAGTAGATTAGAAGCATCCAATAGCACAGCTATATACAAGATACTGGATACTGTACAGCAAACCATAACAAAAGGACTTTTCAGAGTTAACCCAATTAACAAATAATGTGATGATAACATTAACTATCTATTTTCTTTTTGAACCCTAAGACAGCAGGAACCTCACATCTCCACTATAGAGCCCCTACTTCCCCCAGTCCTGGAACCCTTGGAACCCTGGAACCACTTTCCCGTATGCATCTCCCAATCCAAACCAAATAATATTGCATCCGCCGATCACAACCTAACCAACGCAATGATTGCCACCTCAACATGCTACACCTCAGACTGTGTCCAGAGACTTCACGTGTGGAATGACAACCCTTCAGCTTCATTACTCGGGTGAGACCTTTCCTTTTATAGTACACTCTAATTTCATCTCAGGTGGTTCACTTTCTAACAAAGTCCCAAAACCTAGATATACACCAGTTTCTGTGAGAGAGAGCTTATGTTCACACGTATCCATAAACTACTGCAAAATATATACCTGAAAGCAGAAGTACACTAGAGTTTGCAGTGAGTACCTCCCTAACACTTCCTCTCCACTATTCCAAGCTTGGGATCCATGATTGCTCAACAAATTGTTTGGCTTCGTATGTTAACTCTCTTTTCAATCACCAGGTTCCAGATGCCACCAGGATGCTGGCCAGGCTTCCCTGGATTGAAGACCCCACCAATGTGTCCTGGAGCTCAGCTTCCCCAGAGACACACCTTACTAGGGAAAGAGAGAGGCAGACTGGGAGTATGGACTGACCACTCAACGCCCATGTTCAGCGGGGAAGCAATTACAGAAGCCAGACCTTCTACCTTCTGCAACCCTCAACGACCCTGGGTCCATGCTCCCAGAGGGCTAGAGAATGGGAAAGCTACCATGGGAGGGGGTGGGTTATGGAGATTGGGTGGTGGGAATTGTGTGGAGTTGTACCCCTCCTACCTTATGTTTTTGTTCATTAATCCTTTCTTAAATAAAAAAATAAAGAAAAGAAAGAGATATATATATATATAGAGAGAGAGGAAGAAACGGGCCAGGCAGGGGTGAACCCATTCCATCATACATGTTACATTGATCAAAGACCTGGGTTCAAGCCTCTAGTCACACCTGTAGGGGAGATGCTTCACAAGTAGTGAAGCAGTACTGCTTGTGTCTTTCTTTTTCTCTCCTTCTCCATCTCTCCCTGCCCTCTTGATTTCTCTTTAGCTCTGTTCACCAAATTAAAATATATAGATAAAATTAAAATAATCCTTCCTCAATAAAAGAAATAGTTTCTTTTTAAAGAAGGAGAAGAAATTCTACAGGCAAGCAGAAACCACAATGACACATTCAAAATATTCAATTACAAATATTTCTAGCCCCATGCCCCCAAATATTCTAACCAACAAAACTGTCTTCTAGCTATGGAGTGAGGCAGAGTGGGGTATCAATAAAAATCTGCACAAACCAACATAAGCTGAGGGAGTTCACCACCACTAGACACAGAAAAAGGACTGAATGCCTTCAGTATAAGGCTCAGGAAATGGAGGATGGGAAATGGGGAACAAAAAGCATTTCATGAAATTCAGTTGATGATAAAACCTTCAACAGAATGGGGACACACTTCAACACACCATATGTGACAAATCCACAGCTAGCACCATACTTAGTGATGGAGACAATGGGAGGTTTGCTTTAAGTGTAGTAGCAAGACAAGGTCATCCACTGTCATTAATTTGATTCAGTCTGGGATTGAAAGTGAGGTGGTGATCTAGGGATTACAGAAATTCTCTTTCCAACAAGATCAGAAGAGAAAACACTAAGCAGATCTTGGACTGGAGTTGGTGTATTGCACCAAGGTAAAAGGCGCTGGGGGTGGGGGCTGGGGCAGGGGTTCAGGTCCTGGAACATGATGGCAGAGGAGGACCTAGTGGAGTTTGTATTGTTATGTGGAAAACAGGGAAATTTTATGCTTATATAATGAATATCCAATGTTATGCATATATATATATATTGCATTTTACTACCTACTGTAAACCATTAATCCCTCAATAAAGAAATTTAAAAAAATTCTCTTTCCTCTGAGCCTTTCTAAAGGAAATCCCATTCATTCCTGAGTGAAATGAACTCTGCTGTAGTCATTCAGTTCTGTGGTTTTCAGTGTATGGAGTTAGAGAACCCAGAAGGCAATAATGGGCCAAGTTTTTCCTGGTTCTTCTTTGCTGAAGGTGAAAGACTTAATGGAATTGCAAGCCAGTAGATTTAATTCTTTGGGAAGGCTGTGCTTGCATCTATATGTGAGTGTTTTGGGGTCTCCCTGTCTGTGTGTCCATGAAATGTCTTGCTTTATTATTTATTATTTTTATTAGTGGTTTAGAAGATTATAAAATAATAGAGACATGGTTCCATACCACTGCATCACCAGAGTTCTTTGCCATCCTGCCCCCCCAACCCCCAGTGGTAACTAATACAGTTCTCCCAAGGTCTTTGAGATGGATTGGCTATTTTTATTTTAACAACTTCACGTGTTTCAAGTCTCTGTAGTCTATGTATGAGTGAAACCATCTATCACTTGTCTCAAGTGGCCTCCCCCAGGGCTCTTTTCTGGCTCCTACGCTATTTAATATTTACATCAATGACCTCCCAGAAACTTCTTCAAGGAAGTTCATCTACGCCGATGACATCTGCTGTGCAACTCAGGCATCAAAGTTCGACATCCTCGAGGAAACACTCACGAAAGACATGTCTCTGATATCTGATTACTGTAAAAAATGGCGACTAATCCCTAGCACTGCAAAAACGGTATCATCTGTTTTCCATCTACATCATTCCTCGGCCTCGTGTGAGCTTAATGTGCAGCTTGGCGATACGAGAATCCGGCATGAAGCCCAGCAAGTCTATCTTGGCGTTACTCTCGATCGCACCTGTCATTTCACGAACATCTCATAAAAAATGCAGCAAAGGTGGGCGCGAGGAATCACATCATTGCAAGACTGGCCAGCTCCTCATGGGGTGCGAGCGCTTCCACACTACGATCATCATCTCTGGCATTATGCTATTCCACTGCAGAATACTGTGCCCCAGTATGGTTCCATAGCCCCCATGTCCACTTGGTCGATTCCAAATTATATTCCTCCATGAGGATCATTTCTGGAACCATCCGTTCCACCCCGGTTCCATGGCTGCCAGTTCTTAGCAACATCGCCCCGCCAGATATTCGTCGGGATGCGGCATCATCTAAGTTCATTTCCCACGTCTACGCTCGACCGGACCTGCCAATATACGCGGATATCTTCGCCCACCCTGTTCAACGCTTGACGACTTGTCACCCAATCTGGTCCCCTATGCCTACACTGAACTTCTCTGCTCCAGACTCTTGGAAACAGAGTTGGCAGTCAGCTGAGGTAAAGAACAAACACCTCATCACAGACCCCTGCAAGCGTCAACCCGGCTTTGACCTAGCACGTTATGATTGGGCCCTCCTCAATCGCTATCGAACAGGCCATGGCCAGTGCGCCGCTATGTTCCATCGCTGGGGAGCCAGAGAGACCCGAACTGCCCCTGCGGCTCCAGACAGACTATCACCCACATAGTCAACGACTGCCACCTCTCCAGATTCAAAGGAGGTCTCGAAACTTTACATCAGGCTCAACCTGATGCTGTTGACTGGCTACAGAAGAAGGGCAAACGCTAGAAGAAGAAGAAGAACTTGTCTTTCACTTCTCTTCTTTCTTCATTAAACACAATCACCACGAGTTTCATCCATTTTGTCCCTATGGAAACACTCTCCTCTTTTTACATTGCTGAGTAGTACTCCATTGAGTATATGTGCCATAACTTCTTTACCCAGTCATCTGTTGATGGACATTTACATTGCTTCCATATTTTGGGTATGGTGAATAATGCATACCTTGCTTTATTCTTAAACAAATTTTAAGTCATTTGTACCTCTATTAGAGTGTTGTGAGGAAAATGGAGAGAAAAGGAGAGAAATATTTTGTATAGATGTGCACAATACTTCAAAGAAAAAATATGAGCTAGGTCTGCCTGAGGGGCTTGGTGTGATGGGCTGACAAACTTCCACAGGAATAGTCATTGGTGTGCCTGCCTGAAGTTCTGGAGGAAGTCCATGGGTCTAACACACTGTCATAATGTCAATGTCTCCGAACCTTGGCAGATGTCCTATATGAAGGCATTTTGTTAACGTAATTTTTCTGGGAGCAATAATCAAGATCACTGACAGTGGAGAAACATAATATTTGCACCACTATTTTTTCCATGTCATGTGTGTAAGGTTTGGAACACTTGAGTTTGCTGTGTACACTTGGTTCGTTAGCCCTCAGGTGCCTGGCAAACATATGCAACAATCCACAATGAAGTTGACATTGTACACTCCCAGTAAAAATCTCTGGCACTGAGAGACTTTTCACTGCTTCTTGGGTGGGAGGGGTATTGTTTCAATATTTGTATGCATCTATATTCAGTTAAGAGTGGATTTTAACTTTAGATGTCAATCAAAATAGCTGCAGTTGTGTTGGTTGTTGTTGCTGTTGGCTCACTTCTGTCTTGCAGGGACCATTTTCCCATCCTCACTGCATGCATCATCTGTCTTAGAAACTGCAAGACACAGGGTGTGTGGAGTTCTAGGCCCAGAGAGAAAAGGCAAGCATAGATTGTTGATGGCCCTAATTTTTAAGCTGGGAAAAAAAGAAAAAATATATGGTGGAGACATAGTTCTTACTGAACTTCATTTACTAATGCACTGGCTTATTTCTGGCTTTGCTTTGGTGACTAAATCTGAACATGGGATCATCCTGTGGGTGTGTGTATATGCTACAGGTTTGAAAAAAAAAAAAGAAGATGTTTGATGATGCCATGAAGCTTTCATTTCTTCAGCCAGGTACCTTGCAATTTACAGGGTTGTGTGCTACAAACATTACCTCAGAAAACAGCACTGTGGAAATAATGTCAATTCTGTTCAGTCTGCTCAAGCTGGGGCCTTAGAATAACAGCTGCTGGTGCTCTGGATCCAGAAGCAGGTGTGAGACCACCTACGGGAGCCACTGGGAAAGCTCCCTGTCAGTGGAAGAAGCAGCACAGCCCTCACCCAAGATGCCAAAGAATGCAGCAGATAGGGCAGCAACATGAAGATAAAATGTTAATATGACTTCTTCTTCACCAGAACTTGGGTGTGTGCCAGAGAAACAAATTAATTACAGAGCAACTACTCAAACCAAAATGTTCAGCCTGCAGCTAATATCACAGGGCCTGTTTCTGAGCATTTATGGCTTTTTTTTTTCTGTTTATGGATTATTGGGTTCTGCAAAATCCCCCTCGATGGTAAAGGGGAGATAGGGTTGATTGAATCCATTGTGGGACAGTGCTTTGCATCTGTTTTTACAAGAAGGGGCATGTAATCTAACCGGTCTGTGTGTGTGCACTGCGAGTAGAAAATGGAGAGGACCATCCAATATGGAGGGCGTGCCTCTGTCAGGGAGGTCTTGGCTTTTATTGCCTGCAAAAACCATCTATACCGCTGCCAAAGGGGAGCTAGGCTCCACCCTACCTACTCCAGTGAAAACCACACAAGCAAAAGGAAAGTGGGAAAATCCTTTAAAAAAATCTGCCTGCCAGAGATACAGCGTGAACAATGAACTCTGCTATCTTCCCTGTGGTTCCCCCCAGCGGCCCTCCCCCACACCAACCAAGTCCCCCGAGACAGGCAGTATCATGTCCATACTTCTGGAAAAAACATTTGCATACTCTTGTAAAATCTTGAAAAGTTGGCTTGTGTTTGCTTCTACCCTGAGCTACTTGGAATATATTTTGGGGTGGAGGGTGGTTGGTGGTAATTGCTGCATACTTTCAATAGCAATATACCTTGAAGCTCTGGCTAATTTTATAGTTTATTAAAAGTCTGAGGTTTTATGGTCTAACCACGTGTGGGCCAGGATTATGTGTTGGAGAAAGGAGGGAGCTGCCTGGCTGTGCTGGAGGAGGTGAGATGCTAGGCAACTAATGTTGTGCCTGTGTGCCTTCCCTCCTGGTTCGAAAGGGATCTGGGTGCGAGAGGGGTGCATGTGATCTAAGTAAGGTCATCTGAATAGTCTAATGTGTGGTAGTCCAGGCGTGTTTTTACTGTGTTGGCCCAAGGCATTTTTCACCCACTGAGATTTATTTTCCGTGAAATCAATAGCTGTGGATAAGTTCTGTACTGAGGCAAGAGCAATTACACTGGTTGAAATGGGACCCTGGTATGTTTATCCTCTTTGGAAAGACAGCATCTTCTGGAAGAGAAGAGTGAATCACGTCAGTTACGTCTACATGACTCTCAGTTCAGCCTGGACTCTTCCACTTAGACTACCTAGGGCCAGGCATGTCAGGGATGATAGGGATTTGAGGAGACAGTCTAGGATTCTTCTGCATATGAAAGACTTTGGAGTGGCCTAGTGAAACAGAAAAGATGTTCTTCCACATAAGCTGGTGACTGTCCTGGGGAGAGGGTTCAACTGGTAGACACTGGACATGCATGTCTGAGCCTCTTGATTACATAGCCAGCATTGCATATGCGTGAGTGATGCTCTGGCTTCCTGGTCTCATAGAATTATCGATCATAGCTAATGAATATTATTAAAGTATATGTTTAAGATTTATTTATTTATGAGAGAACTAGAGCATCACTCTGGCATATGTGGTGCCAGAGACTGAACTCACAACCTCCTGAATTTAAGTCTTACTTACATTACTTACTCTTACTCTGTCACTGACACATCTTCCTACCTCAGCTATCAACTTTTAAAAAAGTAATTAACTGTACTTACTAGTTTGGGTCCCCTTATCAAAAATCCCCACATTTGGGAAGTACTCTCTGCCCTGATCCAGCTTTCTGCCCCCAACTTTCTATTCTATATCCAACTTTCTACTCCCAGCTTTTTTTTTTTAAAAAAAAAACTTTATTTATTGTGTAGAGACAGCCAGAAGTCTAGAGGGAAGGGGAAGATAGAGAAGGAAAGAGACAGAGAGACACCTGCAGCACTGCTTCACCACTCGCAAGGCTCTCCCCTTGCAGGTGGGGGCTGGAGGCTCAAATCTGGGTCCTTGTGCATTGTAACATGTGCGTTCAACCAGGTGTGCCACCTCCCATTTCAGCTTTCTATTCCCAACTGACACCATCTTCCCAGACAATACTCTTAGTCCACCTGCATGTCAGCTGTCAGACACAGTCAAAAATTAGTAAAGTCATTGACCCCTTGGGATATAGCTAAAATAGACTTCCTAACTTCTTCCAACCTGAGGAACCCAAACCTCATCTGCTATATTCTTACCTTTAACTTATTGATTATTAAACAATTTGTTGTGCTTTAAATCTTAATGCTTTCCAGCCAATAAGTTGTGGATGCTACCATGACAACCAACCTGAGTTCCCTGGGCAGATGACCTCACCAATGTGTACCAGAACCTCTCCTCACTAGAGCCCTATCCCTTGGGGAAAGATAGAAAGAGCCTGGGGGTATGGATTGACCTATCAATGCCCAAGTCTAGCAGAGAAGCAATTACAGAAGCCAGACTTTCCACCTTCTGCACCCCCTAATGATACTGGGTTCATGCTCCCAAAGAGATAAAGAATAGGGAAGCTTCCAGTGAAGGGGATGTGATATGGAACTCTGGTGGTGGGAATTATGTAGAATTTTACTCCTCTTATCCCACAATCTTGTCAATCATTATTAAATCACTAATAGAATATGTAAAAGTACTTATTTAAAGGGAAAAATAAATAAAACTAGTGGACTAAAAAATTATAAACTCAACCCCCTGGTTCCTACCTGCAGGGGGAAACATCACAAATGATGAAACAGTGCTGCAGATCTTTTTCTCTTTCTCTCTCCCTAATTCCCCTTTTCTCTCTGTCTCTATACAGAAAACAAACAAATAAAATATTTTAAGCAATCAATAAACTCTCTTCTTTGAACAGTTTCAGGTTCACAATGCAGTGGCCAGAGAGTACAGAGAAGCCCTTCAGTCCCCAATTGTGCATGGTCTCCGTGGTTACCTGGATCGCATGTCACTGTAGCACATTGGTTGCAGGGGCTGGTCCCATGCTGACACATGATTATCACCCATGGGCGTCACTGCACTCTGGGCTTCATCTTGTTCTTGTACACGCTAAGGATTTGGACACGGGTTTAATGGTGTCATACAGAGTAATTTCTCTGTCCCAAAATTCTGCCTTTTTCTCCCTTCCTCTCTTCTACTCCTTGACAACAAAGATCATTTTTGATTATTTCCACAGGTTCCTCTCTCCATAATGCATGTAGTTGGAATCATATAGTGTATAAATGTTCAAGTTGACTTCCTATATTTAGTGATATTCATTTAAGATTTCTTCACTTGTCCCATGGGTCAAAAGTCTGCTGTAAAGCATACCCCCCCAATAAAACAATAAAAGATTCCTCTACATATTTTCATAACTTGAGAGCTTTTATGTTATGTTATTTTTTAATTGGGGGGATTAATGGTTTGTAGGAAACAGTAAATATAGTTGTTAGTGTATGTGTAAAATATCTGTTTTCTGCAAGACATTCTAACCCCACACCTTGGTGCTCTTCCACCATTGTGCACCAGGACTTGAAACACCCATCATCAAAGAGTTCTTTACTTTGGTGCAATACACCGTACCCAGTCCAAGTTCTGCTTTGTGTTTCCCACTTCTATTTTTTATTTCTCAACTGCTGTCTATGAGTGAGTGCCAGTCCCTGTTTGGGCGCCAGATGCTGGGATAGTGTGAGGGTGCTTCTTCCCGAACACGTGCTCTCTGGGTTGGACAGAAATCGACTGGAGCCAACCTAAGCTGCTGCATGGGAGAGGGATCAGGAACTCGTGTTGGGCTAGCTCGCAGGAGAGAGACTCTGGGACTCGCGGAGCTGGAAGGCAATGCAATGTGTGCTTTTTAATCAGAAAAGAATCTTCCTTTAAATATCTTCTAAGACAGAAGTCGTAGGGTAGAAAACAGGAAGTGATTAGGTGAGGGGTTAGAGTGGAAAAAGAGCAGAAACCAATGGGGTTAAAACCAGTGGGGATTAAACCAATGCCCTGTAGGCAGGGCGGGTCTCAGGCAAAACAGTGATTATGTAAATAGGCCACAACATCAAGCAATGCAGCAGACCTGGCGTAATGAACAACAAGTGAGATCATCCCATATTCATCCTTCTCTTTCTGGCTGATCTCAATAATGGGATTCCTTCAAGTTTCATCCAAGATGAGGTGAAGAAGGTGAATCCATTATTCTTAATAGGTGAGCAGCATTCCATTGCATATAGATACCACAACTTTCTCAGCCACTCATTTGTTTGCTGTTGGAAGTCTGGGATGCTGCGAGGTTTTGGTTACTACAAATTGTGCTGCTATGAGCATAGGTATACACAGATCTTTTTGGATGGGTGTGTTTGGTTTCTTAGGAGCTATCCCCAGGGTTATAGGGCAGGTTCATTTCTAGCCTTCTGAGAGTTCTTCACAGGGGTTAGATCAATTTACATTCCTACGAGCAGTGCAGGAGGATTCCTTTGCCCCCAGCTCTCTCTAGCATTTGTTGTTGCTACCTTTTCTGATGTATGGCATTCTCTCTTTTTAAAATTTTATTAGTGGCTTAACATTGACTTACAGAATTATGAGAAAACAAGGGTACAATTCTGAACCGTTCCCATTACCAGAGTTCTGTATCCCCATTCCCTCCATGGGAAACTACAGTAGTTCTCCCAAGGTATGGGTTTACTATTATTTCTATAACTATCTATCTATATTTATATATATTTGCTACCCCCGCCTAATTTTTTGGGGGGTGAAGTCTGCCTTCCTTTACTTTATAAGTCACACCTACACCTACTACTACTTCCTAATGTCCCTCCTTTTATCTCTCTCCAGCTCCTGATGGAACTGGAGCTCAGAGCCCTCTGATGATCTTCCCCTAACATTTCTCCCCATCTGTGAGTATGGATCAAAATTCTTCATGGGGTGCAGAAGGTAGGAGTTCTGGCTTCTGTAATTACTTCTCCACTGGACATGGATATTGGCAGGTGGATCCATACCCCACAGGGCTATGGAGAGGTGAGGTTCTGGGACACATTGATGAAGCTATCTGCCGAGGGAAGTCAGGATTTAATCATAATAACATTTGCAACTTGGTGACTGAAAGGCAGTAAGATATAGTAAGATATAAGGCAGGATGGGAGTCAGGCGGTAGCGCAGCGGTTAAGTGCAGGTGGTGCTAGAGCTCAAGGACTGGCGTAAGGATCTTGGTTTGAGCCCCGGCTCCCCACCTGGATGGGAGTTGCTTCACAGGTGGTGAGCAGGTCTGCAGGTGTCTTTCTCTATCTTTCTCTTCCCCTCTCTTTCCATTTCTCTCTGTCCTATCCAACAACGATGACATTAATAAAAACAACAATAATAACTACAACAATAAAACAACAAGGGCAACAAAAGGGAATAAACAAAAAAAACTTTAAAAAATGATATAAGGCAGGACAAATAATAATAATAAAAAACCAAAAGTAGGAATAGAGCAGATGAGAAAAGGGATCTTTGGGTAGAAAGAAGCTAGGAAGTCTATTTTAGGTATGTTCCTAGTTTTTGCTTGTGTTTGATAGCTAACATGGAGGTGGACTAAAAATACTATCTGGGAAGATGGTGTCAGAGTTGAGAATAGATCTAGGAAGCTGGATTAAGGCAGAATAGTAGCCCTAAAATTTGAAGAAAATCTATGAATAAAATTAATTACCATAAAATAATAACTGTTTATCCCATCAACCAGACCCAGGGCCCATATCTATTTAGCACAGGAGCCTGTGTAACCTCTGAGTCCCAGTTGGTCTGAGCTCACAGTTTATGGTCACAGTGGGTACATTCTAGACTGCACTCATTTAAGGACCTATCTTTGAGTGGTAGAGTAAGCTGACCCAGCCTCTCTCTTCAGAGATTGGGGCAGTCCCTGCCATTACTATTTTACAGGGAAGACAGGTTCCTGGAGTGGCCCACTAGAGTTTCTGATGATGTGCCTGGTGGAAGTGATCAGTGATAGTGGAGAGAAGCATCATGTAAATAGATTTTTAGAGGTGCTTAGCACAGTGTGTATGCCATTCTCACAGAGGTGAAGTGGTATTTCATTGTTGTTCTTATTTGCATTTCTCTGACAATCAATGACGTGTAGCATTTTTTCTTATGTCTGCTGTCCTTTTGGATCTCTTCTTTCATGAGTATTCTGTTATGTCCTCTCCCCACTTTTGGATGGGTTTATTTGGTTTTTGCTTTTGAGTTTGATGAGCTCTTTATATATATTTTGGTTATTAGCATTTTGTCTGATTTATGGCATGTAAAGATCTTTTCCCATTCTGTAAAAAAGTCTCTTTGTTTGGTGGTGGTTTCTTCTGCTGTGCAGAAGCTTTTCAACTTGTTATAGTCCCATTGGTTTATTTTTGTTTAGTCTTTCTTGCAATTGGATTTATATAGATGAAAATGCCTATAAAATTTAGATGGAAAACAGTGCTGCCAGTATTTTTCTCTAAGTATTTGATAGTATCTGGTCTCACATCCAAGTACTTGATCTGTTTGGAGTTTACTTTTATTTCTGGTGAAATTTAATGATTCAGTTTCATGTTTCTGAATGTTTTAACCCAATTTTTCCAACACCACTTGTTGAAGAGACTCTCCTTTCCCCACTTAATAGTTTGGGCCCTCTTTCAAAATTTAGGTGTCCGCAGGCATAGGGGATTGTTTTTGTGCTCTAAGCTCCGTTCCACTGGTCAGTGTGTCTATTTTTGCTCTGGTACCAGGCAGTTTTGATGACAATGGCCCTATAATTCAATCTGAGATAAGGGAGTGTGATGCCTCCGGTCCTGTTGTTTCTTCTCAAGATTATTTTGGTGATTCTAGGTATTTTCTGATTCCACATAAATGTTTGAGGCTTGTTCTATTCTCTTAAAAAATTGGGGGGGCTGGGTGGTGGTGCATCTGGTTAAGTGCATATGCTATAATATGCAAGGACTTGGGTTTGAGCACCCAAATCCCATTTTAGTGGGTAAGTTTTGCAAGTGGTAAATCAGTGCTGTAGGTGTCTCTCTTTCCCTTTCTGTCGCCCCCTCCCTCTTGATTTCTGAATGCATTCACTCAGTAAATAAAAAAAGATAATTTAAATATTTTTTAAAATTGGTAGGACCTTGATGGGCATTGCAAGAAATCTGTATATGGCTCTGAATAGGATATTCATTTTGATGATGTTAATTTTTCTAATTCATGACTATGAAATGTCTTTCCACTTCTTTGTGTATATTTTTCAAATTTTTTTTATTGCTGCCAGTGTTATCACTGCATCTTGATGCCTACACAACAAATCTACTGCTCCTAATGGCCATTTTGCATTTTCTTTATTTGGTAGTTCAGAGAGAGCTTGAGAGGAAAGAGGGAGATAGAGAAAGAAAGATACCTGATGTACTTATTACTTGTTTTACTGCTTATGAAGCTTCCCTCCTGTAGGAGGGGAGAGCAGGCTCTAACCCAGGTCTTTGCACATGGTAACCTGTGTGCTTAACCAAGTCCACAACTGCCTATCCCCCAGTAGTTTCTTCCTTCCCTCCCTCCTTCCTTCCTTCCTCCTTCCTTCCTTCCTTCCTCCTTCCTTCCTTCCTTCCTTCCTTCCTTCCTTCCTTCCTCCTTCCTTCCTTCCTTCCTTCCTCCTTCCTTCCTTCCTTCCTTCCTTCCTTCCTTCCTTCTTTCCTTCCTTCCTTCTTTCCTTCTTCCTTCCTTCTTTCTTTCCTTTTTTTCTTTTTGTGCTGAATGATATTCTGTTGTCTGGATGCAGGTATTTAATTTCTGGTTAAAGATGTTCTTGAAACTGAAGAAACAGAAACATTATTTGAGTGTGATAGAGGGAAGGGGAGGGAAATAGAGCAAACAAGCATTTCTGCGCATCAGTGAAAGTCAAATGAATGAGAGCACACCATGTTCTTGGAAGAAGAGAGGTGAGTGTTCCATTATAGAATACATCTTCCATTCTGGGAATTTCCTATCACAAGGACTCTCAGTCTCCCCAGTTCTCTAAACATTTGGACTCGGTTATTGAAGACAGTGCTTATTGTCAGTCCATAGCACATAGGGTTTTCTATAATGCTTACCTTGATATTTCTCCCCCTCTATCTTCCCCTCCTCTCTCCATTTCTCTCTGTCCTATCCAATAATAATAGCTACAACAATAAAACAACAAAGGCAACAAAATGGAATAAATAAATATTTTTTAAAAAAGAATCAGTCAGTAAAATGATGAAACATGATCAATCAATGATATCACCTAAATGTTTCATAAGGCATTTAGGAACCAACCATCACTTTTCCAGTCCTATATGACTGAGGAGAATTGGCTTTGGACACTTTCCAGTTTGATGCTAAGTGCCATGGGAAGACACATGGGCTTTGCAGCTTGGTGGTGATGGCTGTTAACATTTAGTGAGGTGCTGTCATGGAGACATGGAGCCTGGTACTGCTGACTCAGTGCAGTAAACACTTGACTCATCCTGACAGAGCTTTGCAGAATGAAGAGACCAGCTGCCAGAGGGAGTGCCATCCACTGACTTCTAGATCCGAAAGCACGTACACCAAAGAATTCAGCATTATCTCACCATGCCTGTCATCTTCAGTTCCTTGCCCCATCCCATCACCTTCAGTGCTGGACTGATGTTTCACTTCATAGCCCCAGTCTAAATTCTCTACCCTTCCATTCTCCCATTTGTGTGCCAATGAAGACATACTAGTCCAAAGCTGATGCCTATTAAGTATTACTGTCAGGGTGTGCATATATTCCCAGAATAGATGAAGAAGAAGACAAAAAAACCTCTCTGTGTTAACATGAAGAGAATCAAGGGCCAATAAACTGTCACAGTGGATTACAGCAGCTTAAGCTTTTACCACATGCCAGACAGGCCCGGGGATGGGCACTGAGGAGATATAGGTGAACATACAGGCAGCCTGTGAGCTGGAGGAGTTGACAGTAGGTGTGGTTAGAAGTCACATCAACAGATGCTTATGGTCCGTCTAACCTGATCCAGGCAACAGGAAATCAGCTTTTTTTTGGGGGGGTGAGGGTGGGCAAAAGGAGGTGTCTGTATGTGTCACTGAAGGGTGCATTTATCTTACTTGGTGGCAGAACACAGGAGGTAAGGAAAGGGCATTGGAGGCTGGAAATTTTTTGTCTGTGCAAGGAACAGATGTATAACATGTCGTAGTGTTTAGAAATTCATCACTGCTAGAGAATTAAGATGGGAGGGTGTAGGCAGACTTGTTGAGTGACTGCAGAGTCATGTAACAGCCACACCAAGGAGACATTTTTAAGCCATTAAGGAGTTAGTATTTATCTTGGAGATAATAAGTTGGCTTCAATAAAGGGACTGTTCATCAGCAGACTGACTTGCTGGCTCTTTTTAAAAAGAGGTTTGTGACTATCCCAGAAGGTGTCTTGTTGATAGAGCAAGATTTGGAGGAGGGAGAGAGGGAGAGGAGGAAGGAGAGAGAGAGAGAGAGAGAGAGAGAGAGAGAGAGGAGTTATATCACCTGTCTTTCAGGTGAAAGCCATGGAGATACCATAACTAGGAAGACATAGTTAAATGGAGAATGAGTTTGGAGCTCTGGTTGGGTGTGGGAAGTGAGGGATAGGTCTGGATGAGCCCTAGCTTTCTGTCTTGGGGAAATGTTGGCTACCATATAGAAGCTCCAAGTAAGTTTAGCATACTCAGCAAGAGGCAGGTGGGGTGAGCTGTGAGTCAAGAGGGGGACTGTAACAGCATTAAGGAAAGAGTACTGGAGTGGCCAGGCAGAAGTTCATCTGGTAAAGGGCACACGTTACCATGCTCAAGAGCCCAAGTTCAAGCCCTGGTCCCCATCTGCAAGAGAGAAGATTCATCATCGGTAAAGCAATGCTGCAGGTGTCTATCTTTCTCTTTCCTCCTCTATCTTTACCTCACCTCTCACTTATTAGGAAAAAAAAAGAATGATAGAAGAAAGACTATTGGGAGTGGAGAGCTTATAGTGCAGGCACTAAGCTCCAGTGATAACCATGGCAGCAACAGAAGAACTAGAAGAGGAGGAGGAAGAAGAAGAACAAGAAGCGGAGGAGGAAAAGGAGGAAGTAAGACCAGGAGGAAGAGGAAAAGAAAAGAGAATTGAGGGCTGAAATCTTCATCTGGATAGTCTGAGCAGACAATGTAAACACCTGAGCTGGAAGGTTAGGGTTTTATTTTGTTATTGCTGTTGTTTATTTTACCAGAACACTGCTCATCTTTGACTTATGGTGGTTGGGGGATTGAACCTGGGACTTTGGAGCCTCAGGCATGAGAATCTTTTTCTATAACCCTTATGTTATCTCCCTTGCCATCAGTCCAATTCTTGAAGACTCTTCATTCTAGGTACTTCATTCTCTGACAAAACAGTACAGCAAGACATTTGGCACATGATGGTGCTTGGCAGGGTTCTTGTTTCCAAGAGCACTGTTGTTTCAAAGGCTCCAGCTGTGTTTGCCATATTCATAGCAGGTTTTGTCTTACAATCTTAAGGGCATGACCAGCATCTATAATGCAGATACTAAGCTGACCTCCTCTTTGAATCAAGCAGATGTTTGCTTCCTCGTCTGATAGTCCAGATTTATCTCAAGCTTGTGCCCCTTTGTCTGCTCCAGGAGTCACTTCATCAAGTTAAGAGGCGCTATCAGGAGGAATTGTCTGAACCTTAGGGCAACTAACTGCACTATGGAGTTTTTTTTATTTTTAATTTTATTTTTAACTCTGTTTTGAAGTTGACTTTCTTTGCCTCTCCACCTCTATTAAAATTATTGGGTGGTGACATGCCTGGATGAGCTCACATAGTACAATGTGCAAAGAGCCGGGTTTAAGCCCTTGGTCCCTACCTGCAGGGGGAAAGCTTTGTGAGTGGTAAAGCAGTGCTGCAGGTGTCTCTCTGTCTCTCTCCTTCTCTCCCTCTCCCCCCTACCCTCTCAATCTCTGGCTGTCTATATCGAACAAATAAAGATCATTTAAAAAAAACACACAACAACAACCACAAAATGTCGGGAAATTGTGAGGATGTGGTTGAGCTTTGCAGGGTTTGACTTGAGGGGACATGCATCCTGTCAATCTCTCTCTGTTTACTGAGAGGTCGAGCGAAGAGGGACACGACTCCCCAGGCTTTGCCTCATCTTATCAGACTCAAGCCCTGCCAAGCTCAACCACATCCTCACAATTTCCCAACAAGAAAACAATGCCCAAGGACCTAGATTTGAGCCCTCAGTCCCCACCTGCAGGGGGAAAACTTTGTGAATAGTGAAGCAGTGTTGCAAGTGTCTCTCAGTCTCTCTCCATTTCTGTTACCCACTTCACTCTCAATTTCTGGCTGTCTCTATCAAATCAGTCAATAAATAAATAAATTTAATAAAAAATTAAAAATAATTACCGGCCATTGGAATAACTCACTGGAATAGCACACTCCTTTGCTGTGTGTGCCTCCCAGGTTTGAAAATGGCCCAATACATGGAAGGGAGCTTTGGTGCTGTGGTCTCACCTGCCTTGCCCCTTTGTCCCCTGTTTCTGTCTTGAAGAAGGAGGAGGAGGAGGAGGAGGTGATGGAGAAGGAGAAGACTGAAGTTGAGGGTGATCAAATGAATTGTGCAGTAACAAACAGAATTGGTAGAGATGAAACTTGAATACATTCAAGAATTTTACTGCCCATATTATTAACCACTAATTTAATTTTTCACATCTAGTTCTCAGAATTTGTTAAATGACTCAAAGAAAATTAGGAAATCCATTTCATAACATCAATTTAGCACTCCACAGAGTAATAAACAGAGGACTACCATTAAACAGCATACTAGTACATTTTTATATGCTTTGTTGACCATCCATTATTCAGACTGGTCCAAGATAATGTTTTAGAATATATATATATTTGTTTATATGTATGTATATATATATATATGTTTTTAATGTATGTGTATATACATATATAATCACATTTAGAAACATTTTACATATAACATGTGTTTGGAATATATATACACACACACACACATATATATATATATATATATATATATATATATTCACATTTGGAAACATTTTTCATTTACCAGCCATATTGTAGTGGTTTCAAGGAGAGACAGGAGATTGCATTTGTGAGAACAAAGGAGATGGGAGGAGGCCTGAGAGGTTATACTCTGGCCTGGCTATAGCCCTCAGGGCCTTTGAGCAAGTCACTTTGCCTTTCAGAACCACATTTTTTTCTTTTAAGAAATAAGAGAGTGATATTAGAGCAATGAGGAGCAGCTTCCAAACTTTCTGAAGCAACAAATTTTTCCCTTTTGATGGATGCTTAAAAGGAAGCTCAATAGGAAAGACAGATCAAGGATAAGAAGTTCCTTCATTTAAGAAAGAATGAAGGTACCTTTAAAACTGCTGTGGCCTCCATTAAAACAAATAATAACAATTCAAGAGATAACTAGAAAGCGTGAAGGCCTGAGGCTTGTTCTACTGTCCCTTTGCAGAGCTAAAGCTACTTCCTTGGAGCATGTCTTAAAAACCACTGAGGTGTATGATTTCTGAAAGCGACTTCAATAATACGCAATAGGCCTGTGGTCATGGCTGTGGGGATACTTACCTTCTAACTGCTTTATGAATACTGAAACTATAATAGTGTATATTAAAATTGATGATTATTTCCTTTGATGAGTTTTGACCTATGTATGCTCCCAGGAAGTTTCACTACAATAAAAATCATGGACATAACCTTTGTGACCTTTCTACCTCTTTGCCACATTGACTGGTAACTCCTGACCTGTAATTGATATCATGGAGTACAGTAATTAAAAGTTAAAAAAAAAAAAAAAAAAAAACTTCTGTGTTACTTTGCTGGGGGTTTATCAAATGGGAGGTTTATTACAACCTGGTTATTTAGGTATTTAAAAACATGGTAGCAGAATAAGCAAAGGAGAGATGTCCTGTTAGGCATGTGGTGTGGAATCTTTAAGCTGAGTTACCAATTTTCAAATACACGTATTTAGGCTCCCAGGAAAGCAGCGTGGTATGGTTCCAGGAAGAGAGGGAGCAGTCGAAAAAGCAGCAGGAATAGAGAGCTGGATTTTCCACCAGACACTTGTTTAAATTACTTCCTATATACCCACAATCCCTTGTGAGTCTGCATAAGTCCGTCCTGTGCTCATCAGGCTGATATCAGCTGTACGCTAATTCTGTTCATGTCCCAACAATGAAGTAGCTCACATTTTCTAGAATGTTATATAAATGGATTGAGTACATACTGTGTTTACGTCTGGTTTCTTTTTGCTCCGTGTTATCCCTTCAAGATTCAACTATGGACTCGCTATTAGTAGTTGCTTCTTATTTTATTGTTGAGTGATAGTCTGTTTGTATGACAATACTAGTTTGTTTATCCATCTGTCAGTGGGTATTTTCATCTATAAATTAAAACTGATCTATCTTCAGTAACATTTCAGATACTTGATACTGACTGAGCTTTTAGTAGGAGAAGGAGAGCATGTAGATCAGAGCATACCACATTCCACACACACACACACACACACACACACACACACACACACACTCCCACACACACACTATGTGTAGGCCCTATACAGGCCCTATATAAGCTTTAATATATAATATTTAAAAGTGTTTAAGTGAGATTAGCCAAAAAAAAAAAAAAAAAAGGACGAATCCCACATAATCTTAGTTATGGGTGGAGTCTGAGAAAGAAGGACAGAAAAGGAAAACACAAAATGCAACCTGGGCTGGGTATAGTGTGTTGTACAAAAACAAAGTGTTCTGGAGGAGGAGGCTGAGGGAGGGGGCTGGGAGCCAGGGGGACCTTGGGGGTTCTAGTGCATGATGGAAAAGGACCTTGGGGGTGAGAATGTACTGCAGATGCCTATCATGGGGAGATGAGAAAGCATACCCATGTATCAATAACTACACTGTAGTCTATTAACCCCTTAATCAGTCTCAAAAAAAGAAATCAAACTGGTCTATGTATGCAGGCACAAGCCTTTGCGAGGCGTGTGCTTTCTTCTTGTTGTGTAAATGGAGAGTAGAATGACTGGGTTCTGTAATCTGAGTGTGTTTAGTAGGTTTAGTTTTCTATGGAACCAGTGGTCTCCAGCAAAGTAATCCTACAATTTTCTACTGCTACTGGCAAGGTCTGAGAGTGCCAGCTACTGTGAGTCTTTCTAGCATTTGCTATGGTTGCGTTTGTGCCTTTCAGTCATTCTGCTAGCTGTGCAGAGCCATCTCACTGTGGTTTTGCATTCCCCTAATGATGTAGAGAATCTTTCCACAAGCTTATGTGCCACTTACAAACCTCCTCGAGTGGCACGTCTGCTCAGATATCTACTTTCAAAAGTTGGGCAAATGTCCTCTTAGTTTTTAAGTTATTGTGTTTTTTTGTTTGTTTGTTTTGCTATAAGACCTTTGTCAGACATGGGCTTTTGAAATATCTTCTCCCATGCCATGGTCTGCTTTTCATTCTCTTCATGGTGTCTTTAAGAGAGCATAGATATTACATTCTGAACAATTTAAATTTGTCCGTATTTTACAGAGGCAGCTTCAATAGTCTATCTGTAATAGCCAACACTTTCTGTCAGTATATGAACTACTTCATTGTTGTCCTGCAAATACATTTGTATTACATATTTGTATTTCTTTATTTATTTGACTTATTATTGTTTTTTTAGCAGAGCTTTGTTCAGTTCTGGCTTATGGTGATGCTGGGGATTGAGCCTGGGACCTTTGGTGTCTCAGACATAAATGCCCTTTTGCATAACCATCATGATATCTTCCCAGTTCATGTCTTTGTCTTTATTCAGATAAAAATCCATTCTGATTTCTCTTGATCCATGGGCTAAAAAAAAGTACGCATTTCCTCATTTTGTTATTTACTTGTAATTTAATTCTACTATGCTCAGAGAACATGCTTCATATGAAGTTGTTGAGCCTTTTTTTTTTAATGTCCCAAGAATATTGTCTATCTTGGAAAATGTCCCTGTATATTTGAAAAGAATGCATTCTGCTCTTGTATAAAATGTTCAATAAATGCCAATTAGGTCAGTTTTTATTTATATAATGTTAGCAAGCCTTCTCTAACCTTATTGATTTTCTATTTGTTTTAAATCAATTTTCAAAAGTGTTTACTAAACTCTCTCTAATGGGAACCTGTTTCTTCCTGTAATGCTGTCAACTCTTGCTTCATGTTAAACCTCTGTTGTTAGGTGCTAAAATATTTGTGGATCTTTTGATACATTGATTCCTTATAAATAAACAACTTCTTTATCTCCAATAATCATCTTTGTTCTAAAATTTTGCTTTTGATTTGCAAGCATTTTTTTCCAGCCTTTCATTTTTAACCTATTTATACTGAAAATGAACATTATTTTAAAATGAATAGACACGGACCCTAGGTCAGATCAATGGGGTTTATAGTTGATGGTATTTGTATACTTTTCCCATAGTTGGAAGCTTCTTTTTGCCCTAATCCAGCTTTCTAATACTATGATCAACTATTACACTATCTTCTAAACAATACTTTTAGCCCACCTGCATGTTAGCTGTCAGACTCAGGAAAAAATTAGTGAAATCATGGGACCTTTGGAATATACTTCTTAAAATAGACTTCTAACTTCTTCAAACACAAAGACCCCCAAATCTCATCTGTTATATTCTTACATTTTGATTCTTGATTATTAAACAATTTGTTCTGCTTTACATCTTTATGCTTTTCAGCCACCAAGTTGCAGATGCTACCATGATGCCAAACTAAGTTCCCTGGGTGGAGGGCCTCCTCACCAGTATGTCCCAGAACCTCACCTCTCCATAGCTCTACCCCATTACGGAAAGACAGAAAGAGGCTGGGGGTATGGATTGACCTGTCAACACCCATGTCCAGTAGAGAAGCCAGACCTCCCACCTACTGCACCCCATAAATATTTTGGTCCATACTCCCAGAGGGATAAAGAATAGGGAAGCTTCCAATGGGAGGAAGGGGTTATGAAACTCTGTTGGTGGGAATTGAATTGTATGTAATTGTTTGTATACCTCTTATCTCATAATCTTTTGTCAATCATTATGAAATCACTAAAAGGAAAAAAGTCTTATCTAGTAGTCCCAAGAATCTCTCCCTCACCCCTTTCTGTCAGTGACCTACACATCTGTACTTACCAGTGGCTTGGTGAATTTACAGAGAAATCCTGGTCATAGTTTGTTGAGTCTTCAGGTGATTTTCATCGCTCTTCTAAGTGACCAGGAGAGTGAAATGTGGCAGCCACTACCCCATAGCCCCACCTCCAGAAGCCTCCTTCAATTTTTTTTTTATTTTAGTGAGAGATACAGAATACAGAGAGAACGAGATAGAGACTATTCCTATTTATTTAATTAAAAAATAAAACCTTTGAATTTTAAGGTTGAAGCAATTTTGACTTCTTATTTGTCTTTTGTTCTGTATAGACAAGTTCCTGCTGCCTATAACCTCCTCTAAAAGATTTCATTTAAATAGTGGCATGGATTACTCATAAGCTGTGAGCAGGGACACGCTCGAAGTTACCACAAGAAGGCTAATTCATAGATAAGGCAGAAAGTTTCTCCTTTCTGTGCCACACTTGTCAGTGGTTTGGCAGTTTGGTTTCTGCAGTGAATTAGAACTCATTACCAGGTCTTTTGCACCATCTGCTACAGGTATGTCATGAGAGAGGGCTGTGAACACCTGGTAAGTTAATGCTGAAGTGCTGGCTTGTGGGTAAACATCAATTCTAGTGCTAAAAAAAATTAAATAAAACAACAACAACAATGAGGCTAAGAGGACGAGAAGCTGCTGGCACTTAGTCTGACCTTGAAAGACTCTGTGTTTGCGGCATAGCTGCGTGCAAGGTTCAGCACCGGTAACTTCACAGAATCTTAGTCTGACCTTGAAAGACTCTGTGTATGCTGTGGCATAGTTGCCTGCAAGGTTTCAGCACCGGTAACTTCACAGAATCTTAGTGCAGAATGAGATTCCATTCTTGGAAAAGGTCAAATACCACTAGGTACCAGTGCATAGGCAAGTGTTGATAAAGGCCCTTGATGCTATTTCTAGGCAAAGCTTTGCTGTGGTCCACGGGGGAGGCTTAGAGACAAAACTGTTTCCAAGGACTTGGGCAAACTCTTTTAATCCTCCTCAGGGTGTATGCCATCTAACTAGTATTTTATTTAGTTAAGGTAGTCTTCACCATCTTATAAATGTGTAATGATTAAAAGACTCAGAAGTTGAAACCTAGAGCAGTGTGATTGAGGACAATGGGTTTGAGTAAACCACACCACCAGGAGTTTGAAGCTACCTCTAGTTACTGATTCTTGAAATACTACAGGGAGAATGCATAGAAGGAACAAGCAGCTGTTTCCAGGTGTGTCTTCTTCCTGCTTCAGTGTGCCCGTGCTCATTCCCACAGAATGCTTTCCTTTCTTTGGGTGCTAGGGCGGAAATAGAGATGACCATCCACAGGGTGTCTGGTGAGATTCTGAACTTGTTGGAATTCAAGGTCATATAGTTACAGTGGAGACAGCTTTCATTCTCAGATCCTACCAATCTCAAAGATGAAGCATAGTTTATACTACCACAATACTTTATGAGATTTTCCCCCCTGTTTTATTCATTTATTTACTTATTTTTACCAGAGCACTGCTCAGCTCTGGATTGAGCCTGGGGCTGTGAAACTTCAGGCATGAAACTCTTCTGCATAACCATTATCCTATCTCCTCAGCCCAAATGTTCTCATTTTTTTTTTTTAGTTCCAATTTACCACATTATTGATAAATATGGGAATGAGAGGTTCTGTGGTGGAATGCCATTGATTCCATGCTGGTATCAATTTCAAACAAAGACATGAGTGAACATAAGCCATCTTGGCTTTTGTGCAATTATAATTCTGGTAAATTTGAAAATTGATATCTCTAGTTTTTCCATTTCTTTTTAACATTTTTATTTATTAACTATTAATTTATTTGATAGGACAGAGACAAATTGAGAAAGGAAGGGATGAGAGGAAGAGAGAAAAGAGACACTTGTAGCACTACTTCACCACTAGTGAAGATTTTCCTAGTTGGGTGGGGGATAGGGTCTTGATCCCTGCTCCTTGTGCACTGTAATATATTTGCTCAGCCAGGTGTGTCACCACCCAACCCCTCAGTTTTCCCATTTCTACTCTCCCAAATATACATCCATTTTCTCTTTTCGTCTCCTAGCTTAGAGTCTTATAAACCCACTAGAGCTGTGTACAGGTTGTACTGTCAGGACTCATTCAGAGCCCCTGGTTCCCACCGACCAGGGGAAGCTTCATGAGCTGTGGAGCAGTGCTAGAGGTGAACCACTCTCCCACCCTCCTTCTTTCTCCCTCTCTCTCTCCCTCACTTCCTCTCTTCCTCTCTGGATCTCTCTCATTCTTTCACCCTCTATCAGAAAAAGAGATATGTGATGGAAAAAAGTTTTGTTCCTGAATGCCTTCTGAAATCTTCAGGAAGTATTGATTCTAGAATTATGTTGTCCATTATCGTATTTTTTAAATGTTTTTTGATATTTATTTATTTTCCCTTTTGTTGCTCTTGGTTTTTATTGTGTTTTTTTTTTTAGTTATTGTTGTTATTGATGTCATCATTATTAGATAGGACAGACAGAAATGGAGAGAGGAGGGGAAGACAGAGGGGGAGAGAAAGATAGACACCTGCAGACCTGCTTCACCTCCTGTGAAATGACTCCCCTGCACGTGGGGATCCAGGGGCTTGAACTGGGATCTTTAAGCTTTGCTCCTTGTGCTTTGGGCCACGTACGCTTAACCCGCTGTGCTCCCACCTGACTCCCTCCATGATCTATGGTGTGTTTTTAGGGAGGATATTTGAACACAGCTTGGCCTTTCTTAAAGGAACTTGAAAAGTGAATTAGTTTTTGATCATAACTAAATGTATTGCACTGGGCGTAATTTATCATACTCAGAGGATCAGAACCATAGCACTTTCATTTCTTTCTCTCTCTCTCCATACATATAATTCTTTAACAGAGTCCCAAAAAGCTCTTCTTCTGAGGGAGTGCCATACATAATCCCCAGAATACATCCGTGACATCTTGATCTGCATGACTCCAATGCTCCACCCCCCCCCCCCCATATCAACCCTACCCCCAACACACATCACAGAGAAGCAAGAAGGGCACCTCGACAGATGCCACAGTGTCATCTGCTGTCCTCATTCTTCCACAGTCTCTCCAGTTGTTAAGTCCGGCCAATCCTCTCCATCTTCAGTAATATTACAGAATTGTTGTCTTCAGTTTCATAGCCAGCCCACCTCAGGGGTATCTCCTTTTTCTCTCCATAAGGGAAAAGATTTTGGTTTGCTCTGGTTCTTCCGACCTTCTGTGCACTTCCGTTCAGTTGACAGTTTTTTTCTCTGTGAAGCAATATGATCTGTTCCTGCTGAAACTTTTCACAGCTCTCTGTAACTCTCAGAAGGGATCCTAGACACATACTCCCAGTTTTGAGAACCTTCATGGCATATGCCTGCGTTACTCTCCTGTTAAGCTTGATTTTCTGCCCCTGTTCCCCTAGTTCTTTAACCAGTATAGATTACTTGCTTCTCTCCCCTAAAAGATTTATATATGTACCTTTTTGCTTTTGGTTTCTAAAAGCATTCTGTTCTCTCTCGCAAGAGCTTCCTGCCTACCTCCTATTGCTACTTTCAAAGTTCTGTTCCACTTTCAGTCTTTACCATGTTTTATTTTTTTGGAAATATTTCTTTAGTCTTCAGAACTGAGTTCACTGCCCCTCCTTAGTGCCCATGAGTACATCTGTTCAGATTCTCACCACAAGCAGCCTAGTGCTCTAACTCCTGTCTGACTCTCTCAATAGATGGACAATTATACTGGGGACAAGTCTCACTTATTTACTATTACAACCTTGCTTGAAACACATGGTCTGCACCTAGAAGCTGCTCAAGAATGATTTGTTGACTAAACAAATACTTGCCAATTCATAACCACATATATACTGGATAATTTGAAAATACTCTGCAGATCTGCTCAGGCAAAACTCTGCATGACCAATACAAGCTTGACATTTGTTTCAACCCAGATATCTGGACCATTGATGCTGACTTCTGTCATTGAAATCTTTGTTTGTTTGCTGGTGAAGGGTGAAAGAGTCAGTCCTGTCTAATTAGAAGTTGTAAGAGTGTGAAGACCTACCTACAGTCCGTGTGAGGGGCATGTCTTGTCTTGACCTCTGCAAACTGATTAAAATGGTGATTAAGGAGAAGTGAAACTAGGAGAGATTTCTGATATCTTATTAAAGCAGAAGCAAGTTACGTATTTAATACAAAAGTGATCATCTACATGAAAGATATTTCAACCTTGAAAATTAAAAGTATGAGAAAAGTTTGTGTAGAAAAGAGATATAAGACTACCTTGCCCAAGGTTCTGCTGAGGGCAAAATTCACATGTGATTTCCAATTTGTATATGGATGACCTCATTTAAAAAGTGCTGAAAGGCAGCCCTTATTACCTACACTGTCTCCCTTTGCCTAGTTTTAAATCTAGTTGCAATTCTTGAAACTTCTGGAAGCACCAAGGAGACTAGTTAAGAAAGGAACATATACATCTAAAAAAGTCCAGTTATGAGAAGCAGCTAGGCTGCCATTAGATTTTCTAAAAAGGAAAATTGAGCACTTGAAACAAACATATCCACAGCAGACTTAGAGAGAAAAGACACTTTCTGAAAATGTGGGAAAATGTTTATGATTTCGGAACTCACTGATGTTTTGATGGCTGGCAAGAGAAACATCATGGTGGCAAATCTTTGGGAGAATATTGCTCTTCTGATTGAAGTCGGTTATCTTTAGCCAGCTTGACGATTTGCTATTTCCTGTGTGCATGCTTTGTCATCTATACCATGAACTTTTCAACATCCCTAGTTCATTCATTCAAAAGTGATTGAGAATATGATAAAGTCCATATAACACGGGAGTGTATAAATTTGCCTGAGATGAAGATGCTACAATTCAGGACAGAAGTGATCTCTGACTTGTATGAACACCTAAAAGAGTCTTTCCAGGCTTTTGTTGGGGGTATAAATTACAAAATAGAAGTCAATATGGACTTATGGACTTAAAGAACTTTCTAGCTCCTAGGAATTGCACAGTCAGAGTAGAGAAATAGAGATGCAATGGAGTTAGGGGTAGGGTGAGTGTATTGCAGTGGAAGTGAATAACATACAAAAAGGGGGTAGTTAAAGATGAAGCTTGAAGTTTGTTTCAAGAATGGTAAAATAGCTTCTGTTCTATTAACTTCTCAGACATGTTTTTAAGAGAGAGCTTTCCATTTAATCAAATGGTACTAATTTTGATTTACAATTCATTTATTTATTGAGTATGCAAAGAGTCAGGTGATTTCACTGCTCGCACGTCAGCTTTCTCATTCTCTTCAGTTCAAATAGAGACACACAGAGAAGGGGAGAATATGGCTTAACACCAGGATGCCATCTTGTTTGTCTCTCCAGGGATGAGGCTCGTACTGGAAAGACTCATGAACCCCTGGAGACAGACTTGCTGGCTGCTCAGGGCCAAGGCTGTTGTGATGGAGACTGGTGTATACAGTGCTGAGAAAGTCCTGTAGCTGCATTGGCAGAGATAAGGGGTTCACACTAACCCCCTCTGTCGCTGTAACTGCACATTCAGAAGCAAGATGTTCACTCTCAGCATTTGAGTAAAAGCATAGTCTTGGAGATTCGTGACGACCTTGCAGTACTGCTGATGTAACATCTGGTGGCCTTAATAGCAATGTATTCATAGTAGGGCATTTTAACACCCACTTTTACAGGCAGATCAACCAGATTAACCAGCAGACCTTAATCTCGGAGGTGTCTGGAGCGGCCCGCTGTTTTTCTCTGACTTGCTCTCTCTCCCCATTCCTCTTTCATCTCTCCCTCTCAGCCCCATCCTTCATGTTTCCCTCTCTTTCCCTCTCTTCCTCCTAGCTTCTCTTTTCTCTCTCTCATCATCTTCTATTAATCTTATTCTCTGCTATGGGTCCTTCTGTTACTTTTCTCTTTTGCTCTTTTTTTCCTGTATTGCTCCAAAAAAATCACATCTTTAAACATTGCTTTAAATTAAAATAATATAAAAGTGGTCAGTTTGTGCTTGGCCTCCACCACACTGAAGGAAGCTTTGGGGCTGTGGTCTCATTTACTCTCTCCCCTTTCCTATCCCCCCCCCTTTTAAAGATTTTATTTATTAGAAAGATAGAAGGAGAAAGAGAAAGAACCAGATATCACTCTGGTACATGTGCTGCTGGGGATTGAACTCAGAACCTCATGCTTCAGAGTCCAGTGCTTTATCCACTGCAACACTTTCCAGGCCACACCCTCTTTCCCTCTCTATCTAAATAAATAAATAAATAAATAAAATCTGAATAGGAAGACAGGAAAGGAGAAAATGAAGGGGTAGAAGAGATCATAAAGACTATTTTAGGAGTAACAGATTCCACGAAACATCACATCTCTTGGGATTCTTGTAATCGGTCAAAACTTTATATTTTAGTGTCTCAGCAACTACACGTAAATGGAGTTCTCAACTAGTCACATGATTCATAGTATCCTGAAGCTAAAGATGTTTGTTCAAGAGGAAAAAACATCTCCTAGAACTGAGACTGGAGGCTTTCACCAGTTAGCATAGTAAATCTTCACAATAACATTTTGGCTATAAACTCCACAGTGTATTGCCGGGGTGGCTTCGCGGGCGGGAGAGAGAGATGACCAGGGACTCAATTACCCCTTTCTTTTTAACTAATGGCCATAGTATCAGGAATGTGGGGTGAACAGAAACCTATATCGTACAGGCATTTTCAAAAGAACTGGCACAAGACATGGAGGAGCAAGTAAGAGAGCAGCAAGAACCAGTGTGATGCCAAGGGGAGGCCTGAGGGGGGCGTTTCTTGTCTCAGAGGGCAAGGCCTATCAGGCTAAAGGATGTTTCCTGCCTTTGTAGGCATCTCTTGCCTCCGGGGGGCATTTCATGCCTCAATGAGGGATTCCTACCTCTGTGGGCATCTCTTGCCTCTGGGAGTGCTTCATGCCTCATACAGAAGAGTGTTCTCAAAGCCTCTACTCTTCCGTCATGAGACAGTTTCTCTGTCTCTGGAACAGTTTGCTCTGGGCCACACTTTGGTTCCTTGAACTTTGGTTCCTTATGACACTCTTCTGCATCTGTGAAAGAAGGGGTCGACGATCAATCTGGAAATAAAGTTTTAGAAGCAGATGAGTTTACAAATGGTAACGGTAGTTCAGTTAAAGTTTCCTACCTTCTCCTCTCCTACTTACTAACACTCATACCGAAGGGGATGCAGAAAGGGATCATTTTGTTGATTTTCCAAGTATCATTGAGCCTTTGCTTATAGAAGGGTAAACAATGAGTTAAAAGACTACAAAAAGCACAGGAGATTTTTTTTTAAAAAAAAAAAGATAAAAAATAGACTTTTCCTTAGGAGTAAGACTTTGGAACAGGAAATCAGAACTAAAAAGGCAACAGAAGGGCATTTAAGAATTTAAATTGAGTTAAAACGATAAGAACAAAGAGTATAAGAGAATTATCATGAAAATAAATAGTAGAAAAATAAAAGAGAACTGGTGAGAGGAAGTGACTAACTGGCCACATCTTCTTTCTCGGGGGGGAGGTCATGACCCAGCGGAGTCTGTGCTGGTTGTGTCCTCTGCCTACACCACTCCTGGGTTAGAGTCTGTCACCCCCAGGGCCTCTGGGCAGGGGACTGCCGAAGCAGAAGCTGGGATGGTTTGTGGAGACAGCCTCAGGTTAGCCCCTCAGCTCCTCTGTTTTTGGAAAATGCCTCCCTTGCTGGCCTGTGCTCTGATCCCACTACCACAGTGCCAGCTCCAGCTTTCAGCCTTTCTTTCTGATCTCTCTGTACTTTGAGGGATCATTACTATAGTTTGTTACTGATCTCTGAATTGGCAGCTGCTCCAACTCTTTCCCTTCTCATGTCTCTCCACACTGCAGCCCAATAAATCTGAAAACATGATTTTGGCTATGAAATTAAGCTGTGTTAAAAACAAAACAAAACAATAACAACAAAAAACCTTCTGTGCCCAAGTTAAAGACCAAACTCAAAACCTTTAAAAAAAAAATCTAACTTTAGCATACTTTTTTTTTTTCCAAGCAGGTTAGAGTTATTTTACATTCCTTTTTTTTTTTAATTTATGAAATGGAAACACTGACAAGACCATATGATAAGAGGGGCACAATTCCCACCAACAAAGCTCTGTATCCCATTCCCTCCCCTGATAGTTTTCCTGTTCTTTAACCCCATGGGAGTATGGACCAAGGGTCATTATGGGATACAGAAGGTGGAAGGTCTGGCTTCTGTAATTGCTTCCCCACTGAACATGGGTGTTGGCAGGTCGATTCATACTCCCAGCCTGTCTCTCTCTTTCCCTAGTGGGGCAGGGCTCTGTGGAAGCAGAGCTCCAAGGCACATTGGTGGGGTTCTCTGTCCAGGGAAGTCTGGTCGGCATCATGCTAGCATCTGGAACCTGGTGGCTGAAAATGAGTTAACATATAAAGCCATACAAAATGTTGATTATTCCTGAACCTAAAGGCAGGAATATTGCAGATGAAGATTTGGGGTCTCCATTTTGGAAAATGCTAGTAGGTCTATTTTACGTATATTCCAAGGGGCCCATGACATTACTAGTTTTGCCTGAGCCTGACATCTAATATGCAGGTGGATCCAAGTTATTGTCTGGGGAGATGATGTCATGACTGGAAAAAGAGCTAGAAAGCTGGATCAGGGAAGAGAGTAGCTCTCAAATATGGGAAAAGTGTATAAATATTGTTGACTGTAAACCCCATCAATTTGATCTGGGGCCCATATTCAGCATAGGAGCCTATGTGACCTCTACGTCCCTGTAGGTCCAAACTTGCATTCTGTGGTCATCAGTAGGAACATTCTGAGTTGCACCAATTTCAGGGCCCATCTTCTTCAGGTGGTAGATAGAGTATGTTATCCAACATATCCTTCAGAGGATGGAGAATTCTCTACCATTAACCTTGCCTACTGCAGTACTTGCACTAACACCTAAGAAATCTGGAGGTTAAGTATTTTGAAGTTGGAAGTTTGAACAGGAGAGTTGAGATTGTTTTAGAAAAACATAATGAGGAATTCTGAAAGTCCTTTTGAAAAGTTGTTTGACATTGATTTTGTTTTTCCCCAGCTTTTGTTTCTCAGAGAAATTAAAGGGGCGAGGGACAGAGAAAGAAAGAGAGGAACTCAGAATTCATGGTCATGAGTTTCTGGGAAGTTTTGATTTTTGCTTTCTCCAAATTATGTTGGAGCTCTTTTTAGATTCTCCTCCTGGAATGACCTTTTCTCCTTGAGTTTAAGAATATACTGTCTTTAAAAATACTTTGAAAGCATTTCTTTACTCAGTGCTGAAAATAAGGATGATCCAGCTCCTCTCAGTGTTTTAATGAGGAAGAACAATTTGGGAAAGAAAATGAACCATATTTAAGATTAACTCAGTGAGTTTTCTGCCAAAACACCAGATGCTACTGGAAAAAAAAATATCTGCCCAAGTTGCTCTCTGGGAATGGTGCCTGCCTCTTTAGCAGGGATAAGGAGAGTACTGTGGAAGGAGGAGGTGAGTGGCAGGCCTGCTCTGAATCCACTGTGCTTTAGAGCAAAGATATTCTAGTTAAGACTGCCATGAATTTAGCATGGACTCATATTTAAATTCCCTCATTTACCAAGGCACACAAGGGCACTTCAGTCTAAATGTTAGTCAGGCTCACATTCAGTCTCCCTAGAGACTTTCTTTAAAAAAAATCTTTACAATTGAACTTTATTATCAATATTTTAAATTTCAGATTTGGAACATTCTAGATTTAGAGCTCAGTGCTCCATTTTTCTTTTCTTTTTTTCTTTCTTTTTTATTATTTAATTTTTTATTTATAAAAAGGAAACATTGACTAAAACATAGGATAAGATGGGTACAACTCCACACAATTCTCACCACCAGAACTTTGTATCCCATCCCATCCCCTGATAGCTTTCCTATTCTTTAACCCTCTGGGAATATGAACTCAAGGTCATTGTGGGATGCAGAAGGTGGAAAGTCTGGCTTCTGTAATTGCTTCCCCTCTGAGCATGGGCGTTGTTGACTGGTGAATCCATACTCTCAGCCTGTCTTTCACTTTCCCTATTGGGGAAGGGTTCTGGGGAAGCAGAGCTCTAGGACACATTGGTGGCACTGTCTGTCCAAGGAAGTCTGGTTGGCATCATGGTAGCATCTGGAACCTGGTGGCTGAAAAGAGAGTTAACATACATAGCCAAACAAATTGTTGACCAATCATGGACCTAAAGGCTGCAATAGTGCAGATGAAGAGTTGGGGGTCCTTCATTTTGTAGATAGCTAGTAGGCATATTTTAGTTATATTCCAAAGGGCCTGTGGCTATACTAGTGTTTTTTTGTTTGTTTGTTTGTTTTTGCCTGAGCTTGAAGTCTGATATGCAGGTGGATCCAAGTCAGTGTCTGGGGAGATGATGTCATGGATGCATAAAGGACCAGAAAGATGGATCAGGGAAGAGAGTAGCTCCCATATATGGGAAAGGTGTATAAATATTGTTGACTACAAACCTTATCGTTTTGATGTGATCTGGGGCCCATATTCAGCTTAGGAGCCTGTGTGACCTCTACATCCCTGTAGATCTGAGTTCACATTCTGTGGTCATGAGTAGGAATGTTCCAAGCTGCCCCAATATTAGGACCCATCTTCCTCAGGTGTAGCATACAGTATGTTGTCCAGCCTTCCTTTGGAGGATGGAACATTCTCTACCATTGTTGATCCAAGTTGAGGGCACGGTCCTATAGGGGCCCACAAAGGCGTCTATTGTGTTGTTCCTGCTAGGAATGACTGATAATGGAAAGAGGGATTTATTCGAGGTCTAGGCCCATCATGTCTGTTTGGGAATCTCAGGACTCCCTGAATAGGGCCCCAGCTGATGGGGTGGCCTGATAGTGACTAAAGAGTCATTGTTAAAGTAATATATACCAGTCTCTTGCCCTTGTTCAGCTTTTACAGTCCTTGCTTTGATGAGGTTAGCTTTGGAGTGAGTGAGAGAACTGGAAGTAGGTGAGGAGGGTATCTAAGTATAAGTAGACACTATTTCATTATGAACTTGATACTGAATCACTACAGACTAGTGTGTGTTTTTGCTTTCAAGTATATATTTTGCCCTAATTTATGGATACATGTGAACATATGCTCTATATTATGGGACCTGGTTTATATCTAGGTTTTGGGATTTTGTTAGGAAGTGAACCTCCTGGAATGGAGTTTTTTTTTTTTTTATTTAGTTTCCCCTTTGTTGTACTTGTTTTTTATTTTTTATTGTTGTTGCAGTTATTATTGTTGTTACTGATGTTATTGTTGCTAGATAAGACAGAAAGAAATGGAGAGAGGAGGGGAAGACAGAGAGGGGAGAGAGAAAGACACCTGTAGACCTGCTTTACCACCTGTGAAGGGACTCCCCTACAGGTAGGGAACCAGGGGCTTGAACCGGGATCCTTAAGCCGGTCCTTGCACTTCGCACCATGTGCCCGACTCCCGGAATGGAATTTGAGAATACTATGAAAGGAAAGGTCTCACCTGAGTAATGAGGGTGAAGGGTTGACATTCCATGCCGGAAATCTCTGGACACAGTCTGAAGTGAAGCATGCTGAGGTGGTACTGTTGTGTTGATTAGGTTGGGATCGGCGGATGCCATGTCATTTGGTATGAATTGAGAGAAGCATGCAGGAAAGTGAGCCCCACCCTAGAGGTTCTAGGACTGGGAGAAATATAGGCTCTAAAGAGGAAGCCGGAGGATCCTATTGTCTTAGGGTTTAAGAAGGCAATAGATAATTATTGCTATAATCACATTGTCAATTAGGTTAACTTTGAAATATCCCTTTGTTAGGATTTGCTGTATCAAACACATCACCATAATTTATGTCCTTTGACATTATTTGTATATAGCTGTGCCACCTGTTGCTTCTGTTCTCCTTGGTCTAAGCTTTTTTTTTTTTAATTTATTTTTTATTTAAGAAAGGATAAATTAACAAAACCATAGGGTAGAAGGGGTACAACTCCACACAGTTCCCACCATCCAATCTCCATATCCCATCCCCTCCCCTGATAGCTTTCCCATTCTCTATCCCTCTGGGAGCATGGACCCAGGGTCATGGGTTGTAGAAGGTGGAAGGTCTGGCTTCTGTAATTGCTTCCCTGCTGAACCTGGACATTGACTGGTTGGTCCATACTCCCAGTCAGCCTCTCTCTTTCCCTAGTAGGGTGGGTCTCTGGGGACGCGGAGCTCCAGGACACATTGGTGGGGTCTTCAGTTGAGAGAAGTCTGGCCGGCATCCTGATGGCATCTGGAACCTGGTGGCTGAAAAGAGAGTTAACATACAAAGCCAAAAAAATTGTTGAGCAATCATGGACCCAAAGCTTGGAATAGTGGAGAGGAAGTGTTGGGGGGTACTCACTGCAAACTCTAGTGTACTTCTGCTTTCAGGTATATATTTTGCACTTGTTTATTGATACGTGTGAACATATGCTCTCTCTCACAGAACCTGGTGTATATCTAGGTTTCGGGACTTTGTTAGAAAGTGATCCACCTGGGATGGAATTAGAGAATGCTATGAAAGGAAAGGTCTCACCCGAGTAATGAACCTAAGCTTTTAAGAGAGTCAACATATCAAAGACTCAGCCTATGTATTAAAAAGACTCAGTCTGTCATATAAAAGGTTTGAGACATTCAATCAATTTTCCCCTCTCATATTAATTAAATAGTGATTTATATGACTACAAGTTAATAGGTGTACATAAACACCATTCCCACCACCAAAAGACTGTGTCCCATCCCCTCCTCTTCCCCCCTACCCCAGTGAAGTCGAACATCCACCCTCACCCTCAACCCAGGGTTTTTACTTTGGTGCCCTACTCCAGATTCAGTCACATCCTGCTTTGATTTTCCCTTTCTGTTCTTCTTTCTCAATTTCTGTTTATGAGTGGGATCATCCCATACTTGTCTTTATCTTTCTGTCTTATCTGACTTAACATAATTCCTTCTAGCTCCATCCAAGATGGGTCAGAGATGGGTTCATTGTTCTTAATAGCTGCATAGTATTCCATTGTGTGTATATACCACAATTTTCTCAGCCAGTCATCTGTTGTTGGACACCTGGATTGCTTCCAGGTTTTAGCTATTACGAATTGTGCTGCTATGAACATAGGAGTACACATTTCTTTTTGGTTGGGTGTTATGGAGTCCTTGGGATATGTCCCCAGGAGAGGAATTACTGGGTCATATGGAAGGTCCATGTCTAGCCTTGTGAGAGTTCTCCAGACTGCTCTCCACAGAGGCTGGACCAATTTACATTCCCACCAGTAATGTAAAAGGGTTCCTCTGTCCCCACAGCCTCTCCAGCATTTGTTGCTGTTGTCCTTTTTGATGTATGCCATTTTTATTTTCTTATGTGGCTTTATATCCTTTTCATTTCTGCTTGGGTTTAGATAAATCTGTAGTGTTTTAGACACCAAATCTATGGTGCATGTCATAGTTGTAGTTAGATCTTTTTCCTGTCTCCTCAGTAAAAGAAAGCAGTATTAGAAATAGAAACAGGTTTGAGAAGTGGGACTTGGGTATGGTTCAAAGTGAGGCTATAAGAGCATACTTCAGATAAGATAATAGTTTCATCTTAATCTTAAAAGATGTCCCTGGACTTTATATTTCTGCTTAAGTGCAGCCCTGCTATCTGGTTCTAGCTTGGTGTTAGAGAATGGTCCTCAGAGCCTGTGTGAAAACAGACTTGGCAATTCTCCTTCAAATTCTCCAGGTTCTATTAAAAAAACAAAACAAACAAACAAAAAGCAGATCATAAATGTTCTGCCTTCTGCTTTTTCAAATAACCTTAGTTTTACTCTGCCTGAAGTTTGGCTTGTCCAATAGTGTATCATCTTTTTGTTTGTTGGTATATTGTATGGGCGTCACCATCTAATTCATGATAAAGCTCTTAACACCCAATGTGTTTGTATTTAGAGTAAAGGAGGAATTAATTTAAATTAATTTTTATTAGTGTTTTAATATTGATTTGCAAAATTATAATATAACAGGGGTGTAATTCCACACCTTTCCCGTCACCAGAGTTCTGTCACCCCCATTCCCTTCATTGGAAATTGTAGTAGTTCTCCCAAGATCACAGATATGGGTTGGCTATCATTTCTATAGCTGTCTGTCTATGTTTTTTTTTCTATGACCCTGCCTTCTCTTCCTTCTAAGTCACACTTATTACTTCTGAGTGTCCTGATGGAGTTGGAGTTCAGAACCCTCTGGTCTCATTCCCAGAACATTTACCCCTCTGGGAGTATGAACCAAAATTCTTCATGGGGAGCAGAAGGTAGAAGGTCTGGCTTCTGTAGTTGCTTCTCTGCTGTATATGGACATTTACAGGTCAATCCATACCCCCAGCCTGATTCTGTCTTTCACCAGCTGAGTAGGGCTCTGGAGAGGGAAGGTTCTGGGACGCACTGGTGAGGTCATCTGCCCAGGGAGTTCAGGTTCAAGTCATAGTAGCATCCACAACTTGGTGGCTTAGCGAGTTTCTGAAGAAATCCTGATTGTATTTTGTTGAGTTTTCAGGTGAATTTCCTTTTTTTTTTTCCTAGTTAATCAGGAATGGAATCTGAAACAATTCCTACTTCATAGAAATGCCTCTGGAAGTTCACCTGATTGCTTAATTCTTCATTAAACTATCACTAGGAAATGGTGTCTGTGCAAAGAATCCACTGATCCTGGCTGCCTTTCCTGCCCCTTTCTTTTCTTTTGTCCTTTTTCTTTTTTCCCTTTTTCTTTTCCTTTCTTTTCTCCTTTTTATCTGCTCAGAGAGAAATTGAAAAATAAGGAGGAGCTAGAGAAAGAGGGAGAAAAAGAGGAATATCTATAACCCTGCTTCATTGGTCATGGAGCTTCCTTCCTGGGGGCTTGAATCCTGGTCCTTGTAGACTGTAACCTGTGTGCTCAACTGGGTGTTCCATCACCCAGCCCTTAGGAAGTATGAAGTTGTAATGTGGCCGTGAGAGTGGGCCTCTGATCTGAAGTTACTAACCTCCTTGTGACAAATGCTGCCAGGCCAGACATCCTTGTCTTTATCTCTGCTCGTGTGCCCAGACACCAGCACCAAAGAAAGAGCACGTGAGGACGGGGAGAGTGGGGCTCATCTTCAAGTCTGGAAAATAGCACTCAGCAGAAAGTCACTTGCCTATTCATATTTGGGCTTCCACGTCTAGCTTATTTTGTTACTGCAGTCTCAGCAGACTAGTCTGGGGTCTGCATTAATAGTAAAAGAAAAGAAATGAACTCCCCAGAGGAGAACGTTTATGGCGGAGGCCAAGGATCTTGTTTGTCTTATTTAATGTCTTCAATCACTAGCAGCAGGAGGAGGCCCTCATAGTAGGTTTTCAGAGTTTATTTAGCTCAATGAATTAATGCATGAATGAATAAACAAAGCATCACAGTTTCTCATAATAAGAATGTTTGTTTGTTTGTATTACCATCAGGGTTATAGCTGGTGCTTGGTACCTGCACCATGAATCCACCTCTTCTGCTGGCCATCTTTTTTTTTTTTAAAAAAATAACTCTTTAAGATGGTTTTTAATTTTTTTTATTATCTTTACTTATTTATTGGATAGGGACAGCCAGAAATCGAGAGGGAAGGGGGCACAAACCGTAGCACTGCTTCATCACTTGCAAAGCTCTCCCCCTGTAGGTGGGACTGGGGGCTCAAACTCAGGTCCTTTTGCATTGTGACATGTGCACTCAAGCAGGTGCACCACCACCCGGCCCCTAAATTTATTTATTTATTTATTTATTTATTTATTTATTTATTTATTTATAAAAAGGAAACACTGACAAAACCATAGGATTAGAGGGGTACCACCCCACACAATTCCCACCACCAGAACTCTGTATCCCATCCCCTCCCCTGATAGCTTTCCTATTCTTTATCCCTCTGGGAGCATGACCAAGGTCATTTTGGGATGCAGAAGGTGGAAGGTCTGGCTTCTGTAATTGCTTCCCCACTGAACATGGGAGTTGACAGGTTGATCCATATTCCCAACCTGTCTCTCTCTTTCCCTACTCACTTATTTACTTTTTTTTTCTTGCCATGTAGTAATGTGTGTGCTCTACTGGGAATGACACTGCCCTACCCCCAGTAACTCTATTATTTCATGAAGTAGATTACACAAGGGATATTATCTTTCCTCCCTTAAAAGTTTTACAAATATGTCTATATTGTTAATTTCTGATGGTAAGTGGAAGTCTCAACTAAAGGCTATCAGGAAATACTTTTTAAAGCTAACCTCCAGGAGGAGAGGGATAGTCCATCAGCTAGGGAACATGTCCTGCTATGTGTGTGATCCAAGTTCGATTCTTAGCACCACATGGTAGTACCATAGAACCAGGGGAAGCTCCACTCCTCTGATGTTCCTTTCTCTACTGAAATGAAAAAGATGGCTGGGAGCAGTGAAATTGCATATGCTTAATGCTCTGACTTTGCAGAAAGCAAAAACACCAAGTCTAAACTCATATCTAGGCTTTATTTGAGCTTCACTACTATGTCTTTCTTCCTCTAACATTTTATTTATTTATTTTATTATTTATGATTTTTGTATAGGCAGAATTTAAGAGAGAAGGGGAAAATAAGAGAGGGAGAGAGCTATATCTGCAACACTGATTCACCATTTATAAAACTTTCCCCTGAGGTTAAAGACTTGAACCCAAGCTGGGGGCTTGAATCCAGCTCCTTGTGTATTGTATTATGTGCAGTCAACCAAGTCACCACCACCTGGCCCTCAAAATCAATTAATTCAGTTATGATAGAGAGGAGAAGAGAGAACCAGAGCATCACTCTGGCACCCTCTATGATAGGGATCACACTCAAGACCTCATCCTTGAGACTAGTATTTAATTATGCTCTCTGTATATTTTCAAAATACAGCTCAGCAACTACATGCACATTGTTGTCACACCTCTCCAATGTCTGGTCTGTGCTAACTCTCTCTCTCTCTCTCTTTCTCTCTCTCTCTCTCTCTGTTTGTGTGTGTGTGTGTCTTTCCTTGTTTTCATGTCTGCCGGGAGTACTGGTCAACTAGGCTATAAATTATTCCCCAATCAGTATTTGTCTGATGATTTTTCTCACAGACTAGAATCCTGAGTTTTTGCAGAAAGCATCAGAGTCCAAGTCTTGTAAAAGTCACAGCATGTTTCTTTCCATTTTTCTATGCTAAAAAAAAAGCATCATGACTTTTCAAACAACACAACAGTTTCAGATGCTGAAAGGTCCATGATGTACACTTGAACACTAATAATGTTTACCTGACCACTTACTTGCTTTTACCAAATTATTGTGATTTGTTAATACTTACATAGTACTTGCAATCATGAAAATTTCCTTTCTCTCTCTCCCTCCCCTCTCTCTCTCTCTCTTTCTCTCTCTCTCTCTTTCTCTCTGCCATCAGTTTTATTCCTGGGACCCTGTGCCTACCTACCTATGTGGTCCCACCATTCCTGGAGGCCACTTTTCCTTTCCTTTTGCTAGAGGATGAGAGACAGAGAGCAATAAAGAGGGAGAAAGGGAAAGACAGCAGAGATTACTTGCAGTACTACTCAGCTGCTTCTCCCTTGCAGATGGGGCACAGAGCCTTGAACGCGGATCTTCGCTCATGGTAATATATGTGCTCTGCCAGGTGCACCACTACCTGGCCCTTGTAGTCATGAATTTTTAAACCTCTGACTGGATACAGAAATTCACAATCTCATTTCTGCTAGATTAGAAATAAAAACTTCTCCAGTTCCACTAAACTGGATGTATGATTGTGTGTGTATCTTTATGTGTGGTCTTACACATAATGAAAAATATATTTATAGTCTAATATTTTTCTCCTTATTAGAGGAGCCACAGGGAAATATGATGGATAAATTAATAAGGAGGGATTTTTTTTTATGGTGGTTCTTGTTTCATTTCTGAGATCCAGGTAGGGTCTCTTGTGGCACAGAACCCAATGTAGCTCTCCTGGGATTAGCACATTAGGCACCTTATAAAAGAAAATGTATTTAATGTTCCTCCAGTCATGCCACCCTCCAGTGTGATGTCACCAGCACATTAAATAAGGATATTTGGCAGTGTGGTCTCCCGCTGCTGACATCTGAGTGATGTCCTTGTGAAGGAAGCCCGGGCCAGTGGGCTTTGTGTTGATGGGGAAAAATAAAGAGACAGAAAACTAAGTCAGGCCACTTCATTAAAAAAAGATTGAGATGTTTCCCTTGGCCTAGTGAGACACAGGGAATATTAATATTGGACTTGCTCCAAAAGAGAGTGAAATTAGGGTGAGTGAAGTATCCTCTGGGGAGAGAGGGCTTGTCCAGAAGGACTAATTCTCTTGGCCAAGACTCGGCCTATGAAGGAGCACTCTGCTCCCCCAAAGGTCTTTAACTTGCCAGCGTCCCTTCTTGAATTGGACCCGTTGTGCCGCATGAAACTCTCCACATTTTACTGTTATTTTCACATTTTACGTTCTGTCTTGGGAGGTCGTTTCATGCATCAGCAATCGGAATGCAATCAAGCGGTGACTGGGACTCAGAGCGTAAGAGGCAACCGTGAGTAGGTAGTAGAGACGACTTGTGGATGAAAGTTGCCTTGGCTGTGAATGTCTGCTCAGACTGTGACCTCAGAACACACCAGTCTGAATGCCTGTTACTTTTGGGAATGCCTGCTATATGCAAATCATCATGGCAAAGTTCAAAGAGAAAATGGGGCTAGTGAAATAGCTCCCTTAGACAGTGTGTGGCTTTGCTATACGCGTGACCCACTTAGCTATATGCGTGACCTGCTTTGCTATACGCTGTGGTATCTTTCTTCCACTCTTTTCTTCTGCTTCTCTTTCTCTTATAAATGAATAAATAAATTAAGGTAAAGTAAAATAAAGTAAATAAAGAGAAAGGAGATTGTAGACAAACATCAAATCTCTAATCAACTAACAATCCAACCTAGAATTATCAGTATCATAAAAGTAAAATGCAAGTGGGGAGCCAGGCAGTGGTGCATCCTGTAGAGTGCACACGTTACCATGTGCAAGACCCCCCACCTGCGGTGAAGCTTTATGAGTGATGAACCAGGTTGCAGGACTCTCCCCGCGCCCCATTAAAAAAAAAAAACAGAATGATAATATGACAGTAGGCTCTGTTAGGGACTGGGTGGTGGCGGTGGCACATCTGGTAAAGTATACATGTTACTATGCTCAAGGACCTAGGTTCAAGTCTTTGGTCCCCACCTGCAGGAACAGTGAAGAAATGCTGCAGATCTCTCTCTCATTCCTTCCCTATCTCTCACTCCCCTCTCAATTTCTCTCTGTTGCCATGTAAAATAGACAAAATTAAAAAAATATATAATAGATTTTTTTTGAAGATGTTTACTTTGTTAAAATAGAAGCATGTAAACTGGATAGATAGGCCATCTTACTGAGAAGCAAATCTGAGTGAAGTGACTTGTATTTGTCATTCATAGACATTTTCAGTCTCATGGGGGGGAAAGAAATCACACACTTGTCCTTAGAATTCCGTCTTGAAGATATTATCTGACTGAATTAGAAGTCGCTGGACCTCTTAGCTACAGAACTTGGCAGTTCTCAATACTGCACCTACATTCCTTGGCAGAAAGCGCTCCCAGGAATTTCGAGTGCCTGACCTCTAAGTTCTCATGGTAGTATGTCATCAGCCACACCTGTGGCCATCTCCCTCATCCTTTTGTGCATTCCGTTAAACCCACGGTGAACAGTTAATCTACCCAACACATATTCTTTGCTGCCTTAGTAGTTGATGATGCAATGATGAATTGGGAAACTGACAGAGAACAAAGCCATAAGGAGCATTGTCATGCTTTTCATTATTTATTAATTCTGACAGGTCTTTCCCAACCTGTGGTAATCTCATTTATCTTAAGATTTTCTTTGTTGAAGTCCACATTTTAAACAAACAAATGAAAAAAAAAGACATTTATACAGTCACAAGAGAAGCCTACAGCAATTGTGACTGTTGGTTATGAAATTCTAAAATGGTGATTCTCTGGAAGAGGTATATTTCACACAATAAAACTGCATCAGTGGAAGACAGGTTGGAGTTTTGCATCTTTGCGTTAGTTGAAGAAGATGGCAACATATTAGACTAGTAACAGAGGAAACTCTGAAACTTTTGTTGAGAGGATGAATGAAAAAAAAAAAGCGACTATAGAGCTCTTCTGTTTTGCTCCTTAGCTGGGAAACATTTTAATTCTTCCCCATAACATCATTTAATTCCTCATGTAATGTAGTCCTGCTAGATCACAAATATTTTTTTTCAGATTTTATTTTTCTTTAAACAAGTCAACAACTCTCTTTTGTGTTCTGCTCAGAACATATGTTGCAAATCTCGGATTGAGTTTATTTGAAACTAACAACTGCCCAGTAGCATGTTAAGAGAAACAGCCCTAAGTGAAAATTCTATGGAATTTATATTCTTCTCTTAAGGACTACTCTAACTTTGTTTTACAATTAATCTCATTTAAGTTATGTAATATGAGAGATATTGGAATGACGAAAATTCTTATTAGCATGGTGGATCAATGTTTTTTGTGTATGGTGTTCTTACTGAACTTATTTCAAATATTTAGATATTTGAAATCCTACACACACACAAAGTTATAATTTGAACTTGAGGTCAGTTGGTTTATCTGTTGCTTACTTAATGCTTTCTAGGTGAAATGCCCTTACCCAGACTCTATAAAATCTTTCTTTTTCCTCCCTTCCTTCTTTCTTTTTTTCCATCCTTTATATGACATTGCTGGGCCTTCACTGCTTCATGTCAGCATTTTCAGATAGACAGACAGACAGACAGATAAACATCACAGCACTGGAGTTTGCCCCATGTAGTGGGGACTGGGCTTGAACCTAGGTCAGATGCATGGCAAAGTAGGAACATTCTCTATCTTGTAGGCCCTAACTATAAAACTTTCATTGACAAATACTCAATTCATGTCTGCCTATCCGTTACATTAAATTCATTTTGAATGGCATAACAAGCTGTGCCTTTGAGAACTGAGCTTACTTTTTAGAACTAAACAAACAACAAGCTACTACTGTAGTCACCATTAGAAAGGCAGCTGTAAGACTTGTTCTGGTGAGACTACAAATTGTGGGCCCTCAGATGTCCAATTCCAACATTTTAGTAAAGAATCATTTATGAAATGTTGGCCAAGTTTCCTCTAGATGTCGAAAATGTAACAGCCAGGATACACTCTAAACCATGTAAAATGGCTCACTGACCTATTTGTGTCATTGTGCTGGACTTTCACACATGCGCAAACAATTGTTCTTTTTCTTGAGACAAAAATCCCTGAGAAGTGAGGGTTACTGCTAACCTCACAATGTAAATGAGGAACGGAAGTCGAATTACTCATTTAGAGCCAGCTTGCAAAACAGATGGACAAAATCCAAGGTCACAAAAATAACAAGTGACAACACTGGGGCCAGACAGTCTTTTCTAATTCAGAATTCTAGCTGCCTTATATACATGAAGACTCATCCTTATGGTACTTGGTATTGGGAAATGGGATAATAATAATAACAGATAGATAGACAGATAGAATTCAAGGCAGAATCACTGGCTAATTCTGTGACAATATCATTGTTCTCTTTCTTTGCTCAGTCCCCTTAGCATGAAACTGTTCCTGCCTTCTTTCTCTCCCTTTCTTCCTCTTGCTTCTACATCCCTTGTTTCTGTTGGTTCCTATATTGTTTATACCCTAAGCTCTAACGTGGACAAGTTTTTCCCAAGTGCTCATGAAAGTCTGCTGTATTTTCTATGTATAACAAGACTCAAAGGAGACCCGAGCAATAGTTAGATAAGAAAGTGTGTAGAAAACAGAGGATCCTATTAAAACCTCCGAGTCAGCACTTTTTTGGTTCTATTCCAAGAAAGTGATGATAATATTGACTAATTACATTGTGGAGGTGAAAGAGTCTATACACCTAACAAGGCAAACCTTTTCACTACAAGTTCAAAGGAAATGTGTCTTAGGCTGCTGCAGTGTCTTGCTGACAGTCACAGAGTCAACGGGTGAGAGATCTTGGACTTTGAGAAGGATCCCCTTATGCTGAGCTTATGCTAGCTCACTTGAATCCAGGTGACATAGAGTTCTTTTCTTTTTAAGATTTATTTAATTATGAGAGAGAGAAGAAAAGAGAAGAGAAGAGAAGGAGAAGGAGAAGGAGAAGGAGAAGGAGAAGGAGAAGGAGAAAGAGAAGGGAAGAGAAGAGAGGAAATTGAACCAAAGCATCACTGAGAAACAGGTGAAAATCAAACTTGGGACCTCATACTGGAGGGCTTCATCCACTGTGCCACTTCCCAGGCAATGTGACAGAGATCTCTTTTGGGACACATTGAATATTTGCTTTCTCTGCACTGGGGCTTCGTGCTGTGCTAGATGAGGCAGGGTGCGGTGCCTTTAGGACTCTGAGTACTGGGATCAGGGAGGTCTAGATCTAAATATTAACTCCATCACTTCCTGCTTTGTAACTTAAGGCACATTGCCCTTTTGAAGGCTCAGTTTCCTCATCTGTGGATGATACTTTATTCTTCCTGTGGTTGCTGAAAGAATTAAAGGGAATACTACCAAGTACTCATAGATGTCTCACTCTGTATCATGTTCCGAGGTGCATGCCTTATTTTGATTATTTTCATCTATAAGTGAATGCATTGGCTAAGAACATGTAACAGAAAATCCACATCTGCCTATTGTCTCTTTTTAGTTATTTTATTATCTGTATTTATTTACTGGATAGAGGCAGCCAGAAACCAAGAAAGAGGTGATAGAGAGGGAGAGAGACAGAGAGACACCTGCAGCACTGCTTCACCATTTGCAAAGTTTTCCCCCTGCAGGTAGGGACCGGGGGCTTGAACCTAGGTCATTTCACATTGTAACAGGTGCGCTCAACCAGGTACACCACCACTTGGACCCTTTTATCTCAGCAAGTATGTGTTTAGTCACAGACACAGAACAATAAACACACCAATTAGGATTATAGAACTACCTCTACCTACTCTCCCCACACAACCACAATCCTGAGACCTGTAGTTGTATCATGAACTTAACAGAGCTCATACTCTCGCTGTCTTTTTGCCCTGTCAAAACCTTATTAAAGGGCTGGGCAGTGTATGTCCAGCAGAGTGAAAATGTTAGTATGTTCAACGATCCAGGTTCAAGTCTCCAGTTCCCATGGAGGAAGCTTCATGAATGGTGAAGCAGTGTTGTAGTTGTCTCTCTTTCTCTCTCCCCCCTCACTCCTCTCCCAATTTCTGTCTCTATGAAAGAGAGAGAGAGAGAGAGAGAGAGAGAGAGGGAACACCAGTGTACCCTGGAACCATATCTCTCCAGACTTCTGCACCACTAGAAAAAAAATAGAAACAGAATGGGGGTTTGGATCAACCTGTCAACTTCCATGTCCAGTGGAGAAGCAATTACAGAATCCAGACCTTCCACCTTCTACACCCCATAATGATCCTGGGTCCATACTCCCAGAGGGATAAAGAATAGGAAAGTTTCCAATGGGGGGGATGGGATGTGGAATTCTGGTGGTAGGAACTGTAACCCTCTTATTCTATGGTATTGTTGATCATTATTAAATCAATAGGAAGAAAGAAAGAAAGGAAGAAAGAAAATTTTACTAAACAGTTTCCATTCCCCAGATAACGGACTATCTTCTTATTCACACTGCTTCTTGCACTTTAAACAGTCAAATATCAAGAAAGACAGTAAGAAGCAGAAGGACAAAGTATGATTTCCTGGAAATGTGTTTAAATTATAGGTAGTCCTTATTCTCCTTTCATGCTGTTAATATTTCTACCTACGCAGGAAAGGCTGGGAGACAGAACTTTTGTGTGAGACTATTCTGTCTCCAAGTGTAGGAAAGGAGTAGGTAATTGACAGTTTCTTTCATGTGTATTAAGATCAGGTGAAGAATCAGTAATATGTTTTTGAATATATTGAGGTTACTGTCTTATTTACACTGTGTGTTGACATACACATACAATTTTTTAAAAACATACAACCACTCATCACAAATAGCAAGTGGGTGTCAGAATTGTTAATGTAATTTTCACCTCATCCCAGTGAATTAAGGTTTGGAGCAGAGATAAGTGAAAAGAAATCACAGGAATGAAATGATTTGTTATGTTTTGCAGTTACTGAAATAAGATTAATAAATAACATATAATAATAGTAGAAAAGAGGCAAATCAGCTGAAAATATAACCAGGGGGACAGCAACATTAGCTTAGATTCAAGGAAATTGTATAGGAAAGAGTTATATCTGAAAATGGAGATTTGATGGGTACCTTTAGTCTGGAAATTGGGAAGTCATTTCTCACTCTTAAAGTCAATAGATGGAGAAACTTTCAGAAGAGGCCCTAGCTGCTTTAATCACAGGACAAAGAAGACAGAGAAAAAGGTAAAAAAGGGAGAGAGAAGAGGGTGGGGAAGATCTATAGTTTATATATTTGGGAGAAGAAAGGGGTTAAGATGAGAAATAGAACATGACATATTGAAATAAGCTTCTTCAAGTTGAGCTGAGTCATTGATACTACATACTTTCATAAACTATAGCCAGCCAAATGAGTAAACCAATAAATTTGTCCTACCTTACTACCTCTCTGGGTTCAGGAAATTAGGGAAGACAAACAGAATAAGGCCACAGACTCAAAATACCCCCCACCCCACTATGGTTATTGTTGGGGGTCAGTTCCTGCACAACTCTACCACTCCTAGTCGCCATGTATTTTTGCTAGAGGGTGAGAGACAAAGAGAAATAGAAGACACACCCGCAGCACTGCTCCACTATTCATGAAGCTTCCGCCTCCAGATGGGAACCAGGGCTTGAACCCAGGTCTTTATGCGTGGTAATTTGTGCACTTTACAATGTGAGCTATCTATCACATGGCCAAGATTGAACTCTTAGAAGAAAATCTCCTGAGACATTGACTGAGATCCAAAGAAAGTTACATGTGACAGAATATTGCTGACTTTTTTTTTTTCCATTTGAATATATCCTCAGCTCATTCTGATAGCATTTGACAAATGAATGTTATATTAACTAGTTCCCACCACTTAATAAAATCCAGTGTGTGGGCCAGGTGGTGCACAAGGACCCAGGTTTGAGCCCCTGGTCCCCACCTGCAGGGGGAAAGCTTCACAAGTGGTGAAGCAGTGCTGCAGGTGTCTCTCTTCCTCTCTATCACACACTTCCCTCTCAATTTCTGACTGCAAATATCCAACAAATAAATAAAGAAAAAGAATTTAAAAAAATCCAGTGTGAAATCTCCTGAATAAACACCTTAATTGTAATCAAGACTGAGATTGCTTAGCACATAGTAAACATTCAATACAAATTTAGTTTACTAATTAAAATGAATAAATGAGTAGCCATCTAGATAGTTTTTAGTGTGGCTGTAGTAAAGGCAAATATGGTTATTGTGTGTTTGTTACTCAACTATTTGCAGTACTGGCAAAATCCAGCTTGTATAAAGTATAGTTTGAATTTTTGCTTTCTAGTATTCAGTTGGACCTGTAGTGAATGGACTGTATTTATGCAGAGGAAACATGCTTTGAAGAGATAATAGCAATTTTATTATAGTATATTTATTTATTTATTTAATTTATTTATTTATTTTTAAATTCCTTTATTGGGGAATTAATATTTTAAATTTGACAGTAAATACAATAGTTTGTACATGCATAACATTTCCAAGTTTTCCATATAACAATACAACCCCCACTAGGTCCTCTGTCATCCTCCTTGAATCTGTATTCTCCCCCCCCACTCACCCCACAATCTTTTACTTTGGTGCAATACACCAATTCCAGTTGAGGTTCTACTTGTGTTTTCTCTTATAATCTTGTTTTTCAACTTCTTCCTGACAGTGACATCATCCCATATTCATTCTTCTGTTTCTGACTTATTTCACTCAACATGAATTTTTCAAGGTCTATCCAAGATCAGCTGAAAACAGTGAAGCCACCATTTTTTATAGCTGAGTAGTATTCCATTGTGTATATAAACCACAACTTGCTCAGCCACTCATCTGTTTTTGGATACCTGGGTTGCTTCCAGGTTTTGGCTATTACAAATTGTGTTGCTAAGAACATATGTGTACACAGATCTTTTTGGATGGATGTGTTGGGTTCTTTAGGATATATCCTCAGGAGAGGAATTGCAGTATCATAGGGTAGGTCCATTTCTAGCCTTCTGAGAGGTCTCCAGACTGTTCTCCACAGAAGTTGGACCAATTTACATTCCCACCAGCAGTGCAGGAAGGTTCCTTTGATCCCACAACCTCTCTAGCATTTGCTGCTGTTACTTTTTTTTTGATGTATGACATTCTTACAGGAGTGAAGTGGTATCTCATTGTTGTCTTTATTTGCATTTCTATGACAATGGATTAATTCTGTTTGGGACCCTCTGGGCTTCTTTAAAGTTTGTGTTTTTGATGTTGTCTAAAGTAGAGAAGTTCTCAGCTATTATGTCCTAAAGAATGCTTTCTTCCTCTCTCTCTCTTTCTCCCTGTGGTAAGCCTATAATGCATATATTGTTTCTTTTGAAGTCATCCCATAGGTCTCTGTTATTGTTTTCAGTATCTCTTAATGCATTTTTGAGATCTCTTACTTCTTTTTTAGTTGTCTCTAATTCATCCTTGATCTTACTAATTCTGTCTTCAGCCTCATTTATTCTATTCTCTCTCCCCTCTACTGTTTTCTGGAGTTCATCTATTTTGTTACCATGCTCTGATACTTTTTTAGCTTTTTCAGTTAGTTGTGTTCTTAGCTCAGCTATTTCAGCTTTCAGTTCTCTAATATCCTTGAGATAATTAATGTTTTTTTTCCAGAGTCTCAGTTGTTGTTCCTGCATTTCTGATGACAATTCTTTCTAACTCTTGACTCACTCTGTGATTATTTCCTTAACTAGTGTTTGGATGTTGACCTCATTATTTCATGCTTCAACCTTTGGGGGCCTTTTAGCTGGACTCTTGTCCTGGTTCACTTCTCCAATATTTGTTCTTATTGGTTTAACCATTTTATATAGTATGTTATGAGGTCCCTCTCTCAGTACTTCTCAAATTACTCATCACTCTTGCCTGGATTGACTTGTGTCTAAGTAAGGTAATTAAAGAGTTCACAGTTGTGGAAATTGACAGTTGTTTCAATAGTACTTTAATCTGTGAGTTGGAGCTCAGTGGCTTAAAAGCCTCTTTTGTTCTTTTTCTTGCCTGCTATGGGAGCCTGAGGGCTTTTAAACTATAAGTAGGTTTATTAGCTTAATCACTGACTCCTGACCAAGAGATAAAGCTTGGTGGGGCAGAGATAATACAGTGGTTATGCAAAGAGACTACTCTCACAGCCCCACTATTAGGCCACAGAGGTATAGATCTTCTCCTGAGTCTCCTGGTTAGTTCTCTGTCCCCTGGTGTCAGCATAGGGTCTCCCCGCCGCTGCCCCGGATTCTGAGAGCAGTAGCTATGGAGGCTCACAGTTGCATTTGGTGAGTCTTAGGGGAATCCTTTCCTCCCTTCAGCCATCTTTTTGTTGGTGAAACAGACTGGAGGTGGTATCTCAACTGGCAAACTGCTGGACTGTTACCAGCCACTTAATTTCTCCCTAGGCTCCTCTCTGTCCATGAGCCACACATGTTTGCACTCACCGTTGATTTAGTGGGTTCCTGAAGTCGTTCTAGTCCTGTCTTGTTGTGGTCCTTTGGTATTCCTAGTTGACCTGGGAGAGGAAAGGAGAGAAACACAGTTGCTGCTGCTCCATAGACCCGCCTCCGGAAGTCTCTCCAAAGTATATTTATTTTGGGCTAGGGAAATAGCATAATGTTTCTACAAAACTTTCCTACCCAATGCTCTGAAGTCCCAGGTTCATTCCATAGTACTACAGTACTACCATAAGTCAGAACTAAGCTGTCCTCTGGTAAAAACAGGAAGAAATAGACATGCTGATTTCCTGACCCAGGAGGAGGCATACTGAGTTGTGTTGAAGTTTCAGGTTCCATCCCCACTATGGCATGTGCCAGAGTGATGTCCTGGTTCTCTTAAATAAATATCTAAATCTTTCAAAAACCATTTCTTCCCTGTTAAAATGGCTTGCAACAATATTCCTTTTCTCAAAGCTACAATTTATTAGAATAAAAAAAAACCTCATTTCCTTTTTCATAAATATAAAACCTGACTGAATTCCTAACTTGCCAGAAACCCCATCCCAAATGGTCAGTGAGTAAATAAATGAATGTAAACATGGTATTGCACATAAAGCACTAAGACTGTACTTGGCTCCTGGTGAGTGCCTTAGAATTGCCAACTCTATAATCTCACAAAGCGTAGAAGAGATTTAGATTGTAGAGGAGTTCAGAAAATTGTTCTTAGAAGAGGTGACATGGGAATTGGATTTTGAAGCCAAGTTCTTACATCTTCCACATTCATATGTCTTCCAAAACATGTTTTCAGACTATTCAAGTACATTTTAAGCCAAACCTAAAAGTTTATGGAAGAAAACAACTCGACATTTGACTTTTCAACTACTTAGTTTCTTCTAAAGTCTTCAAAGCATCATTTCAGAAAATCACATAAGTAGAAAAGATGGCCTTTTGCTTCTTAGAGGTATAGAATTAGAGAATAACATAGGTCAAAAGTGAAGTGGATTTATCTGATCAAAGTTATGGAATTGATGTAGGAAAGAAGGCAGAGGTCAGCGAAACACAATTTGAAGTCTACAGGTCAGGAACAATTACTGGGTTCCTAGTACATTGGCAGCCACAGGCTGAGCTAACTAGAGAGGATGCAGGCTAAAGAGTGGCCAATGTCCCATTAGTCCAGACCCCCCAAGTGAATCTCATTAGGAATCAGGATGATTCACCTTGGTGGGCCTTGACCTTGATTCTGTGATGTGAAATGATGTCCGGTTGGGCAAAAGAAGACTTTCTCAAGGTCAGAAGAGTCACAAGGTGCTCACAGTCTTAAGAACAGTGTATTTCTCCCAGAAAATACTGAGGGATTCAGACTAGAATGCCTATTTATGGAATTTCACAGAGGCCCATCACTCTATCACATACTCTGATATTTCAGCTTTGCCAAGATAAGCACATCAAAAAGGAAGAAAGAGAGAAAGAAAGAAAAAAAGGAAGGAAGGAAGAAAAAGAAAGAAAGAAAGAAAGAAAGAAAGAAAGAAAGAAAGAAAGAAAGAAAGAAAGAAAGAAAGGAAGGAAGGAAGGAAGGGAGGAAGAACCAAAGATACTGAAGCATTTAACATTGTTTTCCTTAACATGAGTGGATGGCAGAAGGATTAGAGACCTCTTTGGGAAACTCATCAAAGTTTACAACAGTCAAAATGTGTTCTGGTTTCTGTTCAAGAAAGGCTTTTAAATTTTTTTTTTAATTCTCCCCAGTTTCTGGTCCCAAGTATAACAACTCCCTGGAAAGATGGTGACAGAGACTATTTATGATGCTTACTTAGTACCTTAGTTTCATCTGTCTCTTGGCCTTGGTAGGTCTGTTTCAGTCTGTCTGAATCAAACTTAGTGTCACATGTGAAGTGAAAAGGGTTGCTGTCTCTTGCCGAGGCTACTATTCATTTCTGTTGACATTTATTCTAGGCTAAGCACTACATTGAGCTCTGGGAAGACAAAGGCAAAAAACAAAACAAACAAAAAACCATCACTTTCTGTGAGGAACTCTGATATACTAGGTGGGAAGAGATGCCTACAGTTTGTTGCACTGTGATGAGTGTTTTACAGTAGGCCCACTTTTGCTGGCAACTCTGGAGAGAGTACAGCTATTAAGCCATTCATTTAAGGCACATCTACTTAAGACAAAGCCGTGCCCTGTGGCTAAGGAAGATAAACATTGAAAATGATATTTCTTTCCTTCCATGAACTCTATATATTCATGAGAGGAAACACACAGATAAATAATTCAAATAAGATATAATGAAATCTACTGTACATACTTTAAAATAACTGTGAAAGCTTCTTTGTGCCTGTGAAACCATCAACTGGAAGCATTATGGTAGACCAGAAAGATTAAAACCTGGATGTAAGAGGCCAGGTGGTGGTGCACCTGGTTGAGCACACACATTATAATGCGCAAGGTCTCAGGTTCTAGCCCCCGGTCCCCACCAGCATGGGGAAAGCTTCACAAGTGGTGAAGCAGGGCTGCAGGTGTCTCTCCCTCACCCTATCTACTTCTCTCTTCCCTCTAGATTTTTGACTGTCTCTATCCAATAAATAAATAAAGATAATAATAAAAAAATTTAAAAACCTGGATGTACATAAAATATTCTGTAAAATATTTTTAGGTGTACTGAAAAGTGAGAAAATCATCAAAATTGTAAAAGATTGAAAAACAAAATTCTAATCCATAAAGATAAATCAGTAGTGATAAATAAAGATAAATCAGCTTTCTTCTAAAAGTATCTTCCATTTCCCAAGCTTGGCCAAGAGCTTTGGATTTGTTGATGAATGTGGGTCATGAAGAAAGATTAAAATTACACCAGAAGAAATATCACATTAGGATTAAAAAAAAATCTTGGATTCTAAAATTACTCTGAGTGAAATAGTGAACAAAAAACTTCCTACCTTAACCTTGACTCTGAGTGGAGGTGAAAGAGACCCCCCTGAATCATCCTTCCCAGGATTTTGGTACCCAAATTCACAATACTTTAATGCCCTCGATATTTTAATTTAGAAAAATAGCTTCATGTTGATAGTATCTTGAGGCACATGAAAAAAGAAGTGAAGTGAAATTCTCTCTAGAGGAATGTGCTCTTAAACCTAGGCTACAAAAATTACCAACGATGAAATTTATTAAATATATGTGTGTGACAACACGATCATATATTTTAACAAAAGAACCAATAATAGATGTGAATCAGTAAAAGCAAAATAAAAATATATAAAACAGCCAAAAATGAAAAAAAAAAAAAAAAAAAGGAAACCTCCATAGATCCACAAGGGCAACGGGTAATTGTTGGATTAATAATGTGCTTAGATAACTAGGAAAAAAAACTAAAGCGTGAATATATATTAAATATGTAACAAGAGATTAAAAATAAATTGCTGTATTTTAAAGACTCAAAAATAAATTGTAGAAATAAAAAAACACAATGGGTATGGTAAACAAAGCTGAAAAGAGAATTAGTAAACTTGAAGCAAAATAAAAAAATGCTAAATACAGTATGATAAATCAAGAGAAAAATACAAGTTAGGAAACATCAGTGAGTTAAGAAACATCAGTGAGGCAAAGTAGAGAAATAAGTAAGTCTAACTGAAATTTAAGATGGAAAGCAGAGATAATGCTGAGGGATACTATTACTACTTGAACTGAGAAAACCTAAGAATTATTCAGAAATGATGAACTGTGAATCCTTAGAACCAGAATAACCAAAAAGCTCCAAACCTGTTAAAAATAAATACATATCAAAGAACATTTTGTAGAGGACATTCTGAATATCCGCATTCATACTGGATACAAATGCACAAAATCTTCTAAAATATATCCACAGAGGAAAAAAGAAACAATAATAAAAATCAGGAGGAAAAACCAAAGTATGTGCTTGTGCGGCTCAAAGAAAGCATCATGAACTAAAAGAACAGAGACAGTGATCTCTAGACTCTAGAACAAACACTTGTTATCCGAGTGCTCCATACTCAGGGAAATGGGTGATTTTCAGACAAACAACACTGAAAGTTTTTTTTTTTTTTGAGCAGTAACACATTCTATGTAAGCAAGAAGGGCAAATTAACAAGGACAGTGTATATAAATAAAAACAATAGCATCTGATTTTGTCAATGTAATAGTGACATGCATAAAAAAATTGTGGCAATGAAACTTCCCTTACTGAAATAATTTGAAAAGCACAAAAGAAGAAAGTCACAATGAATCTACATCGTCTGTAATTAGAACAAATGCATCTTGCATACATCTTTTTTGTTCAAAGAAAAAAAAACAATTGAGCTGAAGTAGGAACAAAATTGAACTGTATGTCGAATTCAAGAGACACACTAAATATAATTCAGAAAGATTGAAAATGAAAGGACGGGGACAATAGTTATGTTAAACAAATGATCAAACCCTTGCCAGCAAACAGACGGAAATACTTGGGGCCAGCAGGTTGCACACCCATTATCCTCGTGAGGACCTGAGTTTGAGCTCCAGGCCACTAAATGGGAGAGAAAGCCTATATGGGGGAAGTTTCCAAAGTGACTGAGTGGTATAACTGAGGCTATATTGACTGTAACCCATTTATGAGATAAGAAGTGGAAGTGCTGTGATGCTGGGAATGTGGACTGTCCTCTGGAGCAAAATCTGCAAAATAGGGAGGACAAGAGACTTCGACTTGGGACACTCTCTTTTGTGGTGGCAGTGCATCAAAGGGCAGCTTCTCAGGGAAATTTCTTCAGAGTACACACATCTTTTTCCTAATGGTGATGGCTAGGAGAGAGAAGGATTGACAGTACATCTCCTGGTCTTCTCAGGAATTTGGGCCGTGAAGAGCAAGTGGAGAGAGATCGGTGAGCTAGAGCAAACAGTGCCAAAGTGGTAATGAAAATGGCTGATACTGAGTGTATCAAGAACTCCACAGAGTGGCACTCCAGTGGCACAATTGGTTAGTGTGCGCGGTACTTATACAGAACTCCACAGAGACGACCTGAGTTCACTTTCCTTACTATACTTTGATTATTTACATTTTACAATGAGGAAAACTGAGGCAAGAAAGATTAAGATTGCATAGGTTAGGGGCATGGGTGGTGGCACAGCTGGTTAAGCGCACCTGTTACTATCATGAGGACCTTGGTTCAAGCCCCCGCTCCCCACCTGCAGGAGGGATGCTTCACAAGTGGTGCAGCAGCTTTGCAGGTGTATCTCTTTCTGTTTCCCTTTCAATATATCAGTCCTATCAAAGGAAAAACTGGTTGCTGTGATTTCTAATCCTGGTACCAATAACTCTGGTAGCAGAACAAAAAACAAACAGAAAAGAAAGACTTCATAGGTTAAGTGACAGTCAGGATTTATACCTGGGAACTCTGGACTCTTTCCTTCTTTCTTTTGTAAAGAGGTAAAGAAAGAGGTAGAGAATGAAAGACACCACAGCACAGAAGAGTCTTTCCATGTGGTGAGGGCCAGGCTTGAACCTGGATCCTCTACATGAAAAAGCAGCAACATACTACTGTCTACATCAGCTATTTCATAGCCCAGATTACTATTATTACTTCCCTCCTCTCTCCCCTCTGTCTTTTTATTCACTTTTTTTATTGACACTAGAGTTGTTTTCTGGGACTTGGTGCCAACAAATTCACTACTCCCAGTAGCCATTTTTTCCTTTAAATTTTTTTGATAGGATATGGAGGGATTTAGAGGTGAGAGAAAGAGGATAGTGTGAGTCTGTGAGTGGAGAGAGAAAGAGAAAGAGGGGGAGGGCCTGCAACACTGTTTCATCACCTGAAAGGATTGTGGTTGGGAGAGATTGGTGAAGAAAGGGGGAAGGTAAAGTAGAAAGAAAGCTATGGGGGGCCAGGTGGTGGCAAACCTGGCTGAGCGCACATGTTACAGTGTACAAAGCCCCAGGTTCGAGCCCCCAGCCCCCACCTGCAGGGGGGAAGCTTTGTGAGTGGTAAAGCAGTGCTGCAGGTGTCTCTCTGTCTGTCTCCCTACCACCCCCTTCCCGCTTGGTTTCTATCTGTCTCTATCCAATAAATAGAGATAATAAAAAATTAATTGAAAGGAATATGTGCATGGATTCATTTGGAGGAGAGGCAGGGACAAAGACAGTGTTTTCTTTTGGCATGTGAGAAAAGGAACGGGTGATGGAGGTACTTTAGAGAGTGGGAGGAAGACTCCCATGGATGTCCATGGAGAATGATTCAGTCTCATGGTTTAGCTGTGCTGATGATCTGTGAGACCAGAGCAGTTTTATGATTCTGATTGGTAGCTCTGGTTTGAAACAGCTGGGGATAAACAGTGGCCATGAAAGGGAGCAGCACATTATTTGGAGTTAGGCTCTGGTGCCAGCCGGCACATAAAGTAAAAATCACATGTAGTCAGTTACTTTCGAACCCCCTCCCTTTAAGCCTCCCATAAAGCGCAGAATCGATGGTCCTGTGTGTACTGTCCTGTCTTGTCTCTCAATTAGTCCGACAGAACTTCTCCAGCAAGAAACAGATGACTGTTTCTCTGGTTGAGCACCAGAAGAATGAGTTGGCTTAATCGGGCTCTTTGTATGAAAAATCCATGCACAATGAATCCTCACTACGCAGGGTGGGGCGGCCTGTGCAGACAGACCCTGGGGCTCAATCCTGCCCTCACTGTTTCTAGCATGACGGGGGCAACTGTACCACATTTTTCAGGCTCCATTTATTTCCCTGTAAAAGTGATTGGTAAGGGGCTTGGCAGAGACAAGACTTAACAGAAGGAAACATGAAACTCAAGTGTGAGACCAGTGAACAAATGAAGAATGGTGAAGGGAGGCCCCCGTTCATGTTGGGGGGAGGGGATCTGGGCCAGTTCTAGTAGTGCTCATGACATGAAACTAAAAGGAAGAATGCACGTGTTGAGTTTATCCAGAATTGGGGTCAATGGGAACGCAGGGGAGACTAAAGCACAAGGTCAAGGGGCCTGGCCCTTGAGGTCCCGGTGGGAGAAGACAGTGAAAGCAGCTGCCCTGGGGGCTGAGAAGATAGTTCCCTTGGCTAGGGTGCCGCATTGCCACGTGCATGACCCACATTCATATTTGGCCCCCACCACACTGCAGGAAGCTTTGGTGCTGTAGTCTGTTTCACTGTCTTTCCCTGCAAAAAAAAAAAAAAAAAGACTTTGGGTGGTCACCAGGGAATAGAAGTAGGGAGAGTGAATACTCTGAGAATAAGGAAGGTCAAGGAAGGTGTGGGGATTGGTTGGGAAAGAATCGTTTTCTTAATTCTTTATCATTCTGTGATGGGGGCTTACAATTAAGCTGAGTAAACTCTCCTTGGCAAAAACAGAAAGCCATCCAAGTTTTATTTTTCTATGAACACATTGCGTGCATCCAGAAAGGAACACCTTGAGGGAACAGTTGAATCTAAAGCAATAGTGTGGAGTCATGGTAAGGCAAAGGGAAAAAGAGGCCATGGCATTTTGGGGACAGACATGAAATGCATGAGGAGAACTAATACAAACTAAGGGGGCGGGTGGCAGTACACCTAGCAAGGACTTGGGTTTAAGCCTCTGGTCCCCACTACACAGGGGGTGGGTGGGACTGGGGGGAGTACTGCTGCAGGTGTCTCTTTCTCTCTCTCTCTCTACTTCTCTATCTTCCTCTTCCTCTCCGTTTCTCTTTGTCCTGTCAAAGGAGAGACAGAAAAAAAAAAAAAAAAAGCCAACTGGAGCAGTGTATTCCTTGTGCAAGTGATAATCCTGGTGGCAATAAAAATAAATAAATAAAAAATAAAAGAGGATCAGAGTTGTTTTAGGGGCAGCCAGTGGCACACCTGGTTCAGTGCACACATTAAGTGCCTAGGGACCAAGGTTCAAGCCAATAGTCCCCACCTGCATGAGGAACGTTTCACGAATGGTAAAGCAGGGCTGAAGGTGTCTCTCTGTCTCTTTCCCTCTCTCCTCCCCTCTCAATTTCTCTCTGCCTCTATCTAATGATAAATAAATAGAAATTAAAAATTAGTGAGGTTTGTTGGCTCAAATTCCTCTTGGCATCAACTCCACATCTCTGGTGATAAGAATGTTCCCTTTCCCATGGTCCAAGGAAAAGGCCTTTCTCACTAGTTATCTATGTCCTGATTTTTCATAGAGAAAGGAAGGGCAGGGCAGAAAGCCTTTCCTGCAGCTGCTAGTTCTCAATTGCTTTCTGCTCAGAACCGCCAGTATACATGCCACAGTGGCATATTGGGGCAGGGTGGGGGAGGGCAAGTACAGACCTTTCCATGCAGCTCAGGGACAGCATCGGGAAATGCTCCTTACTGTTGAGAGCTCTTCCTTTCACAGGGACGCCTTCCTGGAGAGGGGAGTCAGAGCCCACAGAACCTTTCTAAACTTAGATTTGAAAAGTGTCTCACAATACCTGTCCTCTCCTCTCTTGCCACCAAGGTTGTCACTGGATCTTAGTGCCTGTATAACTCCATCATCTCTGAAGGTCATTTTTTTTCTTTCTTCTAGATAGAAAGTGAGAGACAGAGAGAAATAGAGAGGAGAGACACCACCACATTGCCTCTCCACCATTCATAAGACGTCCCCTGTACAGGTGTGCTCACGTGGTAGTCCTGGCAAATGGTTATATGTGCAAACGGTTATATGTGAGCCACCCACAGGGTACCCATTTCTATGAGCAGTCATGAGAAACTCCAAGTTTGGGTTGGGGGGCAGGGGGGTGAGTTGACAGCATTGTGTACTGTTAAGTCTGTGAGACCTGAACCACACTGTCAAAGTTCAAATACTGGCTCTTCCATTGCCTCAGAGTCTGTGAGACCCCAGTATGGGAGACTCACTTCATGTTCCTTGGCTTCCCCATCTATGAAAAGAAAGCAAATTGGTTGTGTATTGTAATTAAAAAATAAAGACTTCAAGGGAGAGAGAGGCTTTGGCTGGGGTTTATACAATCGAGAGGTTTATTACATTGTGGTACAATGGTTCGGAATGGTATTATTTAGGTACAGCAAGGAAAAGTGGCAGATATCGGCCAGTCATTTTGGCAGTAGAGCTTTGAGTCTTTTAAGCTAGTTTTATCAGAGCTAAGCTCTACATGTACAGGTCCCAGGAGAAGTGGCCATGGTGGTCCATGGGGATGAGAGTGGGCCCCAAGAGTGTGCAGGAAAGAGAGAGCCCAACTTCTGACAACCTGGCACTTAAATAAGTTAGGGTGCACCCACAGTCTCTTGTGGGTTGGCATAAGTTTGTACTATGGTTGTAGGCTGATGTCAGTCATGTGCATGTTACTTACATTCATTAACTTTAGCCATATGCTAATTACGTCCAAAATCTGTGCTATGTCACAACAACCCCCCACTTCTTAGAATACACATGGGCAAGATGCTCAGAGTCTGTATAGGAGAATAAGCAAATTTTCTGTGCTTCTCAGATTTCGTCTGCAAGCCCCGACTTTGCCCCCCAAAGCATGGTCACAATAACTGGAAATCAGATAGGCCCTATTAACCTGGGGACATAAAGTAGTCACACATTTGAAACTGTGATGAGTCTTTAGAAAAGTACGATCAAGTGACCTGCTATTATTGTGATATTATGAAAGTGGAAAACAAAACAGTTGTTGTGCGTTGTGAACTCTGAACTTTTCCTGGTCTGGTCTGAGGTTCATTGTCTCACATGCTTTTGATCAGTAATGTGGACTTTTGTGTTTTGCTGGCTGGATGGAAGCAGCACTTGGGACCATGGAGCACACTGTGCTCTTCTGAGGGAATGGCCTCAGGTAGAACGCAAGAGTTTAGTCACCATGCAGCTGGACCCAGGTTCAAGCACCCTGCTCCCCACTTGCAAGAGAGAAGCTGGACAAGTGGTGGAGCAGTGCTGCAGGTGTCTCTCTGTTTTTTTTCTGTCTAATATTTCCCTCTTTTTCTCTTGCTCTCTCTCTCTCTCTCTCTCCCTTTACTTAAAAGAAGTGGATATTGGGTTCAGTATAGTTGTGTAGGCACCAAGCCCCAGTAATAGCCCCAGTGACAAAAGAAAAGTTTCTGTTTCCTTTGGGTCTGGGTTGTAACCTCAGGAGCACAGTAAAGTGATGACTGCGATAGCCTGACTCACAGGCCCCTTTCCTTAGCCACCACAGTGACAGCTCCTTCTCCCACCTATTTTTTTCCCCTAGAGATATTTTTGTCTTTTCACAGGAAATCTAGTCCCTCCCCCTCCCCAGCCTAGTTACTCTTACAGAGAAACGTGTACAATCACATCTATTGTTTACTTTTTTTTTTCTGGCCATAATTAAAATTTTTTATCTGTGTAGTTTGCAACCTAATGACTGTTTCTGTAACATCCATCACTCTGACAGAGATAATAACACCCAAGTCGAGCAAGGATTGAATAATTTAACAGGAAAAATTAGAATCCCCGTATAAGCTTCTTCAAAGAGATGCTCTGAATTAAAAGGTAAGGTAATCTGCTTGGTGTTAAATCAGTTAACACTGTGTGTCTGTGTGTGTGTGTGTGTGTGTGTGTGTGTGTTCAGAACTCTTTGGAGGATTGTTCAAACCTTAGATGAATGGAGTTCAAACAAGTAGGCTTTCTCTATTTCTAAAAGCATTTATGTGAGATACTCTTATTGTATAGACAGTCACTTGACCAAGAATTACAACAGGCCTAGCCTGCATTCCAGCCTAGGACCACCTCTAGTTTTTATTTTACTTTAATTAAAAATTATTTCATTTATTTTTACTTCAATAAGAGAGCTACAGAGAGGAATACACACATACACACACAAAGAGAGAAAGAGAGAGAGAGACTAGAACACTGCTCAGCTCTGGCTCATGGTGGTACCAGGGACTAAACCTGGGACTTTAAGGCCTCATGCATAAAAGCCTTCAGCATAACCATTACACTGTCTCCTCTAGCTTTTAAACATGTCTTTGCTCACCTAGACATGAAGTTATAGGATTCCCTGAATATGTTGTGTATTGCCTGAGAAGCTTATTGATTGGAAACCACCAAGCTTTGATTCCTGCCACAAGGTTCAGTTCTTATCATCTTGTGTTGGGCTACATTTTTGTTTTCTTGGGCACCAACAGTATTAGCAAGTGTGTGCTCATGGAAAATAAGCCAGGTGTCAAGATAACCAAACAATATTGGAAAGATAGTTTATTTTTAAAAATCATTTTTATTTATTTTAATGAGAGAGAGAGACAGAGAGAGAGAAAGGCCAGAGCACTGCTCAGCTCTGGCTTATGGTGGTGCTGGGGAATGAACCTGGGACTTCAGAGCCTCAGGCAATGAGAGCCTTTTTGCATAACCATGGAAAGATAGTTTCTAATTGAATAAATTACTCTAACTTTTGAGTTGAAAATGTTTTCCTGAACTAAAAACCTGGAGCATTGTAGTTCATTGTGGGAGCAAAGATTCTAAAGGGGAAAAATCTCTTTTTCAACCTTTTTATTTCTTTTTCAACTGCATCTGAAAGTCGGGGTGGAAGTTGAGTTGGCAGCTGGGAGGTCAAAAGGTCAATGGTGTAGTTTTTTTTTTTTTTTTCTTTTTTATTGTAAACACATGAATTAAACATGATGTAAACAGAACACAGAAAAACTACAATTGGGAAAAAGAAGTAATGGGGAAAATCATTTTCATTGATTTATTTGTATAAACACACACTGCATCAGTATGTGCTAGCCCATATTGCCTGTTTCCTGAAAACCTTGATCTCAAATCTAGAGGGAACACCAATTAGATACTTGAAAAAGGAAAGTCAGCATAAAGATTTTAGTGGAGGACTCAATTTATTTTAAAGACATGCTTAGTCAGTAGTCTTTGTATCATATTATATTAGAAAACAATTTATGTTTTAGAGACAGAGGGTCAGAGGGAAATAGTAAAAGAAGCCACAGCAGTGAAGCTTTCTTCAATGTGGTGGAGGCCAGGCTCGAACCAGGGTCATACACATGGCAAAGCAGTGAACTATCCACGTGAGCTATTTTGCTGGCCTTCCCTTTTTTTTTTTTTTTTTTTTTTTCCTGTATGGATACTTGTGTCCTAGATTTGTTATGTTTTTCAAAGCAAAGATGAGCATAAATGACTTACTTGTTTGTTCTTAAGAAAGACTCTGCCACGCAGAAGGCAAGTGCCAAAGAGGAGGAGGTGGGAGGTGTAGTCGGAGGCAAGTGGTTCTGCAGTGCTTCAGAGTTTTGTCTTGGTAAAACATAGAGAGAGTATATGTACTGTTCATCATACAGTGCAATGGCTCACCTGCATAGTGTTCTTGCATTGCCATGTGAGCGGCCCAGGTCCCGGCCCGGCACCCAGTACACTAGAGGAAAATTTGATTCTTTTCCCTTTCCTGCTTTCTGTTTCTACTTTTCTATCTGGAAAAAAAGTCAGTCCAGACTAGTGAAGCCCCAGTGGTGGTAAAATAATATATTCATAATAAGGAGAAGAAGAATTAATTTAAAAAATAATAAATTCTAAATTCTATCATCTGTTTACCAGTCATCTGTCTTTACCACAAAACAGTATGCAAGAGCATGGTATGTATCATTTCTGCATGCTTTGTCCTTTCCCCTTTCCCTTTTTTCCTTCCAAATTAAATTTCCAGAATTTACTACCTAGAATACAGACTCTAGTCAGTGTGGCAGTGGCTTCATCCCCCCCCCCCCCTCCCAACACACACACACAATTATGGGTTCCTCCAGAGGGCTGGGGTCAGAGACTTGATTAAATAAATTACAGCTTCGGGTCTCTTCCAATAAACCATGTCAGGCTTTAGGCAACCCCCAAACAATGCTCCTTGTTTTAACCCATAATGGGCAGTTGAGTTTAGTACATGCCCTAATCACTGCAGCATAAATATTTATGGGAGAATTTTTCCAATTAAAGCTGAGGCTTGTTTAGATGCTATCAGCTCGGGGAGGGTTTTCCCAACAAGAAAATGACTGTTAAAAGACATCAGGAAATGGTTAAACTTCACCAAGGCTAAAAGGTCAGTGAGTCGGCAGTACTTGAGTCTGTTCCTATAACTTCTGTCTGGGTGCCGTCAACCCTCTCTCCTGCCCCTGTAAAAAGAGGGTTATGAACTAGCCCTTTGTACTGAGCAGAAAATGCTGGTTCGTTCATATGAGAAACGTTTATGTTAGTGAGTAAAAACATGGGCAGTGATTCATCCAGATGCCCACTTTTAGCAGGTTCTGCCAAGGTCTTGTCTGCTTGTTTGTGAGGTCCAGAGAGAAGCGGAACCCCACCGAGTCATGATCTGATTTCAACAGTAGGTGCTGTCATTGAGGACAAGGAAGATTCTTGTTGTACACAGCCTAGAAAGACATGGAAACAGGCAGCTTGTGAGTCAGCAGCAAGAAAGAGCCGAGCCAAATCAGAAACACGGGGAACAAGCAGGAAAGCCCCTCAGAGGAGATGAATATGTGGTCTCTGTGGGAATTCATGAATCTGCCAAACACCACACAGGCATGTCAACCATGTGGTAGTTTGCTCTAACGGAAACCAGAAAAAGGGAAAGTGGAACAAAAACAAAGTCCCTTCACCTGAAAATAAACTTCTTGAGTTGCTAGCAGTTAATGTCATTACAACACAGAAGATTGTAGCAGCACTGCTGTTTAGTTGGGATTCTCCTTGGAAAGTGCAGTAAGATCTTAAAGATGAAGGTTAGCAGCCGTGTAGGTGCAAGATAGAGCAGAAACCACAAAAGGTAGGGGAAGGGGGAAGATTGATCTTCTGTATTAGGGCCACCTGGTTTTGTTTGAGTGAAAGGTGGGAACAGTGTTTTCCTGGTCACAGTTGTGGCAAGAGCAGTGGCACTGGAGGACCTGAGAAAATAGGTGATCGCAGAGAAAAGTGTTTGACATTTGGAGTGAAATATGTATGTCACCTGTCACCACATGGAGTGAAACTTGAACTGGGTGTGGTGTACTGCACCAAAAGCAAAGGATTCTGGGGGGGGGAGGTGAAAGAAGGCCTCAGAGAGGGTCTTGGCATCTGAGTGGATCATGGTGAAATATATCTAGGCTGGGGTTAAGAGTGTTCTGCAGACACCTATCATGGGGAATGAGAAATTGAAGCTATGTGTCACTTTCAATACTGTAAAGCCATTAACCTCCTGATCAAATTAATAGGAAAAAAAGAAAAGTCCTTCTTCCTCCTGCATCATACCAGGTCTGTTTAGAGAAACCGGCACAGACAGTTTTGAGAGCTTGGGCAGACATGCTACATCATCTTGATGGTCACACTGGGGCTCTGGTGGAGGCCGACTGATTTCCTTCCTCGTCTCTAGCTAATGCCTATTGCAGTCTCCCCACCTGTAACACGCTCTAATGCTTCCTTTCCCTGACAGAAATTCTTCAGCAGAAGGTTTTATTTAGAAACTCTTCCAAATGGGTATTTTCAGTTTAAAAGTGTGATCTGCCCTGTTGAAATGAGCCCATAGATGTGAGAGCAGGCTGAATGTTCCTTAGGTTTAGCAAACAGCAATAATTCTCCATTCAGCTTGTTTTCTGAGTGATATATATCCCTCTCTCTTCCTCTCTTTTTATCATTTTGTTGGGGTGAGATGGTTTACAGTACAGCTGTTGACACTTTGGTACAATTTCTCATCTCCCCATGCTAGGTGTCTGCAGAACTCTGCCCCCCACCCTCAACTTAGGTCCTTTTCTGCTTTCATGAATCAGGACCTCAGTGCCCAGGGCCATCCCTCCCGCCCTCGGAGTCCAGAGTCCTTAGCTTTGGCACAATACATCACACCCAGTCCAAGTTTCACTTTGCATTTTCCTTTTTCTGTCCTGTTGTGACACAGCACGAGATCAGATTTTGGGACATAATTAGCATACGGCTGAGGGTGACAAATGTAATTAGCATATGGCTGAGGGACTTATGTAAACTGAGTAATTTAAGCACTGTTGGGGAAGTCACTCTGGTTTCCTGAGAGCTCTCATTGCCAGCTCCACTCCCCAGGACCCGCCATGCTGCTTCCCCCTGGACCTGAACTCATCTCTTTTCCAGCCTCTCTGTTTCTGCAGACTTGGCTGCAGCTTTCTTTTCCTTCATGCTCTCAGGGCGGCTCCTTCCAAAACCTGTACACATGGAGCTCAGCTCTGGGAAAACTAGCTTAAAAGACTCACAGCTCTTTTGCATTATGACTACCTGGTATCTCTGCTCCACTGCCTCTCTTGTTGTACCGAAATAACACAGTTCCAGACTGTTGTACCACCAGGTAACAAGCCTCTCCCTTGTTTAAACTCACACCTAGTCACTTCTCGAAGTCGTTTATTTAATAATTGCTCCACCTATGAGTGAGATTATTGGGTATTCATCCTTTTTCCTCTCGGCTTCCCTCACTGGTTTTCTCTGTATGTATGATCTGTCTTAGTAGAGAGCAGAAGGAAGGACAAAGTGTACTTGTTAGGTTGAAGTACGATTTCACTTTGATCTCAAAAGTTTATGTCTGAGACAGTGATAACCCAGGGAAATGAAATGGGCTTATTGTATTTGTTGTCGTTTTGATGATGCAAGTGTAGTGCGTTCAGCACACACTTCATGATTTGTGGAGCAGCTGTGATGTGTGCAATCTAAACACCTAAACTTCCAAATCACCAAAATCAGATGAGATGAGATGCCTTAGGAAGTCCACAGTGTGCATGTAAGTGGATGAAACTCACACTATTTTCATGGAAAGCATCACATATGAGAAAAACCTGGATTTGCTTGACGCACTTTGTGCTGTATTAGTAAAAGTAATGTAATGTAAAGAAAAAAATACTTTTTCAACAATGATGACAGCAATAATAACTACAACAATAAAACAACAAGGGCAACAAAAGGAAATAAATAAATAAAAAATAAATATTTAAAAAAAGAAAAAATACTCTATATCAGGTAGATTGAACTGACTGTAATATTTGAGAGGATTATTCAACAGCTCGTGGCTTGATAAGTAGACTTACCATCATCCAAGACTCTCCATCCCCCCCCCCTCAGTCATATTCCATTTTATTTCATGGAGAGATTAACATTGTCCACCTCAATCTGACTATGTTTTTATTTTCTTGCTTGCATTGTATTATATCATCTTAGTTGATTATTATTATTTTTCAGCCATGAGACCACACACACACACACATACACACACACACACACACACACACATTTTCACTGCTACTTGGTTGACTCTTCTTTCAGATAGAAGAAAAAAAAAAAAAAGCAATAAGAGAGGGAGGCTTTGCTGGCTCCCTGGCAGTGTCATGTGGTGTCAGGACCCAGGACTAGTATCTGGATGCACACATGGAGAGACACTCATCCTATCCTGTGAGCTGTCACCCTAACCCCATCACCTTGTATTCTAAATAAAATTCAATGGCAACTGCTGGAAGAAAGCACATACATAAAGTGCTGGCATAGGAAAAATAAAGCAGCTCTGGTTTTAGTCATGTATTATTTTAGTGAATATTATTAAAATAAGCCCAAGTTGGCCTGGTTTGCTCACAACATCATTATTTTAAACAAATAAACCCACAACACAAACTCTTAATTACGACTAGATTTGCTTTGAAATTTTGAAATTGGTTTATACCTATTACTTAAGAAACAGCATTCAAGACCAGCATGTAAAAAGTCAAATGATTTTACCTTTTTTCTTGGGCTGGGTAATATAAAATTGTTTCTATCAGTGGTTAATGAGTGAGGCTACTTTTTAAATCAGATCATTCAAATATTTTAAACACTGGAATTAGGGTGGCTTTTGTTTTGTTTTGTTTTTGTAATTGCTGTATTAAAGTACAACCACTAGATTTCCAAATGTCTCTGTACAGAATAGGAGGCATCTACATTTAATATATCCTCCTTTTTGATAAATAACTATAAATTACATCTCAGGTTTGAAATTACAGATGATCTGTTGCTTTTCTATGGTGGGCAGCATAATGATCTATGCTTTTCCAAAGAAGAAATTTCCAAGATTTAGACTCAGTTTATTATGTCAAGCAGTGGATTTTAATCACTTTCAGGAAGTGGGGGTAGGGAGAGTCAATTCAGACTTTCCCAGATGAAGCGTATGTCCAAAAGTTGGCACATTGGACAACTGTGGCAGAGGCGACGTTGCAGTGATTCAGAGACTTCAGAAGGAAGGAATGTGTGTCTGGAAATTTCCTTCTACTGATAACTGTGACACTGAGACTTACCCTCTGCACTTAATTCCCATCGTCCCATGGCTAGTCTGACTGTGCGTGAAAGTAGTCATGTAATCGGTCAGCTGGAAACTCCTTGCCAAAGTCTTTTCTAAAGCATCTATCTTTCATTCTTTGTACACCTGCTGACAGATTCTTAAATGGATCAGTGGTTTCCTATGACTCTACAGAGCTGATGACAGTTTTCAAGGAGGTATGAGAAATACCCCAGCCTTGCTGATATTTACACCAATATTCCCAGTTGATAAATTGGGCTGTCATTCTGATCTTACTGTGGAGGGCAAAAGGGGGATTTAGTGGCGGTGTTGATCATGGCAGTTACAAGGCACTAAAGGACCCTCCATCCGTTACCAGATCTCTCATTTGCCACCATCTGTTGCTCTCCATCTCCACCAAGGGCAGACAAGGCTCTAAGTTGCACTGAGATTGTTGGAGGCTGTAAGAGAGGAGAAGGCTCTCTAGGACAGAAAGGCTGTTGAAACCTGACAGAGTCTATGGGTCCTCCTTCACCAAAAGGTTGTAACTGGAAACTGGAAACTTGACTGCTACTAAATGCCACTCAGCACTCTTGTTTCAAGACAAGTGAAGGAAGAAGAGAAAAAGCGTGGATTCCTAGTGGTTGTTCTGTGATTTTGGTTATTGGACCTAAGTACAACCAAAATCACCAGTCACCAAGAGACCACATTACAAAATTTAAATATAATACCATGGTTAGATATTATCTCTGATTAGACCTCTATATCTCTGATGCCCATCTACTGTACATTTCGATATAATTTTTGCAAACTCTGCACCTCTGGCCTTTACAACTTCAGTGCTGTGAACCCGACCCTTGGGGCTGGGATGAGTGGGAGTAAGATGGGTGGTGTCTGTTCATGTGATGGACTAACTACTATCTACTGGTAAATAGTTGTTGCTCTGAGACCAGGAAATAGCTCAGCCCATTAGAGTACAGAACTTGTATGTTTGAGGCCCCAGAGGTGGCCAGCTCAATCCCCAGCTCTACTTTATGCCAGAGCCGAGCAGTGCTCTGGTCTCTGGCTCTCATTCTCTCCCCTATCATTTCTTCGTCTCTATCCCTTTCCCTCTCCCTCTCCCTCTCTCCATCTCTCTCTCTTTCTCTCTCTCTCTCTATTTCTCTCTCTCTCTCTCTTCCTCTCTCTCTCTCTCTTTCTCTCTCTCTCAAAAATTAGCTAAAAATGAAATCTTTAAACACACACACAAACAAAACTGAACACTCATTTAGGGTATGTCAGTGTTTCCTAAAATCTCAGCCTTTCCAAATCTACTGGGGAGCGTTGTCAAAGCATCAATATCCAGCTCTACTCCAGCCTTACATGATCAGTCATACAGGTGGGTAGTGGTATGGGACAAAGGCAGCTTTATATCAAAACATTTTCTTTTCCCTGATAATCAGTGATGTTGAACATTTTTTTTTCGTATGTCTGCTGGCCCACTGGATCTCTTCTGGGGCCAAGATTCTATTTATTTTCCTCTCCCCATTTTACAGTGGGGTCATTTGATGAGCTAGTTGTATAATTTGGTTCTTAGTTCTCTAGCTGATATGTAGCATAAATGCCAGATGATCTCACTCATAGGTGGAACTTAGGAAACGAGGACTGGAAGGGAAAATGCAAAGTGAAACTTGGGGGGAAGGGTAGATAGCATAATGGTTATGCAAAAAGACTACCATTCCTGAGGCTCCAAAGTCCCAAGTTTGATCACCTATACCATCATAAGCCAGAGCTGAGCAGTGCTTTGGTAAAAAAAAAAAAAAAAAGAAAAGAAAGAAAAGAAAAAAAAAAGAAACTTGGACTGGGTTTGGTATATTCTGTCAAAGCAAAGGATTCTTGGAGAGATTGGAGGGGGGGGGTCTGCTGCCGTGGTGCATGATAGCAGAAAATGACCTCAGTGGGAGGCTGAGAGTGTTTTACAGACAACAGTCCTGGGGAGCTGAGAAATTGTGTCCGAATATCAACAAGTACCATAAAACATTAACCACCTCTGGCCCTCACACCCCAAGAAAGTTCCTAAGGTGATTATGGTATCCTGGAAGACTTGGGAACAACTATACTGGGTTATACAAGAAACTGATGGAATGAGAACAGCCTTTGAAAAAGAGACAGAGGCCAGAGAAAGCACCATTCTGGCAAATGTGGTACTGTACTTGAAACTGAATTTGTGTTCTACTGCTAAGTCGATTCCCAAGCCAAGAATAACATTTTTTTTTTTTTTTTTTAGTGATGAGAAGATCATTGGACACCCAGGGAGATATTCAGGGATGTTTCAAAGATAAGACTGAATGAAGACTATTGACTTTAAATCGTTTCAATCTATGTTGATTTTGTTTTTGCTTTGCTAATCAGATATGGTTTTAAAGGGTTAATGGTGGTGTTACGAACATGTAGATGTTTCCTGAATCCTAGCATAGAGAAGTTCAGAAATGGCCTTGAATTCAGAAATTAGTCTAAGGTGCAAGGTTTGTAGAAATAGAGTAGGGTGGAGCAGTTGGCATAATGGTTAAGCAAAACAGCTTTCATGCCTGAGGCCCCAAAGTCCCAGGTTTCATTTCTAGCGTCGCCCTAAGTGAGAGCAGAGAGAGAGAGACAGACAGAGAGAGAGAGACAGAGAGAGAGACAGGTTTGATGACAATGGGACTACCTAACCTGTGGGTTGCTGTATAGGTTCTTCTTCTAGCGTTTGCCCTTCTTCCGTAGCCAGTCAACAGAATCAGGTTGAGCCTGATGTAAAGTTTCGAGACCTCCTTTGAATCTGGAGAGGTGGCAGTCGTTGACTATGTGGGTCATAGTCTGTCTGGAGCCGCAGGGGCAGTTCGGGTCGTCTCTGGCTCCCCAGCGATGGAACATAGCGGCGCACCGGCCATGGCCTGTTCAATAGCGATTGAGGAGGGCTCAATCATAACGTGCCAGGTCAAAGCCGGGTTGGCGCTTGCAGGGGTCTGTGATGAGGTGTTTGTTCTTTACCTCAGCTGACTGCCAACTCTGTTTCCAAGAGTCTGGAACAGAGAAGTTCAGTGTAGGCGTAGGGGACCAGATTGGGTGACGAGACGTCAAGCGTTGGACAGGGTGGGCGAAGATATCCGTGTATATTGGCAGGTCTGGTCGAGAGTAGACGTGGGAAATGAACTTAGATGATGCCACATCCTGACAAATATCTGGCGGGGCGATGTTGCTAAGAACTGGCAGCCATGGAACTGGGGTGGAACGATGGTTCCAGAAATTATCCTCATGGAGGAATATAATTTGGAATCGACCAAGTAGACATGGGGTCTACGGATAGGTAAACAAGGGCAAATCCTCACCTGACACTTAAACTATTTGCCTTGGGCAACACTGCTCCAGGCACTGGCCATTTAAACATAGAAACAGTTACCTGAGATGTACAGAGCAGTTTTTAACAGAGGGTACTGGGAATATGTGCAGGAAGGTAGGAAGGAAATAAAAAAAAATGGAGGAACCCAAATCTATAAAGCTCTGTGGAGTCTGGTAAGGACTGAAGAGGAGAGATTTTTATTTGGACAAGGTGATTCTGTGGCACCTGCATTTGCCAGTCTGTTGGAGATCATGATGTCAGCTTCCTTTTTTTTTTTTTTTCTCCTGTTTTCCTTGCTTCCCAAGAGTGATAAGCTGTGAACTGAATTAACGCTGGCATGGATGGGCAGTTTTCTGTTTTAGAGATCCTGGGCACACAAGTGTGTGTTTCTTGGTTACATACCTCTTTGAGAGTTAGAACCAGCAGGGCCTGACTTTGATTAAGGAAAGTTGTCTTATCAGAAGTCGCCGGCTAATCTCAATGCTGGAATTACAGGAGACTCCATATCTGTGGCAGAAATCAGACAGGAAGTAACCGAAACTGTTTTTCCAAAAGGCAAACAAGGCTCAAACTATTTGGGAGCTGAGCTTCAACTGGCTGCAGTAATGCAGGGTTCTGAACCCTGCCTGCTTGGAGAGCTGGGCTGCAAGGCCCTTTAAAGTTGTGCCACTGACTAAGGAGTGGTGATAAGACATAGAGACAGCTATCTGGGACAGTGTTGTTTGCCTTCTGGCAAAAAGTTGTCAGTTGAGACCTACTCCCTCTTCCCCTAGCCCCCTCTCCAAAGTATAGCGCCCTCTCTCTCTCTCTCTCTCTCTCTCTCTCAGGCTCTCTCTCTCTCTCTCCTTTTTCTTCTTCTCTCCTTCTCCCCTCCCCTTTCCTCCTCCTCTTCCTTCTTTTTCTTCTCCTTCTCCTCCTCCTCCTTCTTTCTTTTCTTCTTTTAATACTGTTAACCTTCAAATGTAAGGTCCTAAAGAAACAAGCACTGTTTCATTGAAATGGTTTAATGTGGTTTCCCCCCATCCAGTGAGCACTTTCAATAAATACCAAATGGCTCCAAACTTAAAGTTATGTGCACCTCCTTACACTTGGGCTTCACATAGCATTCTGTTTTATAAAAATTCCTTAAAAAGAGAATCAAGTAGGCTTTTGAGAGAGTCCTCGGACACTTTTAACAGCAAACTGGGGCAGCCCTCTTGAGAAAGCTTTGTTTCAGTAGACATCTGTGAAACAATCGCTTATCAATATGTCATTCATGAAGCCTGTGGAGTCAGCATGTAAATTCTCTCACAAGAAATGTGTGTGGAGTTGTGGTCAAATGTCTGGCTCTAAGTCATGTGGGTTTTTATTAATTATGAAAACATTATTATATTTCAGTAAACAAGGATTGGAGGGGATATTTGAAGTGTTGGCAAAGTTTTCAATGTACTCGAAGAATCTTGAAAGCGGCAGCATTTGCTTATTGTCGTCACTGGGGCTTCATTGTTCCAGGGTGACTTTTTCAGGTAGAAAGACAGAATGACAGACAGAAAGATACATCCCAAAGGCTTCCTTCCGGGTGAAGGAGGCTAGACTTGAACCTGTGCTGTGCACATGGCAAAGCGAGCTCAAGATCCCAGTGAGCGACCTTGTGATTGTTTTCTAAGATCCCACGAGCCCGACCTGGGAGACGAGCTCTAGACTAAACTGACAGTCTGGAGCTCAATAGCTCAGGACTCCTGGGATGCCATCAATACATAAACATCAGAAGGCGCTTAGCAATTATGACCTGTAAGAGCAATGATCTGATTGAAAAAAATATGTAAGTAGGGCCTAGATGGGGTGGGTTGCCTCACCAGTTCCATCTGGGGAGTAAGGTTGCTCTTTGCTAAGTGGTGTTGTGGGGAGGGCGCAGGGGGCTGCTTCTGCCTGGGCTGCTGTGCCTGATGCAGCCTTGTGCACACCAGTCACCCACTGATCCATCCAGCTTCCCTGAGGTTTGTCGCTGGGCTGTGTAAACAAATAATGGCCACCGTGGAGGAAAGGGCAGTCTGTGGCAGGGCCTCTCCATTGAAAACACGGTTTGTGAAACAGGCTTTTCAGCCCCAGAGTGGGCTACTGGGAGGGTAATTACAAAGGTCTTTGCAAGAGAGACAGTGAGCAAAGCATGATGGATAATCTCGGCTGTGCACATAATTGCTTCCAGGTGTCTGGCCACTTTATGACTCTGGGGGTCCCGTTGCTGCCACCCTGACAATGTTTTCTTTCTCAGGCTTGGGCGCTCCCCAGCAGACTGGTGCCAGAAGATCCCAGCTTTCCCTGTGTCACCCTGGCTGGATGGGTTGTTGGCCAGGCTCCAGACAAGGGTGGCCTCAGGGAAGTTTAGTAAGATGCCCACATAAAACAGGGATGACAGCGACCCCAGAACAAGCTGGGTCACTAGGAAGCTTGTTTTTTCCATCTGTGGAGGCTGCTGGCAGTCTGAATACATTTTCTTTCTCGTTCTCTTTTCAATATTTTGTGTATTTACTAGATAGAGACAGAGAGAAGTAAGGAAGGAAGGAGAGAAAGAGAAGGAGAAAGGGAGACACCTGCAGCACTGCTTCACCATTTGTGAAACCCACAGGTGGGGATCAGGGACTTGAACTTGGGTCCTTGTACATTGTAACACGTATACTCTAAGGAGTTCATCAGCAACTGGCCCTTATCAATACCTTGTTGAAAGACAATTTTTAGTCTCCTCTGTTGAACACACTCAGGAGGAACACGTGACTCACTTTCTGATTACTGGATTGGATTTTGAACTGTAATTCCAAACAGTTTTGTAGCTCTTCCTTCATTTAATCTGGATGTGACCGGAGTAAAAACAGAGGCTGTTCCTGCTCAAAGGGGGGATACCTAGAAGTAAGAAAGCTGAAGCAGGGGAACTGGGTGGTGGTGCGCCTGGTTGAGCTTGCACGTGTTACAGTGCATAAGGACCCAGGTTTGAGCCCCTGTCCACCTGCAGGGGAAAAGCTTTTCAAGTGGTGAAGCAGTGCTGCTGATGTCTGTCTCTCTTCCTCTCTACTTCTTCCTTCCCTCTCGATTTCTGTCTCTGTCCAATAAATAAATAAACAATAATAATAATAAACAATAATAATAATAAAGCAGAAAGAAAGTTGAAGCAGGTCTCTTAGCCATTTTTCGATTTTCTAGGCTGGACAAAATAATCATAAGCGCTTTAACAAAGGAATTATTTTTCTTAAATATTGTTTCAAGAGTTATCAATGCAAAACTGTATGCCCCTGGAATTCCTTGATATAGACAGATTTAGGAGCTGTTGATACTTCAGTATCTGGTTTTACAAACTTCTGTGGGAAACCAAAACCTTGGAAGTGAAAACAAACACTGTGGAAGGTTTATGGCTATTTAGGGTCTAGCTCACCACCCTCAGAGCTCCAGAATCAAAGGAGAAGGCGATATTTTATAAGTTGGAAATGAAAGGGCTGATGAAAATGGGATATGGGATATAGGAAATGTGGGTTATAGGATAAATGTAATAATGCATCTAATCCTTTTTGCTACTGGGCAGAATTTGATTTAAAATATGCTCAAAGACACACACACATTTGTGTATGTATGTACATATTTAGAAGGAGAATTTATACTTCTATAAGATTAATTTATACTCTCAGTATAAACTTTTAGGGACCAGGTGGTAGCACGCCGGGTTAAGTGCTTGTATCACTATGCACAAGAACCCAGGTTCAAGTCCCCAGGAAAATTAAAACCACACTGAGATTCCACCTCACCCCTGTGAGAATGGGCTCCACCAACAAAACGAGAGAAGTGTTGGAGAGGATGTAGAGAGAGAGGAACTCTACTGCACTGCTGGTAGGTGTGCAAATTGGTGTTATGGAGAACAGGATGGAGAATCCTTAGACAAATACAAATGGAAATACCTTGTTATCCAGCCATTCTGCTCCTAGGCAATTACCCAAAAGATATCAAAGCACTGATTCAAAGAGAGATATGCACCCCCATGTTCACAGTGGCTTTATTCACAATGGCAAAAACTTGGAAACAACTAAAATCCCCTTTGACATTTTGACTGGATAAAAATAAAACTTATGGGACATACTCTCAATGGAGTATTATTCAGAAATAAAAAATAAGATGGTATTGTGTCCTTTGGGATAAAGTGGATAGAACTGGGGAAGATTAGGCTTAGTGAGTCAAGTAAGGAGGTACAGGACAAGTACAGAATGGTTTGTAGTTTCATTCATATGTGGAATATAGAGAAGTGAGAGTATGAATGTGAAAAAATAAAAGTGCAACCTCTATCTAAGACCTTGGAAGAACTACCTACCCTGGTTATCTATTCGAGGGGGGTGGGGACACATAGCTTCAGTGACTGTGACAGGAATGGTGAAAAAGAAAGACTATACTGCAACCTATCACTCAATAAAACAAAAGATCTCCCCAGTTTTCAAAAAGGTCCTTTCATTCTGCATGGTCTTTGGCATGAAGGGGATGAGGGCACTGGCCTTGGGCCCTGGAAGACACAGCATTCCGGGGCACCTCCAGCTGGACCTTCAATCACCCCTTGACATACATATCTTCAGCTTCCCTTTGTGACCTTACCTGATGCAGGCAGGCACGATGCAGGCACGATGCACTCAGAGGGTGAATGTTACATGTACAAATGCAAATGTGTTTGGACCTTAGTGGCTCAATCAGATTCTCCACTATAACCGAATTGTACTTGAATTGTACCGAGCCCCAAGGATGCACCGAGACATTACTTTTGACCTGGATAAGGCCAGAGCAGCTATATGCAGAGAGCAAGCTGGTTCTTACAAATATAATGATGTGAGGATGACAATGAATTTTAATAAACTCATTCCTCTGCAGCCTTAGTTCATTTATTTTACAAGAATACATACATATATAAAAAAGGATGATAACAATGACTTTCCCTTGCTCAAGTGTGCCAAGCAGACTTTTATTGAATACAAAGCAATTGGTTGTGGGGAACTGGAGGGAAGCGTTTCAGATGGTATTTGTAAGTGTAGTGGTTGTGTGTGTGCGTGTATGCCTTGGGGGGTCTTACACATGCATGATTTTTACCATTTCTGGGTCAACTGTTTCATTCTTTTCATTTCAGAGAGAAAAGGAAGAAGGAAGGAGGGAAGGTGGAAGAGAGACCACATTAGAGTTTATTCTCCATGTTGTGATATTCCCTTATGGTGGTGGGACTCAAACCCAGGCCACAGGCAAAATAAGCTACAATTCCTTCCAGGTGAACACCCTCCCACACTCCACGCCCCTACCCCCACCACACACACACACACACACACACACACACAGACACTTTCAAAGCTGACCAAATTTATTTAGATATGGTCTATAAATAAAACTGTGCATTCTATCTGGAAGATAGAATTTTCTGCAAACTGTTAATTTTTAGAGATCTGGTCTGCTTCTTCTCTTTCCTGGGTCTCTCTCTCTCATTCACTCTCTTTCCCTCCTTTCCTCCATTTCTCTCTTTCTTTCTAATCTCTCTCTTTTTCTAGGACAGAACCAGAACATCAGTCAGGCAATGCAATGCTGGGGACTGAACTCAACATCTTACCTATGGCCCACCACACCGACCACTGCACCACCTCCAGGGAGGGCAGGACCATATTCTTCTGACCTGTGTTTGCATGTTTGCTGGCACAACCTTGCTGTGAGGATTTCTCTTCCTTGGGAAGATGGGACCCCTCCCTCACCCCACCCCCAAAAGGCCAAATATATACAAATATAGTCAGATGTTTGTAGAAATAATAGTTGACCCATATCTCTTGGGAGAACTGCTGTAGCTTACAGTGGAGGGACAGGGGACCTAGGACTCTGGTGGTTGGAATGGTGCAGAGTTGTACCCCTGTTATCTTGTAACTTTGTAAATCAATATTAAATCACTAATACACATACACACACATACATATATGAACATATTTTTATTCCTCTGCAACCAGCCAAGTGACTGGCCTTGGTCTCTTGAGCTTCCTGTTTCTTGACCATTTCTGCTCATCCTCTCACTGTAGAGAAGCTATATCTCCTGAGTTGCAATTTCTGCTTCCTTTCCATGATGCTCCTGGAACTTTCTTGAAAATAGTCTGTACTATTTAGGACCTTCCTCTGAAGACCTTTCTTGAAGGCTTAAAGAAGTTAAAAGTAAAGATGGAGGGGCCTAGGACACACCTTTTGTTTGTGAGGCCCTGGGTTGATCTCAGGCAACAAGTGAACTGAGTATTGTTTTGATCTTTCTCTCTCTAAAAAAAGAAAAGAAATCAGTTTAAAAAAAAAAAGATCCAGATGCAAGGGTCTTAGCAATACCCCCACTGGGAAGAATGTATGATTTGCCTTGTGCTTGTGTCAGGTTCAAACCTCAGCACTACATTGTGCTCATGGTACTGGGAAAAATTTGGTGCTGCGGTTTATGTACATCGCTGTCCGTCTGAATGGGGGAAAATGAGCTAGTATTGTTTAAAACCACCCATGTATGAGACCACAGCTCTGAAGAAAAAGAGAAGGAGAAATAGTAAGCATCTCTACAAAGAAATAGCCATGAATACAAATGGTTTTCTTTGAGATTTTCAGCAAGGAAATTATGTCATACAGGCTGGGAGTATGGCTCTCCCTGCCAACGCCCATGTTCAGCGGGAAAACAATTACAGAAGCCAGACCTTCCACCTTCTGCACCCCACAATGACCCTGGGTCCATGCTCCCAGAGGGATAAAGAATAGGAAAGCTATCAGGGGAGGGGATGAGATACAGAGTTCTGGTGGTGGGAATTGTGTGGAGTTGTAACCCTATCCTATGGGTCTTGTCAGTGCTTCCATTTTATAAATAAATCAATAAGAAATTTCATCATGAGGTCATTATTTTTCTCTTTACTGGTATCATGCATGTCAGACCACCAAAAAATACTAAGGAAAGTGAAACTATAGTTGCTTAGAGCAGGAGAGTTGATCTGAGAGCAGATCTGGCTGACCCTGCTTTCAGTTGGCAGGCCTTACATGACATAAGGTCACCTAGGTTGGTCTCAAGAAATAAGAATGTCTAGAGTGAGGCTGAGGCAGAGAGAACTCTTGTCAGTGGCAGATGGCTAAGGGACTATGCAGCGGCACATTCGGTGGAGTGCCTATGTTACTGCACAAGAAGCCTAGCTGAGTCCCTGTTCCCCACTTTAGGGGAGCAGCTTCTTGAGTGGAAGTAGTGAAGCAGTGCTATAGATGTCTCTCGTTCTCTCTGTCTACTTCCCCCTTCCCTACCAATTTCTCTATCTCTATTAAAAATTGAGAAAGGAGAAAAAGATAGCTATGGGTAAAGTAGTCTAGGAAAACATTCTTCTATGGTTGTTGAGTTCTCAGTAAATGGTGATTTGGGGTCAAGTCTTACACATCTTTCTACTTAGGGGTTTTGAAGAGCTCTTGAGCTTTGACCAGAGCTACCTGTCATGCCTAGAAGAATCCCTTGGTGACACCCACTTCCTATCTCTGAGACATGGTGCTTGCATTTGTTTTTCTCTGGAATGCCCAGACTCACATCAGTGAACCTAGATCTTAGCCTTTGTGTATGATCTGGCATAGGTAACCTTTCCTCAAGTTCTCTCCACTCCCTCTGATTCATCTTTTTTCCTTCTGAAGCCTGTTTGTAGTGACTGTAATACTATGTGACACTTTCTTTTTTTTTAATGTTTTTTAATATTTATTCCCTTTTGTTGCCCTTGTTTTATTGTTGTAGTTATTATTGTTGTTGTTATTGATGTCGTCATTGTTGGATAGGACAGAGAGATCAAGAGGAGGGGAAGACAGAGAGGGGGAGAGAAAGATAGACACCTGCAGACCTGCTTCACCACCTGTGAAGCGACTCCCTTGCAGGTGGGGAGCCGGGGGTTCGAACCGGGATCCTTAATGCTGGTCCTTATGCTTTGCACCACGTGCGCTTAACCTGCTGCGCTACCGCCAGACACCCTATGTGACACTTTCTTCTGATCAACTTTGAAGGCAGTTATCTCTGTGTTTAGCTTAAACCTTTTGGATTTGGAATCACCCAGTGGCAAGTATGTCATATGTGCCAAGAAGTGTGTTAACTCCATGTGCATCTAATCTCCTTTAATCTTGGTGAACCAGCTCTAATCTAGGCAGTCTTGTCTTCCTTAAAAGAAGAAAGCAAGGTCAGAGAGTTGAAGAGACTTGCTCAGGCTGCTGGGATATTGAGGGAGGATGGAGAGTTTGATGACGGCTTCATTCCAACACTTTCTCAGCTGGCGCTCAGGGGAGAAACAGGACTCATTTTATTTAAAAAAAAATTATTAGTGAATTAATATTGATTTGCAAAATCATAACAGGGATATAATTCCACACCTTTCCCACTATTAAAGATCTGTGTCCCCACTCCCTCCATAGGAAACTAATAGTTCTCCCAAGATCACAGATATGGATTAATTTCTCTGCGTGTGCGTGTATCCGTTTTCTTTTTTAACATTTATTTGTATTTATTTATTAATGGATAGAAACAGAGAGAAATTAAGATGGGAAGGAAGAGAAAGAGACAGAGAGACACCTACAGCCCAGCTTCAGCACTCTTGAAGCTTTCCCCCTGCAGGTGGGGACCAGGGGCTTGAACCTGAGTCCTTGTGCCCTGTAATGTGTGCACTTAACCAGATGTGTCACTGCCTGACTGTTTTTGCCCAATTTTTTCTGTGGTCTTGCCTTCTCTTCTTTTTTAAGTCACACCTACTACTCCTGAATATCCTTCTATTTTCTTTTCTTTTTCTTCTTCTTTTTTTTTTTTCCTCTTCTCTCTGGGACCTGATGCAATTGGGATTCAGAGCCCTCTGGTCATCTTCCCTAACATTTTTCTCCCTCTGGCAGTATGGACCAAAATTCTTTATGGGTTGCAGAAGGTGGAAGGTCTGGCTTCTGTAATTGCTTCTCCACTGGACATGGGTACTGGCAGGTCGATCCATACTCCCAGCTGAGCAAGACTCATCTTTCTCTGGAACTATGAAAGATTTGTTCATTAACTTAGAAACTTTCTAAGACTACTGAGCTTTTTGCTTCACAAAAATTCCATTCTAATGCCTGAAGATGACTTTAAAGAAAAAAAGGGTGAGGGAATGGATTCTATATTCAAAATTACAATTAGCTGATCCCGCATTATTAAGTAATATCTTAGGGTTCAGGAACAGTGTTAAAATGATAGGAGAAAATGGATAATATATTTTACCAAAGGTTTTATTACTGTATTTCATTTAAAAATATTGGGGAGGTAGCTGATCAGTGGCTCACCCAGTACAGTATACATGCTACCATGCACAAGGTCCTGAGGTCAAGTCCAAGGTCTCTAAGTTTCATGAATGGTGAAACAGTGCTACAGGATTCCCTCTTCCTCTTTCTTCTCTATTTTTGGTCAAAAAATGAATAATGAAGGAAAGAAAAGAAAGGAATAAAGAAAGAAAAATGAAAGAAAAATATGACTGCCAGAAGGCAGTAGAATCATCGTGGAGGTACTTCTTCTTCTAAACTCCAGCAATAACCCTGGTGGCAATAACAAATCAATTAAATAAAATGAAAATATGAGTGAGCTATGTGGAATATAAATAAATAAACTTGCAAAAATAAGAATCAAGACTAACTCTTAGCCTCTGTGAAAACAGTGGTTCAAACAGTGGGGCTTGTCTAAGGAGGTAGAGAGGGGGGTACATTTGGTGTAAGGGAACTAGAACGTGGGTGGTGAGTGCGGCGAGTCTTCTATACACAGAGTGTGAAACTGCACCCCAAAATTCTACATCATGATATATACTGGCAATTTCATCTAATATAGTCATCCCTGTTAAGTCAATAAAGAATGTGGGTAAATTAAAGAAATGTGAGGAGCAATTTGTTTCTTCGAAATACCAGAAGCACGTTCATGCCTGAATCTCTGAGGACCCTGGTTTAATTCCCAACACCACCATAAGCCATGGCTGATCAGTGTTCTGTTTAAAAAATTAAAAAAAAAAAAGAAGACAGGCAGAAAAAGTACCAGAAGCAAATATGACTTCAGCTTTTTCTGACGTCTTTGCTGCAAACTCAGTGGGTGCTACAGAATATGCAGCCGTAGACTGCATATTCTGCGGCAGGGAACTTTTGTACAGTGCAGTTTTCTTTCTAAGAATAGGTCTCAAGGCAGGCTGGGGAAACAATGTAATAGTTATGCAAAAACCTTTCATGCATGCGGCTCTGAGGTCCCAGGTTCAATCCCCAGCGCCATCGTAAGCCAGAGGTGGGCAGTGCTCTGGCCACTTTGTTATTCTGTCTGTATCTTTTTATAGCTCTCATTAAAAAATAGAAGAATCCAGGTTACCTTCAGGGGAAGCCAAGCCACAAGTGACAGAGCAGGGCTTGGGGAGTCCTTCA